>NC_138552.1:252508630-252594164 GCF_964273705.1 Natrix helvetica
CACGGCCGGGTGGATTGAACTTCGGGCCTTCCGCCGGTGGTTCTTGTTTCGGTCAGTGTGGCAAGTCGTGGTTCCGATCGAAGCCTCCCAGGGCAAAGGGGTCTCCTAGGGCTGGAGCGATAGAAAGAGTCGACCCAGAAGGGCAGCCGTGTTAGTTTGTTGACCTACGAAGAATTTAAGGAATTAACTGGAACGCGTGTGTTCTAGATTTCTTTGGATAACAGGTGTTTTCAAGTAAGCATAGTATCGAAACTGTAGATATAGAACTTTATAGACTATAAAGTTCAGGGAAGAAGAGCAATGTGGGATTTTTAAAAAAATAGATAATCTGGTATAATTCCCCGAAGGTACTTTTTGGTACTTCAAAACAAGCAGTAAAATCAAATGGATCTGTAGTCTATAATAGGACTTTGGCCACCAAAATTTCACCCCTATCTTACAAAAATGTTAATAACTGCTTAGATTTTGGTGCTTTCCATATTCTCTATTTTATTGTAAAGGGATAAAAATTCAGTTGATACACCTGATCGGGATCTAATTGTTAAATAGTAATGCCTACCTCATTTTTTATTTGGTTGTAGGGACTTTTCTTAATCACAACTCTGCAAGACCTGTCTCAATAGTACTCTTGGGCAGTAGGCAAGGCCCAAAGTTCTGGCAGAAACCATGACTGTAATTTGTGTTAGCCACTTCATAAAACTCAAAATGAATCACGGCCACATTTTAAAATTGGTTAACCAATTTAACCTATGTCTGGATTGTCTGTAGAGATTCTCAGTCATCCAGGTCATGGTTGTCCCAAAGGTGCTTTTTTCAGGAGGCAACTGGACTTTGTTTTTTCTTTGAAGACTTTCACTTCTCATTCAGCTCAGAGCTGAAGAAGCTTCTTGGATGAGAAGTGAAATATCTTCAAAGAAAAACCAGAAAGTCCAGTTGCCTCCTGAAAAAAAGCACCTTTGGGATGATATGTCTGGATTGCAAGAATTCAGTTAACTGCTACTGTACATAGCACAAAGCAATAGAGCAGTGATGGCGAACCTATGGCACGCGGAGCCATTTGTTTTAAGCATTCCGAAGGCTTCAGGGACCGTCCGGAGGCTTCCCTGAAGCCTTCGGAGTGCTTAAAACGACCCTCCGAGCAAACCAGAAGTCACTTCCGGTTTGCTCGGAGGGTGGTTTTAAGCATTCTAAAGGCTTCAGGGAAGCCTCCTGACGGTCCCTGAAGCCTCCGGAGTGCTTAAAACGACCCTCCGAGCAAACCGGAAGTCACTTCCGGTTTGCTCGGAGGGTGGTTTTAAGCGCTCCGAAGGCGTCAGGGAAGCCTCCGGATGGTCCCTGAAGCCTCCGGAGGGCCTCCGGGGGGGCGGGGGAGGCTCTTTTCGCCCTCCCCAGGCTCCTATAAAGCCTCTGGAGCCTGGGGAGGGCGAAAAAAGCATGTAAAATGGGGGGGGTCGTGCGTTGTGTGCACATGCGCACTGGGGGGTCGCGCGTTGCATTATGGGTGCAGCACGCCCGCACACGACCCCCCTGCACTCCCCCCACTTGTGGCACGCGAGCCAAAAATGGTTCGCCATTGCTGCAATAGGGAAAACCCTAACTCACTGCTGCGCCCTACTAGTTATTTATACTTTTATGATTTAGATAAGCTAGCTTTAGCCAGGGTGAGGTTATTTTTATATTCAACAGTATGAAATCACAGGGGCACGTTCTTTAGCTAGTGTTAGCCTTCATATGCATGAAGTTCTTCCCAAGAAGTTAAGATGCTGTAATACCGTATATCATGGTCTTTTGTAATTGACAGATGGAAAGTTTGTCAATGTACAAATTTTCTAAGTGCGGGCCAAGTTCTTTTGATATGGCACCTAAATCAATAACTACTAGGACCATTGCAGTTGATGTATGTCATTGATTTTCAACTTCGATTTTCAGATGCTTTGTGATCTTTTCCAATTCTTTGTCTTCTATTCTATTCCTTGGTATTGCTACATCAACTACACACCCTCTTTTCAACAATTAAATCTGGCGTTATATACCAAGATTAATCAGTTTGTATTTAGAAGTTCCACAGATTTTTAATCTGCTCATTTTGACAAGTTTTTCAACTCTGCCTTCCAAATTATTCATTAGTAGCAGATAATTTTTATAGCTGTATCCGTGAATCATTTCGGCAACAGTTATGTCGTTTATAATATTTGTGCAATCTTCTTCCACTAGCTGAGTGTATGACTACTATTTCTTCTGCTTCTTTGAACAATCTACATTTTGAATCATTTGATGATTTTTAAGTTTTGGCTTTGATTGCATTAGTTCAAATAGCTGGCCCTTGAGCAGCCAAAATCAAGGTGCCTTTTTTTGAAGTAATGTTTCAGTTGTGATTGTTTTAACTTCATCAATTTCCCCTTTGATTTTTTGTAGAAATAGAAATATGTTTTTCCTTGCCAGCAATTTATTCATATTTTTATTACGTTATTTCATTATTTATGTTTTGTTTCCTGCACATTTAGTAAGTTCCAATTTTTAACTTACATCAGTGCTTGTTCTTAAGTGTTTTTATATAATCAACCAGTGCATGCATTTCTTCAACAGTTTGACTTGAAGTAAACCCTTACCTCCAGTTCTGCATGGAAAGTATAATCTATCAAATCACTGCAGAGATATAATGCATAGTGAATAGTCATTTGCTTTCTTGTTTTTCAGTCCAAATTATCCAACTCTGCTTGTGTGCAATTAATAATTCCAGCAGAGTATCATATCCAGATATGACCCAGGTATTAATGACACTAGTGCTTCCACCATTCACTTTTGCTTTAGCAATTTTCTTACTCTTTGGATGTATTGTTTGCTAATCACATTTTTAATTTGTCCATCCTTGATGTTATCCTACTGTAGAAAGCCCTAAAGAGGCTTTAAAATGATGGCTCCTGATAGCTTGTCCATTTGGCATTTAAATTCTATTACTATTCATGTTTTACCCTGGTTTATTGCACATATCTCTACAACAAATTCCGCTGCTATATCCGTGCTAAAAATTTTTATAGTATTTGTCAATGACCATATTTCAATTTCTGGTTTTTCCATAAAGCTTCAGTTTATCATTATTATTATATATGCAAAAATATGAAATCATGGCTTCTCATTCTTTAACTGATGCTCACTTTCATTTGCACTTAGTTCTTCCCCAGGACCTAAGGTACTCTCTTGGTGTAATATATACACGGAGTAGCCTTTTGTAATTGATAGATAGAAATTTTGTGAATGCAGAGTTATTATTACGGCTGGTCACAGTTATATGTGTTATTATTATCATTCGATTTTTATCTTATCTTTTAAATATGCATTTTGGTCAAATCAAGGCAATAAACATGCCTCATAATCCTGCATCCTGTTTTCCCCACAACATTCCTAAGAGATGGGTTGTACTGAGAGTGTGACTGGCCAAAAGTCACCCTCTCATATAGGTATAATTATGACTTGTGTTCAACAATGCAATGTTTGTTCTTGCTCTTCTCCTTAAGAAAATGGTAAAGTGCCCCCACTTTTTCTGCTACAATTATGACCGTTTTTGTGTGCTCTTTCTCTTGTTCTTTGTCATAGCTGTTATTCAGTGAAGATACAAATCCAAGACAAATGAAATGAATTGGAAACATTTGGCAAGTTTGTTTCTTGTGATCATTTCTTGTGATCATTTTATTAAATTAAAACAACAATCAGAAGTGAATCAAGGGTAACGTATGTCCATTGTTCATTTGAAGACAGACACCACTAATGAGTCAAAATGCAGACAGGCTTGTAGAAAGGAGAGTGAACATGTACTTAACCTCTGTAGAATCTACATGCCTCTTCATACTTCGACTTTATCCCTTACACAAAGTAATTTCCCACAAAACTGAACAGGCCAACTTCCTGCCTGCTTCAGAAATTCAGGAGCAACTATTTTGATTTGGAAAGGTTTTCATCATAAAAGACGGTAGGATGAAGATAAGGGTCGTTAGAGTGCAAACATAAATTCAACTAAATCCTATCAAAGTCAAGCCTAGAGGTAGGCACTGAAGGAATAAGTCAGGCATTAGAATCCAGCTGGAGATATACTTCTCCCAGCAGTACTGTGTAGTGGAAATGTAGCTCTTCTTAAGGGAGAGCTATGTCTTTGGACTTCAGAGAGCCAATACTTACAATATGTAAGAGCTCTTGGAGCGCACACTGTGCAATCATCAAAATACAACTTGGAAAGTGCATTCAGCCAGGGTGCAAAGTCCATGATAAATTACTGAAGAGAGCTTCCTTATCTCATCTGGCAGTGGCTCCACATTAGTTAGCGCCATCCAGGGTGAGAGCTCTGTCAACACATAGCTACTCATCAACATGAGAAAATGTGAGGAGGTTGCAACTGAAATCTCCAAATAATAAGTGAAGCAGGTAATATCTGAGATGGCAACAGGGTAGACTCAGTTAGAGGTGTGAGAGGAAAGATCCACACTGCTTGCACTGAAGCCTCTACTCTCCGCTCGAAGATGTTGAGAACCCTGAAAAACAAATTTTTATGAATTTGAATCTGCCAATCTGCATAGGCCTGTCTCCCAGTGTGTGCTGGATGCACTACATCAGTGGTGGGCAACCTTTTTTTTTTCAACTGAGCCAAATCTCGCCAAAACCACAATTGAAATTTATTTTGAGAGCCACATTTTTAAAACCGAAAATACATAGGATGGTACACTGTTTTTAGTTTCAATAAACTCTGGCATTTGAAGCACGCAAGTCTTAAAGCTGTCAAGTTACAAGATCCTTGCATCCCTAACCCTTTAGGAAAAAAACCCCAAGGGGTCTTCAAACCTGACAGCTTGAAGACTTGTGGACTTCAACTCCCAGAATTCTGAGAATTGAAGTCCACCAAGGGCATCAATCATATTAGCCCAGGGATCTGCAAAATTGGCTCTTAAGACTGGTGGACTTCAACTCCCAGAATTCAACAGCCAACTTTGCAGACCTCTGTGTTAGCCCAAAGCCTGGCGCTGGGCGGGCCTTGCTCCCCCATTGGTGGAGCCCCAGGAAGCGAGGAGGGAGAAAAAGAGACGGAGGCCAAGGAGCTTCTCCCCCCCCCCCCCCGCAAAAATCTTATCAGGGAGCCGGCGTGATCGGCTAATTTGCTACTGCCTGCCCGGCTCCCCGGTTAGATTTTTGCTGGGAGGAGGCGGGGGGAAGCTCCTTAGCCTCTGTTTCTTTTTCTGCCTCCTCGCTTCTCGTCCCCACCCAACTTCCGGATCCTCCCTAATCATTGTGGGTCGAAAAAAGGGAAAGGGGCGCTTGTTTTGAAGTGCCCGAGAGGAGGGAGGGGAGCGGGCGCCCGGCACACAGAAGAGCCGCATTAAAATGTGTAAAGAAGCTCGCGAGCCGCGGCTTGCCGACCACTGCACTACATCATTAAAAATGACCTAGTGCATGCTCAGATTTATATCCAGAAAGAAGTATATTAGACTGTAAATCCTGTATTTCACAAACATGGTAAAGGAGGGGAAAATTCTTGCTTCACAATGTCATATCATCCCAAATCATCACTCATCTAATACAACATAATCCTAGGTGGCTATCAGCAGTAAAAACAATTTTAAAAAATGGTAGGAAAAAACAAACCGAAAGCCTCCCAGTGTCTCCAACCACAACGCATTTCCACATATCCACAAGGCATGTTTCTGGGTCCAGCCTCACACATTTGGAGAAAAACCCAAGTCTTTAAGGTTTTTCAAAAAGCTGGGCAAGTAGGAGTGGTCCGTTAGATCAGGGGTCTCCAACCTTGGCAACTTTAAGACTTATGGACTTCAACTCCCAGAATTTCTAAGCCAGCAAAGCAGCAAAACTGGGTGAGGAATCTGGGAGTTGAAATCCACAAGTCGTAAAGTTGGCAAGGTTGGAGACCCCTGCGTTAGATCTCAGGAGAAGGGGTTCCAAAGGACAGGGATGGCTATAAGAAGGCACATTGAACTAGATCCCCCCCGACATGGCAATATTTAAGGGAAAGGACCCGGAGCACAGCTACTCTAGTGGGAGATAGTCTTGCAAATAATTTGGTCTTGTATCATTCAGGGCTTTAAAAATTATGATCAGCAACCTGAATTGCACTGTAAAGAAATAGCCAGGATTTAACATCCACGAAGCAACATTTCTGAATGTTCTTCAAGAGCAGCCCCACGTAAGCCATGTTGCAATAAACCAAAAAGGATTTGAAAAGATTTGAACAAAAGATATGAATCTTTGAGACGTTGCTTTCTCCTCTTTCCCTGTCTTATGCATTCCCTATCTTCGTTCCCTGTGTTTTATTTTACGTATTCCTCTAGCATTATGCCATATCCTTTCATAATCCAGAATACAACAGCGCTTTTGTGGAGGAGAATGGCAGTTTTTCAAGCTACTATGATTATCATCTCAGAAACAATCACTTGGAAATTTGTCCACAAATTCACTCATTTTGTAATTGTATCTGGAAAAGGGGAGCATCAAAACAAATTATATGAAGAAATGAAATACGAAGAAATGTTCACAACTAAAAACCACATCCAGCCCTTAACTGAACATGTCTCCCTTTTATATCCATTTTCTTCCCTATTCCTTCTCACTCTGGGGTTAGCAGGACAATAATGCAGAAAGTATTCATTGTTAGGAAATAAGACAAACGATGCTCTTACCTGGAAAGTATCCTCACTGGATTTATTCAGGTAGTTCAACGAAACAGCTCGTTTCATGCTAATAAAGTAGGGAGAAAGAAATTATTTTTATTGTGCTATCTCCAGATTTACTTTTACTTTGATCCAGATTAATAATAAATAAGCAAAAAATCAAAACTTCTGTTTTAGTGAAAGGGAAAAAAAACAAGAGAATATTCAAGATTATGTGTTTAAAGCTGAAAGTGGATTTCTTGTTTGTATCAATAAAAATTTGGAATTGTATCTTTATTAATACTTGAAATGAATGAATATATGATGATTTTAAAAGCTAGCATCATCTTCTCAGAAAAGACTTAGAGAAATAGGATCTTCTTAATAGACATGCTGGGATAATCATAATGGTGGAAGTATTGTAATTTAATCCATCTAAAGAATATTAAGATTGAAAAAGGTACCTTAATGGCAAATGGGAACTAAGAATGGTGATGCCATTTTTCTATAGAATGGTATCACCATTGTAAAAAAAAAACATTGGATCTATGTGGTTCATAGTCTCATCATGTCATGTCTTTAAGCAAGGACACATTGAGAAGTCTCAGAAATGTGCCTTTGCTTAATAAATCTAAAACATTCTAGTACAGCATAAAAGTTAAAGCACTGCAATCAGCCTTTCATCCATTATGACATAGGGCATCTAGAATTGTTAGATTATGTGTTACACAAATACATTAAGTAGAAACTAAAATTGTTTTTATTGCCAATTAAAGATGAGTTATGCAGTCTATGGTAAGGAAAGGGGCAGGTCTGACAGGCAACAGATACATATGAACCCAAGAAGTGCCTCCTACTTAGTACTACGTGGCTCTAATGGGCCATTCCCTTGAAGTTTCTTGACCAGAATTTCACTGCTTCTTCTTAGCACATCTCGAATCTTTCCTAGCGAACCAGTGCGTTGAAGAGCACCAGTACCATCCTGGAAAGGAAGATAAAAATATGACAAGAGATGGTGGATGAAGCCTTCGTATTCCAGAATATAGAGTTCCAAGTTAGACTGTATTAATAGCAATATACTGATAGTTTTGCCATTTAAAAAAATAGGAAGCAATCCTAACAAACAAATACAGGTATACACCTCAGTTTTTATTAAACTCTAAATTAGTTTATACACTAAAGCTTGATTATACCAGGTGTTTAAGTAGGAAATGCACTTTTCAGTGCTTTCTCATAAAAAGTCCTTCCACTTAAAGCCAATGGAGAAAGCAAGCAACCCTGTTTTTCTCCTTTTTTCTTTGTGTTGAAATTTTCTTCTTTTTGAGGACAATATTTTTTTAAAATGTGATTTCTTCCAATAACCTGAAACATAATTAGCTAAAGATTTTCTCCCTTGACTCTACTGGATGGATAATGTGGTCTTCAGATTTGCATACCACATACCGGTAATACTGGGATGCTCTAAAGAGACCTTCCTCCCACATACATCGATAGGGGAGTAATATGTTTATATGCTTCTATTAATATAAATATATTCTGGGGGAAGGGGAAATGGAGATAACTTTAAAGTCAGTCAAGAAATTTATGTTTATATATGCATGTGCATATGAGTTTTCTGAAAGTAAAAACCAGGTCACAAAAATTTAAGGCTATCTATACTGCTATGTGAGATTAAATTTGTATCTCTCCAGAAATATGATTTTCAATCACCCAGATTCCTAGTAAGATGCTATAGCCAGCAAGTTTTAACTGAAACCAAACAGGTGTAATCTAGGTATCTATAAATCTGTGGAGATTCTCAGTCATCCAGGTCATGGTCCCAAAGGTGCTTTTTCAGGAGGCAACTGGACTTCTGCTTTTTCTTTGAAGACATGTCACTTCGCATCCAAGAAGCTTCTTCAGCTCTGACTGGATGGTGGGGAATGGAAGGATTTATATTCCTTGCAGATAGCTGGTCATTTGCATTCTTAAAGAGTCATTGAGGCCACTTGGAGGTTTATCTGTGTCCCCAGGGACGCATGAGTAGTGCAAATGGGTGTGGAGCCTTCTTGGCTGCAGAAAGTTTTCTGCCCTGTGTCCCTTCATTGTTGAAGACAGGCGCAGGCTCTCTTGGCTTGGATGAGAAATGAAATATCTTTAAAGAAAAAACAAGGAAGTCCAGTTGCCTCCTGAAAAAGCACCTTTGGGACTAGGTCTCTGTATTCTTCTCATTGGTTACAACTACTACTGTGAGAATGTAATTTAAAAAGAAAAAGCAATCTGGAAAGCTCTTATCTGCTCCAAGTTATTCAAAAAACTATTTCAATTATTAGTTTGTTTTTCTGGCATCTAATGGTTGATACAAAATATGTCAACACTTCATACAAAAGGAATAAGCTGTCTTTAGTGGGTTTTTTCAAAGGGATTTACCAGAGAATAAGGCTGTCAATGGCTATGAGTCATTATGTTGTATATTACGATCATTGAGTAACATTAGTTGCTAGGGAACACCATCAAGAGGAAGCAGTTGGGCTCATGCCCCAAATCTTTCTTAGTATTAGATAACCAGGAATGTTAAGAAATAGGATGCAAGACTAGATTTTGTCAGTTCCAACACGGTTTTCACTTTATATTACTTTTCTACATTTTCTACAATATTTTACATTACTTTTCGATACCATATATTATATATTTTGTTTGACTTTTTTCTGTGGTTTCATGAAGGTTGAACGTAAATCTTGTAGTGGAAAAGACAGAAAGTATTCTAGATTTTTAGATCTAGTAATTAGATTTCCAACTGAGAGAAGATGAAGTTTCTATTCTTTCCCAAAAGATTCCTTACACCTCATGTCAAGAGTGAGCAGCGATCTCATTTCTGTGAATACCAATCTGTACAGTGTATGGATTTCTCCTCTGCGTCTATGAGGTTTCTAGTCCCATTTGATTTTTAATTAAAATTACAAGAGTTAAAAGATGCAAAACATGGGCTTTCAGCTATAACTTTATTTCCAGGAATGCCTCTGAACACATAGATAGGTTCTTTTTTTCAAGACAGTAAAAAAATCACAGTATGCATAAGTCCACTCCAGACAAAAACAAAATGTAAACTGTGTGATAAGAAGCATGGAAGCCAAGATAAGAGAGAAGGGGAGCACATTCACTTTCTAGCTTTTTCTAGATAGATAGTTGTGGCAGACAGACTTTGTGAAAACTCAAATACAAAGGACACATGCTTTCAAAATGATGTGTGCCCATCAGCCCTATACGACAGTCCACTTCTGCGTTGTGGAGAGAACTTGTCTTGTTTAATTCCAAGATTGCATCCTTATTAAGCTAAATCAACCACATCTTCCAAGTCCTGAAGTGAAAACAGTAAGACTTCTCAATATAAAAACCCCTGTTTAGAATGAAAAAATTCTTCTGTAATCTCTCTCCTTCCAGAATACCAGAGGAAGCGAAATGCTTCTAAAACATGTTTCTCTCTTTTGAATTTTAAAAAGTAAACATGCCACATCAGTCCTATTCTTGGTGTTTATCTTGATTACACAGAAGGCTAACGGGCTGGAGATAGACTCAGGTCACTATTCTTTTCCAGTTAGCTTTTTAAACTCTGTGTTCTCAGTGTGGGAAAAACATAAATTCATAGTCATGAGCTGAAACGTTGGAGAATCATGCTATATTATAGATTAATGTAAGAGATCATTGATTTCACATAATCTTTTTTGAGTTCTTTGATTCTAGAACTCATGCCCATGTCATACTTTGATATGAGTCAAGCATAATAAATGCTAAGAGTTGTAGTTCAACGTCTAAAAGGCCAGCAATTCCCTGTGTGCTTTGCAGTATACAATGCAAGAGTTAATACATTATACAGCTGGGGGCAATTTCAGTGTGAAGGCCATTTGGACTCCAGTAGGCTTACATGAGGATGATGGGGCATCAATAATAATCTATTCTTTAAGAGGTTTTTTTTATCCCACCTTTGCTACGTTTATAAGTAACTCAAGATGGTAAAACATAACTAATACTCCTCCTCCTCTGTTCCCCACAAGAACTCAGTGAGGTGAGTTGAGCTGAGAGACACTGGTCCAAAGTCACCCAGATGGCTTTTGTGCCTAAGGCAGGACTAGAACTCAGTTTCCTGCTTTCTATCCTAGTGCTTTAATCACTAGGCCAGACTGGCTCTCGTGGTAATTATTGCCCAGAATATTGGAATCTTTTCAATTTGATACACTGTTGCAACCTATGATTATTCTAATAGTCCAGAATGTGGGAAAAGCACCAAGTTACAAATGACTGCTGTTCTGGTAGGAATATACACTAATGGAACCTAGTTGCTTGGCTCATGTTGGATCCTGATGGAATTGCAGCAGCAGCTGTGAATAGGCTTAAACTAATCTGTGCAGTTACCCATTCAAATCAGAAGCTCTTGAGAGAGATGAGATTGGCTAGGTCACATATGTCTAAATATGTGAACCCAGTCCATGGTTTATTCAGCCAAGCAAGGTTTAGCACAGTGTAAAAACTTGGCCATGGAATTCACAGTGTGATCTACCGTATTTAATCTGGTTGTTTCATTTAAAAAGGCATCCCAATACTTGAGCTTTTGAAGCACATGCCACTTAACAAATATCAGTTGTGCAGAATTATTATTTGTGCTTGGAGAGGTGTTACATGAAGAAAATACCATTACAGATATTCCATCCAGTTTATATGCTACCAAATGCATTCAATACAAAATAATTCTTCATGGCTAAATGTTGATGCTTTGATGAAGCAACGATGTAGCTGTATAATTAATCATAACTAAGCTGCATGGTTTAGATGAGGTCTTTATTCTTCAACAATTTATTGCATTGAAAGATTTCAAATATTTTTTGTATGCCACCCAGAACCACGAGCAATGGATGGCTATGTAAATTGTACAACTAAATTTCTACATTTTGAGCAGATTCAGTATTTCACATCAACTATGCATCTCTTAAAAATATGTTTTATATTTTTATATCCCAGATGTGACATGTGAAACAAAAAATGGAGTTGTGAAAACCCTTCTGAAAATATTGGTTTGTTTCTGTTGAATTAATGTGGATAGGAATAGGTATTCTACAATATTTAGGAAAATGTTCTATAGCAGAGGTATCAAACTGGTGGCCCGCGGGTCGGATGCATCACACACAGGCCATGCCTACCCCAGCTCCAGAAAGGAAAAACATGATACATCACGATACGTCATGTGATGCAATCGAGTTTAACACCCGTGTTCTACAGAGATGAGCAGTAGCTTTAGAGGACAAAGCCTGAGTACTGTATAGCTTTTAATGACTCTAGTGTCAAAATACTGTTTTTTGAATGCTCTCCATTGTTTGGAATGCAAAGGAGCATCATAAGAGGGGGGGAAAAATGCTAGGAAAATTAATTCTACACAACAATGTGTTCATATGAGCTCTGTGAATCAAGGTACATTTTAAGGGTATCTTTACCTTTTTATCTGCCATGGAATTTTTTTTGTTTTTGCTGTTGTATGCATACAGATCTAAAGAACCAATTTCGCATAATGATTAAGGAACCAGGCTAGGTTGAGTTCTAGTTCTGCCTTAGGCACAAAGGCAGCTGGGTGACCTTGGGTCAGTCTCTCTGTTTTGGAAGGAGGCAAACCACTGCTGAAAACCTTGCCAAGCCCATGTAGTCACCAGGAGTCAAAAACTGACCTGAATCCTTAAAAAATATATACAAAGACTAATCAAATGGACCAGATAATGAAAGGCTAGAGGAGACAAAAAAATTAGGATTCCCTTTTATTTTGGCTGATTTCATCCTCTGCAGTTGAAATACCGTAGATGGTGTTCTTAATATACCAGCATGACAATACAGTTGGTACATATCTAGACATAAACATTTTGGCAAGTAGGACTCTCAAGGAAAAAGCAAGATGTTTTACTGCATGGGAAAAATGCTTTATTCAGAATAAGAGACTTCTGAAACCTTGCCCCACTCCCTTAATAAAATTAACCTAGGTGTTGCTTTCACAGGAAAGCTACTTGTTTTGAGATAAGACTGTGAAGAAAGTCATGGAAAATAGCATCTGTGTTTTGATCTTTTCAACTTGTTTCCAACACTAATCATCATACAAAGATTACATATGTGATCTTAGGTAGTGATGTGTTGATAAAAATTCAAGTGGTTTTTTGAATCATATTTTTAGCAACTGCAATGATCCATCTAAAGTAATCATGGATGTAAAGGCAACAAAATTGTATAGCTATTTATATTCCTAAAATAAGATGTAGATCACTTCTAAAACACACTGATCGATTAAAAGTGGTCAGTTCACACAAAATACAGGTGGTAGTCCTCGACCTATGACCACAATTGAACCCACAATTTTTTTGTTAAGTGAGAATTTGTTAAGTGAATTTTGCCCCATTTTACCACCATTCTTGCCACAATTGTTAAGTGAATCATTGCAGTTGTTAAGTTAGTAACCTGGTTGTTAAGTGAATCTGGCTTCCCCATTGACTTTGTTTGTCAATGGTTGCAAAAAGTAATCACATGCTCAAGACACAGTATGTATATACTTATAATGGTCATAAGTATGAACCAGTTGCCAAGCATCCGAATTTTGATCACATGATCGTGGGGATGCTACAAAGGTTGTAGCTGTGAAAAGTGGTCATAAGTCACTTTTTCCAGTTTTTTTCCATTGTAACTTTGAACAGTCACTAAATGAACTATTGTAAGACGAGGACTACCTGTAATTCAAGGACAACCTTCCCAACTTCGTATTCTTCTGATGCGTTACTACATATTCCAAATCCATCAAAATAGCCAAATAAGATAGTGATTATAATAGTACATTCCATGAAGGAGCCATACCAAAGAAGGCTCAGTTGTGGTAAGTGACTGCAAATGTTTGACCAATTCCTTTCCTTGCTTGATACCATTAGATAAATGCTTAAAATTTCTCTCGTACAATTAGGTGATTGCTTGAAATTTATTTCAACAGACTCCTACAATCAACCTTAACAGTTATATTAGTTCTACTGGTGACTGCTATTGTTACCATTTAATAAATATGACTATGCATACAGATATACATCATACAAACCAGTTGCACTATTCCTTTTAGAGTAAGCAACTTCATTTAGATAGCAGAAAAGAAGTAAGAAATAGGATGCCAAAGTAAAAATTAGAAAATTAAACAATTCAAATTTGTTTATACAACCAGCATCCCACTATGCTTTTCCATATTGTTCTATCCTTGCAAACAGTCCTTGCTTCTATGACATCAATAACCAATTCCTGCACTGCTTTTTATTCATTTAAATTCTCAGCTCTCTCTCTTTCAGGATCTCAGATCTCAGATCATACTTGAAGCTTGGTGGCGCTTAAAAAAATTAACAACTCCATACAATCACTAATTCCTTGGACTACCTCCCCTTTTTCTTGGCCCACTTCCTTCCCATATTTGATTTGTAACTCAATACTCATTCTCCACATGAACTACTGAACTATCTCAACATACTATTTTCATACTGGTTGCTCACTCTTGAGAAAGTGAATCCACATCCCTTCACATTCATTGACTTTTCTTGTTTTACAGCAGACATCTTGTACAGCTGTTTCCACTATAGTCAACTCATAGGTTTCTCCAGGATACCTAACTCACTTCCACATAATGAAGTGGGCAGAAGTACATTGTTATACACAATGGTTTTTGCTCCTTTCAGCAAACCTTCATTCCTTGAAACAAACTACACTCTTATCTACTACTCTTCTAAATGTATTTACATGTCTTAAAATTTCTCCACTTATTTTTCCAGCTTAATAACAAGTATAACAAAGTGTAAAAGTTCATCTACATGCTTTAGTTTTCCACCACTTATGTTTAACTTGACTGTTACACATCTCAGGTTTGTAGAAAGCTGCACTTTACATTTTAGAAGGAATTAGACATTTTGCAAGAAAAAGATGCATCTGGCTTTTACATACAAATCTCTTAATTATAAAAATTAAGTGTACAGTTGTAGTTTTACATAATTTCCCAATTATAAATGTATTTTAATTACACAGCTAGGAGAAAATAAACATTAGCCTGCGCATTATTGCTAAGATTTGGTTTGCTGTGGGAAGAAGCAGAACAAGAAATTTGGGGATACAATATAATCAACTTCCCGATTCTGATACCCTCCAAATGTATTGGATATAAACTTCCACAAGCTGCAGCAAGCAGAATCACAGATTACCTAAGTATCTGGGAACTCAAAGTCCAACATATCTGAACTTTAGGAAGGCAAGATGGATATCTAGAAAAAGACGTGATTTATGTTGTTGTCTCTTGAAGGGCTGTTTAGCAGCATTTTCTCCTAGAAAACTAGAATTCCAGACCCTAAAAACTTTCTTCACAGACACAACTTTCAAAAGACACATCTTTTTAAACTTTCTGTGTTTCCTTTCAGTTTAGAGAGTTATTAAAATTTAAGCTACTCTATATAAACAATGACTTTCTTCTAAGGGAGTTTCATCTCTGCACCACTGCCATACAAAGCATTCATATTTTAAATACAAACACACATGCACACCTGTTTTCTAATTTTCTAGTGAACCAAAAAGGAAAACACCCAGATGATTTGTAGTGTATACTAATGTAAATAATTGTGTTTGATGAAAATAAATTGGTTTAAAAAAAAACAAAGACAGCATATGGAAAAGAGGCACAAGGAAGCAAAGGTTCAGGTCCTTCTGCCTTTAATCAGCGGTAAATGAGTTCACAGCGACAAGGAAAGTACCATGTAGGTCTCAAAGGCAGAGAGCAGAACACAGAATTTCAGCCCCTTCTAGACAGTGCAATAAAAAGACTTGCAGAGAGGCCATCGCAACACAGACAGTCGAGCCGGAATGAGGAGAGCTGGTTGTATTTTATGAGGAAGATGCAAGAGCAGCATGTGGGTTCACCTCCGGGGGCTTCTTCCTTGAATCCTCAGACACCTTTCCTTTTTGGGCAAGGCAGAATCATAGCAGCCAATGAAAGTGGGGGAGGATTTTTAGTAACAGATCACAAAGATTGCCCACCTCAGCCATAGGGCAAGAGAGAAGCTGTCCTGATTCAGGTATACTTGAACATTCTTTCCTGAAGGACATAGTCAAAAGCAAAGGTTTCATCACAGCTCCACAAAACTTCCCAAAGGAGTTGCATAAAATTTTTTTCAAATTGCCCTGGGGCAAAACTGAGTACAACCCTCCTGGGTTGAATGAATGGTCTGGTTTGTTGCTCCTCCAGCAGAAGGCAGGCGTGGGTACTTCAAAAAGCCACACAAAATCATCATGCCATACTTTTATTATTCAGTTCCATTTTCCAGCACTCACAGCTTCAAAAACTTTCTCTTATCTAACGCCTAGCCTAATTTGTAAACTCAGCTAATCTTTTCTTACTTTCAGAAACCAGCTGTATTCACAACGATACTAATCTACATTAACCCCCTCCCCGTCACATGCATACAGCCTAAAACTATGGTATGATCAGCAGATAGGCTGAAAAAAAAAGTCTTCCCTCACATATGCTTGCCCTGGTGATGGATTAAAGCATCAGGCTATCCCTCAGAAATGAAACCCCACCCCCATATTTAGCACCAGTGTAAATAATTAAAAAAAACCTCACTATCTTAGAAACTAGATTCATAGCCTAAAAATGTTAACATCCACTATTCTCTGGGTGAAAGAAAAGGCTTCTTTCAATATATCCCCAGATATTTAAAATGGTTGCTTTCCTATTTTGCTATATAGAACATGTCACTACTTTGTTCTGATTAGAATATCATTGGGGTTTTTTTTCTCCCTTTCTCAACAATTTTAGATCAATGCATCCTGTTTGTATTTTGGAGTCATATCTCCACTCTATAAAAATATTACAGCCTAATTCCTGAGGGAATCAGCCTTTTTTTCCTGCCCAGAACCCCTGTCTTAGCTCACTCTATGGCAACATGCTCATTCAAGGACAACTTCTACCAGGGTGATAATCCCAGACATCTGGGAAACGGGAAACAGAATTAAATGTAGTTGATTTATTTGTAAGAAAATACAAACAGGAAGGCACTGTCTACTGAAAATCCATTTCTACCTTTCTTCGTCTGTAAAATTCCTCCAGGGCTCAATCTCAGTGGGACAACCTATTCCCACTTTAAAACGTCTGCCTTCTATTGTCTCTTCTTCTTGCATGCAAGATTCCTTGCTCATCATTCTCTTACAAGATGTGCAAATTGCTACTTTCTTTTCTGCTCACTTGACATGCTTCTAAATAAGCAGCAGCTATAGTGCTACATTACCATTTAACCCACCAATCTTCTATGACGTATGCTTGCTTTGTGGCATTTGGCTGGGACCACACGCAATGCATTGTTAAAAATTTACATTAATGAAAATTAATTTGAAGATGAAACTCCATCAACTATCCCACCCCTCTTGCTCTGTGGGCAGAACAGTAAGGAAAAAGTGACTGGCCATCTTTTTCAGCAATTGCTATTCCTACTATGAGAAAGGAACTGTGGGAGAAAAAATATTCCCAAGGTTGTAATATTAGAGAAGCCTTTTCTTATGAAATGCTAGCATTCTGGTGTCACAGGCAAAGCAAGTGCAGACTGGGATTAATCAGTCAAAGACTTAATGTTAGCTCTCTGAATGCCACTGTCTGCTATTGTTGCCTTTCCATTTCTAATGCCTTTGTTTCTCTTATTTTCATTTCTGTGAAAGCAAGATTTTAGAGCAGGCACAGCACAAGCTTTTGTCTCTTAATCTTTTCACATCCTGAAGTTAAAGGGCCTCAGATACTAGAGAATACCGATGAACTATTTATTATCTTTCTTTATGGGTCTCTGGACTTAAATACTGCTTCAGGTAGAAACCAGGCTTGTACAATAGCAGCAGTGGGCATTCAAACCATTTTACCATCAATTAAGAGCATGATTTATTCAGCCCATGTATCCTTATCTACAATTTAAAGATGGGATGGGGAGGAGATATTAGGGTATTTGTTTCTATCTCTTAATTCTGTACTTTGTGCCATGGAAGCAAGAGGAAGAAAAGGAAAGCAGCATAAAAGATCAGGAAGGGGCATATTGTTCAAATGAAGGCAGCAAAATGGGAAGGCAAGTTATAGGAAAATGGGCAAATGTGAATCTAGTGTCCCCAGAGTAGGGAACAAGGTCACTCTCAAACATCAACCTCTTCCCCCCTGGTTAAGGTACAGGAAAGAGAACAAAGGAAGCCACAGAGAATCCTGGAAAAGTCCTGTTTGGCAGACAAAGGAAGTGGGGAGAGGCCACCTCGTAGAGTTTCTTCCTGTTCTCTTGCTGATTGATGCTGTAGTAGAGCCGTGTGCAGCCAGTTGAATATTCTTCTGCTGTGTTCCTTGGTGCTGACTTTGGATGGAAGGTTGGTTTGGGACGGGTGTGGAGTCCTTGACGAGGAAAGCAGGAACAGTGGAAGGAGGGGAATTGGTTTGGAAGAAAAAGTCGAAAGAAGCTGCACAAGCATCCAGATGATTGTGTTGGAAGGGAGGGGGGAGAAGTCTCAGGAGGCATTTAAGCCTAGTGCACAGAGAGGAGAAAGACACAATGTACAAGGCCACGGTGAGGATGCATAGTATCCTGAAGAGTGACAGCGAGGGAATAGTGCTATATGTTAACAGTATAGACAAGGAGGTCAAAGAATTATGGAGGGGTAGAAAGTCGTATAGAAGATCTTAACAGAGGATTTACAAATTCCTTTAACTAATGTGAGAAATGCCTTGAAAATTTCAAAACACAAACTTTGTTTAGTCATGCTTTTGGGTAGAAGCACCACTATTTGACCAGCACAATTTTGGGTAAGAGTTAGATCTATTTAATTACAAGGTCCAATGCACAGCATGGCCATGTAAGGGAAGGCTCCATCTATTCCATGGTCCCACTGCTTCAACCAATCTAATATAGTGTGGAAGAGGTAGAAGAGAAAAGAAAGAAAATTAGTGGCAAACAATGAAAGGATAAAATGTATTTCTCAGAAAAGAACCCATCTCTACAATCTCAGCAACTAAAATGGATAATTTGGCATAGGGAAAAAATGTATTCAAGTAAGAAAAAGAAACCAGGCATACTCTACACAAGCAGCATTATGAAAAAGCATGATGCTGCTTCAGACAACAAAAATTATACCAAAACTGGTAGAATTAGACTTTCAAATGCCAGGAAGAGAAAAATTAAGCAAGGAATGAAAAGAAAATCTCTCCACACCAGCAGCCTGAAAGAGTCCTATATAGTCTTGATGCATGTGTAGCGTATGCCTTAAGTTAGTTCTCAAAAATAATACAATCTAGACTGAGGTCACCTTAAAATGCTAGTGAAATATGAGTTGGATGGCTTCCCATATTCAAATAAGAATACAGCACAGGAGAAGAATGTTAATTAACATTTTCCCTTGGAATGATTCCTAAATAAAAATAATTTTCCAAAGCAGTTATTGGGAGACAATTATTTCCCAATGCTGCAGTCCCAATCCAAGATCTGGAGAAACAACTGTTTCCTAACATTTTAATTCAAATATACATGAAAACTGGAAAAATGCAGTGCATGAAAAGCAGATTATTAACATAAATGTTTAATGGGTTTAATGGTTAAGGTCACAGAATTTATTTGTTTCCCTCTTTTATGTTCTGCTTATTATATGGGAAGATATTTTTTAACAACATAAATAGAACCTTTCTCCTAGCCACAGTGGGCCAATTTGTAGGTTGTGAGACTTGCTTTTTTCTTCCTGAAAGAGCATCCTACTCCCAAACAAAACAGGAAAAAAACACCCTCCAACAGTAAGTATTCATTAGCAAAATGAAGCTGGAGATGGTAAATTGGCAGTAATACATAACAGCTTGCTTCTTGGCAAATGGCAACTTCATTAAGCATAATAGGATCTTTCATGGGTAAACTGTCAGAATAGGGCAAGGGGAGCTATTTGCATACATGAATATAGGCCAAGGGTTGGTAGGATTCAATAGTTTTAGCTGGGGACTTTTAAAATCTGAGAGTATCAATGAAATTTGAACCAGCTGGGAAAAGAGAATAAGATGCCAATATAAGAGCTTCATAAGTAGATTTAACTGTACAGGGAACAGACAGGACAAACAAGTGAGAGATTAAGATTAAATTCAAATCTACAGCCTGAGGTTCAAGCTAATGTCTTTATACTTTAAATATCATGGGCTTATGGGAAAAGTAAGTCAGGATTTAAGAATTCCTATAATTAAAACGGTACTGAGCTGTAATGAGAGAGAGCCATTTGTCCACGCTGACTCATGACCACACTATAATTTTTGCTGGTGCTGAACATTCTGGGAAATACTCAATTTACTGGGGGCAATGCTATAGGATCTCAGCATTTTGCTATTCCAGCTAAAAGTGTGATTACAGGAAATGCATTTTAGGGGTGACTGGAAAGAGTGAGAAAGATTTCTTTGGGGCAATTTTCTCATCTCTGTGAAGAATCTTGACAAGCTTTAAAAAAAACAGGTTTTTTAAACAGGGTTTGAAAATAATTGGATTAGAGGCAGATCCATGGCAGATACATAGAAGGAACTTTTTTAATTCCTCATGAAGACTTGGGAGAGTCTGGAACAGTTTAAACTCATATTTGTGCATCGTATGGATAAGATAGCAGGTCGTTTTTAGATGTTGCAGGCCATAATATAGCATAGATAACTCTCATATTGCTGTTACCTTTTCATATGAGGGAATGTTCTAGCATATCCATAGCCTTATCATCCTTTGAGCTCAATCTAAACAAGAAGCTTTGAAATAAGGATTCCTGGAACAAGGGTATAGCCTCTGTAGTATATAAAGTGGCCAAGAACATGGGATGTAGTATGGGCACTACATCAATTGAAGAGGAAATTATCTGAAATTACTTGCTTTTTTTATTAGGGATATCTACCCTGAATCCTAAAAAAAGCAAACTATATAAGATGGATGCAGATAATCCTTCTTTACTCAAGCATAGAATAACTAAGATGAATGACACTAATTAAAGCAGATAAGGGACACTAATCAAAGATTCAAGAAATGAAACATTTAAAAGAAGAGAGTAGTTCAAAACTGTTATCTATACATTATATGTAAATTGTATATTTTGTGTATATCTTGGGGCAAATAAAATACTGGTTTTTCAGTTGGAAGATAACTACTAATAGCTATGGCTTTGTCAGTACTTATTTATATTGTCATGTACTTCCTATTTATTTATTTTATTTATCAAATTTAGAAACCACTCTTTTCTTCACACTTTTATCGGAAAAATGAAAGAAGAAAATATTATATACTTGCATTTAAATATTTTTCAAAGATCTTAGAATAAGGGAAAACTAAAACTGGTTCATTCATCTGGGTAATATATATCATTTAGGTTTTCAGTCTAATTGGAAAGTACCCTTTATGAAGGAAGCAAAAGATAAATCCTTAGGGTCTGGAATGTCACATATTGCTGTTTGGCATAATTCTAAGAGGCTCAGGTATTCTTTATAGCAAGTTTTTAAAATGTGTTTCTGCTAGGTACAATCCACAATCAAGACTGCAAGACACCTAGATGCTGATTGGCTGTCATGGCAATTTGCTTATGATAGATGGGGAATGGAGAAGCACATGCAGGTAAGGGATCAGTAGAGTAGAGGGTGAAGAGTTAAGGAGAAATCAAGCAAGTGTTTGTTAGTATGACCAAAGAACAGAAACAAGGGATGGCCCCTTACCACCATCCCTCCCAAAATTATTTGAGACCAAATTATTTGCTGCTCAATCTATTTTAGAATAAAACCTAGAAAAAACATATCACAGGTGGTAACATGTGGTTTATGCCTACTCTTTCCTCCCAAATCAGGTTTTTGGTTCCAAAATGTTAATCAAAACACCCATCTCTGAATTTGAAGGGTTGAACAGACTTGGGGGGGGGGGGGGAGAGAAAAGTAGTAAACAAATTTAGTTATTTTTTTCATCCGAAACCTAGATTTATACAGATTGATTTTTTCCCAATCAAAATCTGGCTTCCTCATTTATGAACTCGGTGGAATGTTACAACACTGGAAGTGAGTCAATTATTTTTCAAGGACTGAAAACTTTATTGAAATTCTGAGCCAGCTCTATAATAGTCTTCCTTACTCAGTTTTGCAACATTTTGCTGTAATGAAAGAAGCTAATCATCACATTAAAAAGGACAGCAAAGAAAGGTAAAGGAGAGTGACATCTACTTTAGCAACTGTTCTCCTGTAACAAATGCAGAAAAGTGTTTCTCCATGTGTATAACTTATGTATCAATGAGTATATGAATAAGATACAGGTAGCCGTTTACTATTTTGAAAAAAATAAATTTTCACCCATTCATTCCACCCCTTCACAATACCCTTCAACCATTCATGCATACATCTACAGACACTTCTGTCCCTACCCTTGTACTAATTTCCTAAAGTATCACCCTATCTGTAATCCAGGTCATGCTATAAGTACTTCCTCAGACATTAAAATGATCTCTATCACTTCTTTCACTTTCCCTCCCCATTCCCTACTGTGAAACCATAGCACAGAAGATCAAAGTGCCTAAGATTAGTTGCTTTTTGTTCTTTCATTGTCATCATCATCTTCTAAATATTCAGCACTTCTGAATTATTGGGGGGGGGGGGGGAAACACAGAGAAACTATACAGGACTTTTTCTGATTCTACCTAAGTGACAATAAGAGGAATGGGCAGAGATCATGCAGAAGAATGAATGAAGGTGGGCATGCCAAGACAGGCTATCAGCTCCCTGAGATGCCAGGGGGAAGCACAGAATTCAGGGAGTTACTGCCCCCTGCCTCTTTTGGCTGGATTAGGTGGCTCTTGATGGTGGACTTGTACTTACCCCATTCCATTCCACGCCCATACTCACTTCCTCATTACCATCTGTGGTATTCTCATATTTGATGCTGCCCCCCAGGCTGTCTCGGCTCCTCCTCCTCTCAGAGCCATCGCCCTCTTTGAGAATTTCCACCACTTTAGTCTGGTTAATGGGGTCAATACCCTGCAAAGGGGGGAAAAAACAATAAGAAAGCAATAATACTCTGGACATGATTTTGACAAGAAAACAAAGAATATTTTCTGAGAGTTTCGAGAGAAAAAAGAGAGCCAATTTGGAAAGAAGCCAAGCCAGCTGGGTTTGACTGTGACTGGTCACTTTTTCTTAGTGCGAGGGGGGAGGCAATGGCAAATGACTTCTAAAAAACTTTGCCAAGAAAACTACAGGGACTTGTCCAGGCAGTCTCTGAAAATCACATCTGAATGAATGGAAGAAGAAGAAAAAGAGAGAGAACATCCAGTTATCTGCACTTGTGTATGCTACTTTAATCTTGTTCTAACATTTTCTTTTTTAAAGTTGTCATTTAAAGTTGTCATTACTTACTGTTATGTCCAAAACTGAGAAATAAGAATAGCTTCTAAAAAAGAGATACTGGAAAACATGGTTTAAAATTAAGTTGTTTCCTGGCTTGTTTTGGAAGTCGTTAACAGTTATTATGATGTTAATTGATGTTTCTTTTCCCATGTAGAAAAAAAAATGAAGCTAAAAGAAAGGGGCAGTTTTTGGTTATATTTGAAACTTGTACATATCGGGGCTTAATAAGTCTATCTGTGCTCTTAGCCTATTTAATCCATTAAGACATGAACACAATGTGTGGAAATTGTTGTAATCATTTCGGTATGTAGAAAGTTTCTTAAAATAGAGTTTGTTTTGAAAAAACAAAAATCAGAAAAATCATAATATTAAGAATTCCAATTCAGAAAATCTCCCTTGGAATACATAGAAATCAACTGACATCCTGGAAATATAGGAAATGACCATCAAGAAGAAGAGTAGGCAGTATCTAACCAGCTGCAGAATAACATTACAACATCATTGAGGCTCTTCATCTGATATCCACTAGAGCAGCGATGGCGAACCTTTTTTGGCTCGAGTGCCACAAGTGGGGGGAGCGCAGGGGGGTCGTGTGCGGGTGTGCCGCACCCATAATGCAATGCGTGACCCCCCCAGTGCGCATGCGCGCACAACAGGCACACCCCCCCCCATTTTTACATGCTTTTTTCGCCCTCCCCAGGCTCCAGAGGCTTTATAGGAGCCTGGGGAGGGTGAAAAGAGCCTCCCCTGCCTCCCCCGGATGCTTCAGGGATTGTCCGGAGGTTTCCCTGAAGCCTTCGGAACACTTAAAACGACCCTCCGAGCAAACCGGAAGTGACTTCCGGTTTGCTCGGAGGGTCGTTTTAAGCGTTCCGAAGGCTTCAGGGACTGTTCGGAGGGTTCCCTGACGCCTTCGGAGCGCTTCAAACGACCCTCCAAGCAAACCGGAAGTCACTTCCGGTTTGCTCGGAGGGTCGTTTTAAGCGTTCCGAAGGCTTCAGGGACTGTTCGGAGGCTTCCCTGACGCCTTCGGAGCGCTTCAAACGACCCTTCAAGCAAACCGGAAGTGACTTCGTTTGCTCGGAGGGTTGTTTTAAGCGTTCCGAAGGCTTCAGGGACCGTCCGGAGGCTTCCCTGATGCCTTTGGAGTGCTCAAAACGACCCTGTTTGCTTGTTTTAAGTGCCCCAAAGGCGTCAGGGAAGCCTCTGGACAGTCCCTGAAGCCTTCGGAACGCTTAAAACGACCCTCCGAGCAAACTGGAATTCACTTCCGGTTAGCTCGGAGGGTCGTTTTAATCGTTCCGAAGGCTTCAGGGAAGCCTCTGGACGGTCCCTGAAGCCTCCGGAGGGCCTCGGGGGGGGGGGCTCTTTTCGCCTTCCCCAGGCTCCTATAAAGCCTCTGGAGCCTGGGGAGGGTGAAAAATGGCTTTTAAAAACGGTGAACTTGCTGACAGGGCAGTGCCTCGCGTGCCCTGACAAATGGCTCCGCGTGCCACCTGTGGCACGCGTGCCATAGGTTCGCCATCACTGCAATAGAGAGATGTCTTATTTTGATGAGCTAAGGACCTTATTTTGAGGTTCTTAATTGTTTTTGCAGTTTTTAGCTTTATGAAAGTTAGAAGATTCCCTATTTTGTAGTGTTTTATGCTATTCTTATTTTACATTTTATTCCTATTTATTATAAATTGCTCAAAGTTTGGAGACAAGGGTGGAAAACAGAGAAAGAAGGCTTCTCTCAATGTTAGTTACACCAGTTAGCAAGCTATATTTTTGCCAGCTGGCTTCTTTCAAACTATTTATTTTATTTATTTATTTTACTGTGCTTCTAGACCGCCCCCTCTCCCAAAAGGGACTCGGGGCGGTGTACAGTCCATGCAAAGAATATATCGAAATACAATAAATAGTACAGTCCATGCAAAGAATATATCGAAATACAATAAATAGAAGAATTAAATATGTACAGTTAAATATGGAGGAGGTTTAAAATAGAATTAAAAGAACTGTACAGTTAGCCAGTATATATAAATATAATTTTAAAACCCCTAAGACACACACAAATTAAATTAAAAACAATACCCCTAAAATAACCAGTTAATAGTACGTTTACCAGGAGGAACAGTTGTAATTATGCCAGGCCCGCTAATCGGAACAGGTGAGTCTTCAATTTTTGCCGGAAGGAGCGGAGGTCAGTAGTGGTTCTGATGTCGGGGGGGAGGTCATTCCAGAGGGTTGGGCCCATCACAGAGAAGGCCCTACTCCTTGGTGTCGCCCGCTGGCATTGCCTAGTGGACGGCACCAGGAGAAGCCCCTCCCTGTGTGAGCGAATTGGCCGCAGGGATGTATGTGGGAGGATGCGATCCCGCAAATAACTAGGTCCTGTGCCATGGAGCGCTTTAAAGATGGTAATCAGGACCTTGAAACGTACCCGAAAAACCACAGGTAGCCAGTGCAGCTCGCGCAGGAGAGGTGTTATGTGGGAGTACCTAGTACTCCCCATCACAGCCCGTGCGGCTGCGTTCTGGACTAACTGCAGTCTCCGGGCGCGTCCCAAGGGCAGCCCCATGTAGAGAGCGTTGCAGTAGTCCAGGCGGGACGTCACCAGCGCATGAGTGACCGTGCGTAGGGCATCCCGGTCCAGTAGGGGGCGCAATTGGCACACCAGGCGAACCTGGTGGAACGCCCCCCTTGCCACGGCTGCCACATGGTCATCCATTGACAGCCGGGCATCAAGGAGGACGCCCAAATTGCGCGCCCGTTCCACAGGGGGCAGTTGTTCGCCCGGAAAGGGAGCGGCTAATAAATCCAAACTTATTATTATTATTATTATTATTATTATGGCCAGCGATGGAATCAGCTGGCTGAACCGAGGTGCCGGTAGCCACAGCCACTCAGTCTTGGAGGGGTTGAGTTTGAGTCTGTTGTCCCCCATCCAGACCCCGACGGCTTCCAAACACCGGGACATCACTTCGACAGCCTCGTTGGGGTGGTTTGGGGTTGAAATGTACAGCTGAGTATCATCAGCGTACAGGTGGTACTCAACCCCAAAACCACGGATGATCTCGCCCAGCGGCTTCACATATGTGTTGAACAGGAGAGGCGAGGGGACCGACCCCTGTGGCACCCCACAAGTGAGTGGCCTCAGGGTCGACCTCTGCCCCCCCGTCAACACACATTGCTTCCGGTCGGAGAGGTAGGAGCCGAACCACCGCAAAACGGTACCTCCGACTCCCATCCCCTCCAACCGGTGCAATAGGATACCATGGTCGATGGTATCAAAAGCCGCCGAGAGGTCTAATAGGACCAGGATAGAGGAACAACCTCTATCTCTGGCCCTCCAGAGATCATCAACCAACGCGACCAAGGCTGTCTCCGTGCTGTGCCCGGGTCGGAAGCCGGACTGGCGTGAGTCTAGATAATCGGATTCGTCAAGGTGTCGTGGAAACTGCTGCGCCACCACATTCTCAACAACCTTTGCTAGAAAGGGAAGGTTGGAGACTGGACGATAATTAGCTAGCTCCGATGGGTCGAGTGAAGGCCTCTTAAGTAAGGGCCTCACCACCGCCTCCTTCAAGGCGGTTGGTAAGGATCCCTCACCCAATGAGGCATTCACCAGGCCCAGAAGCCAGCCTCGGGTCACCTCCCAAGATGCCAGTACCAACCAGGAGGGACACGGGTCCATTGAACATGTGGTGGGTCGCAGCCGTCCACGCAACCTGTCCAAATCCTTGGGGGCAACAGAATCAAACTCCTCCCAGAATGGTCTCACAAGACTCACTGTTGGCGGCCCGTCCGGACAACTGAAGGGGGCCCACCCGCTCCGGATCTGAGCGACTTTGTCCTGCAGATATTCCCCAAACTCCTCTGCTCTGCCCTGCAAGGGCGCCCCCTGAATCCTCTGTGATAAGAGGGAGCGGGTCACCCTAAACAGGGTGGCAGGGCGGTTATCCGCAGACGCAATAAGAGCGGCACAATATCTACATTTGGCCGCTCTCAATGCCACAAGGTAGGTCCGTAAATAGGCTCTTACCTGTGTTCTAGCCACAAAACAAAACGAAAAAAATCATTGAGCAAACAACTTTGTCTAGGCTCTGTGATTTTTGCTGACTAAAGGGAAGAACTGCTATTAAGTTAAGCAGTTGCAACTTTCCAGGAAAAAGGAGATCACACTAAGTACATTTAACCACACCACTGTGGTTATTATCAAGAAAATCTCTAATAGCATTTTACAGTTACAATTTCACCATCATTTCAGGCTCTTTCAAGATGCTTTGAAGATACCATTAAAATCTGAATTATTCAGCCTGCCTGCCTGCCTTCCTTCCTCTTTCCCTCCCTCACCTGCTGGATTCTCACACGACCTTTGATAGCTTCACAAGAATACAAACAAAAAATAAAATATCCAAGATTCAATAAGATTTTTTTTTAATTCACAAAAGAATAGGAAAAATCAACTCAGAAAAGCAGGCACCAAGTCCCAAATGCTCAACAGGAAAAATGGTTTTCAACTGCTCTGAAAGGTGGCAACAATTAGGGCTAATCTAATTTCCATGTTTGATTCAAGATGATACATACAAATGCAACTTTTATTTTATTTTCTCTGGAACTTCTATTAAATTGAGGATAAAATAACTTTTATTTGAAAGACTACCTGTTCTCCACTTTGCACAATGCCAGCATTTTTTCTGGGTCGCTATTGGCCTTACCTGTCTCCTAGAACGCAGGGCACATTCTTCTAAAGTTTCTGCAGCCTCCAGTTTGCCCTGACGCCTGTATAACGCACCCAGGTTCCGCAGAGTGGTGTTCACTGTAGGGCTGAGGGGCATTCAAGAAAAAGTGCAAAACTGAAATTAACAATCATTCTTTGCCTTTGGAGTAACTTGATCACTAAAGCCCAAATTATCTTTGATGAAAGAATATGCCAGTCTATAGCATTCCCACAATTATATTATTTTTATTGAAAACAAAATGTAACACAGAATGCATGTGTGCTTATATGTATTGAGGATTCTACAACAGCAGTATCTTTTCCTGCACCCAAATAGCTGCCCAGGTAATCAGTTTTGTTTCGTAGAACCAAGATGTGAAGTTGAGGTTTGCAAAAATTAAGAATTACCGTGATAATTGCATTTAAGGAACTTGATACAACTCCATTACATCCCCAGCCTACAGTTGGGGAGTTCACGGGTAATATGGTTCATGAAGTGGTCAGGAGGGGATCTACTGAGCTCCCACTGACTACTTAAGATTACTGTGGTCACCCTGCCCCATAGCTTAGGTACTGGACATTCATTTCGGCATGGGCTGCAAGAGGCACTAAGCATGTGGCATTCATAGAGCAGGCCTGTCATAGTTTATTTTTTTGGTCAAACATCACAAACAATCTGACCTGTTTGGAGGTCATAGAAGGTGTGTAAGGGAAGACGTTGGAAGGAGCTCCATCTCAAATGATTTTTTATTTTTCTTAATGCATAAGAGAGCAACCATCCTATATTTTAAAAAAACCACCCCTCCCAATATGGCTAATCAGTATAATATAGGGGAGGCATAACATGAAGTAGAATGAAGAAGAATGCATGCAGCCTGTCCTAAGGGTTTTTTTAAACACTCCTTTTGAACTCAGGATTCTCTGATTCAAATGGCCTTACAAAGCAGTTCACCCCCCCCCCCCCAGCTTTGAAGCAGGATTTAAACCCATGCATGCATGTCAGAGAGGATATATCAGACAGGCAGCACCTGAAAGGGGAGGGAATGGGGCAGGCTGCTCTACAAAGCTGCTTTACTGGGCACCCTTTGCCATCCCCCCCCCCTTTCAGTCATTTGCGGACAAATGAAATAGAGCATTCCCATCTTCGTAAGCCTGTAAATATTTTTCCCCACCTTCACATTCCTTGTCACCTTTGCACATTCCTTTGGTGAACTAATGTGGAACTCACAAAGGATTCTGTAACCTCTGCAAGAACCATAAATTGAATAACTTGAAAAGATTTAGTAACATAAGCAAATACCCACGCCTTACCTGCTGACCTTGCAGGCCTTGTACCAGCCACCATACTCTGCATAGGGGATGTTTTCTCCATGTTTACTCTGGAAGAGAATTTGGCAAGAGGGAGAGATTTCTTAGAACAATCGAAGCAAGAGTTTCTGTTAGCATGCATGAGAGAAATAAAAAACAATAATGCACTTGTTTAACACTTGGCAGAAATGTAGGCTCCTCTAACTTCCCAACTATAAGGAGAAGTCTTTCATTTTCTAGAGCCCTCTGCTGTGCTGGACTTCACCTTTCATAATCCAAAGCCAGCATGGGTGGCAATTATGGGAATTGAGATCTAACACATATGAAAGAAATCAGGTTGAGGATCATGCTAATAGACTTGTACAAGCATGATAATATAAATATGCCCCAAGGATGGGCTCCATCTTGACCTCAGAACAAAAAAGGCATCTGCAGGTTAGTTCTCCTATGATATGATCAAGTAGATAAGGAACATCTTCCTGACACACTTAGTGCTCCACAGCAAGAGTTCCTAGGCATCTTAATGCCAAATGTTATGAAAGCATTCTCCATTCTTCAGAGATCAGTATGGCAGGATATAAATTTCTCCCCAGATTTCCTATGAGATACTACAAATATTGATTTGCAGCAAAGTTCCAATTATGAAAACAGACATGCAAAGTTAAAAATAGGTATGGCAAAGAATTTGATCAATAAGGTCATGTGTTATAGGAATGCATTTGAGAGCAGATACGACCTAACAAGTTCCCTGCCCTTAAATTAGAAGATTGTGTGGCATAAATTGATATTTAAAACAAAGATAGTTCTCTTAGCTTCTGCATATAAAACATTTATGATCAGAGACATATGCAGTTGGTTGAGAAACTTGTGGGATTATAGGCTAAAGACACAGCTTCATTTAAGTGAACTCTGGGCATAAGAATCCTGTCATGCAACTTTCCACTGAAATTATGCCTGAATCACTGAGAGTTTTTGGTGCCCTTAGCATTTTCTGAAAGGACTCCAATTCAGTCATAAATTCCATAGCTTACAACTTTGATTTTCAAAATGCCCTCAGGCAAGGTGATTTCCTAATAACTGGATGGTTCTAAACCTGTTAAGAGTAACACTTACTTTTGAAATATCAAAAGTATTGGGCAGATAAGTTAGAAACACAGGTAGTTGCCATATAGTTCTATCTGATTCAGTTATTGACTACAGTTGTTCAGGGTGTCCTGTATGAAGTAGCTAGGGACTGGATTTGGGAAGTTATGTAATATATCTACTCTGACATGCATGTATTATGAAAATGTAATCAGGTTTTGCCAGGAAGCCAACATGTAAGATTCCATTTTTGAACCCTGCTTCAAACCCAACAGGAACAGGTAGTTCATAATATGTCCTCCCACTTGCTGGGACAAAAAAAAATTAAGGAAGAGTGGACGTTACCTTTATTATGTTTTATTCTCATTGAAAGGCTGCAATTAACTCTATATATCTTTCACTTTGCTGCTTTCTGAGTCTTCAGGACAAGCAACATCTTTCATCCAGAATCAAATATTTTATTTTGATGATGTATAACATATTAACATTTTTATGTACACACAATTTAAATAAGTTCTCACATCTTTCCCTCATAAAGTAACTTGATGTTCAGCCACTCCTCTGTAGGCCAAGCAGCATAGTGGCAAAGGCAGATCAGTGCCTATATATTTCTGCACATTGCAACTCTATATGTGTTATTAAAAAATTTCCAGGATAAATTGGAAGGAAAGGTATTTGAGGGGGGAAAAACTATGGTTATCAACAAAACTCAGCCTTATTCATTGTGGATTTGGGACCCAAGGTCAGAACATTGCACAGAGAGGGCAAGGAGCTGACACCCATTATATTTTTGTAATACAGGTAATTTTTCTCCTCAAGTTGATTTCTGTTGTCCATCTTGGTAGTTTCCCAATACCAACAATCTTCCAAGATTATAAATGTAATAATTACAGTTATCTCCCCCCAAAAAAAGTTTTTTATGTATGACTCAGAACCAGAGTGAATTAAAGACTGTATGATTAAATGGATGCAGAATCTAGCCAGAGTAATTCATGTGTAACAATGGGAATTCCAGTGGGGAAAAAGTACTATAAGTTTACTGAATAATATACTTAAGAGAAATTAATATATGGCATTTTATCTTGCTACACAATTCTAATCTCAATAACTAAAATGGATAGTTCCTTCTTTAGAAATTATTGGAAATTTAACAGCCAGATCAAATCACTTTTTCATATTGGGTGGCTATGTTGTAAAGCACAACAATTTTGGTGAATAATTTATACCAGAATGAAACAAATTCTAAAACATAAATTTCCTTTCAATTTATTTTACATTTTTTAAATTAAATATCATTAATCTTGTATTTCCAAAATATTCAGAAGTTGCATTGTACATGTAAGTGCTGCAAAAATACTCTATACTTCCAACTAAAAAATGCAATTTCCTCTGCAGAATGGCTAATTAAATTGTGAGAGCATGCTTCAATGTCCAAAATAACTTTGTAATCTCAAAAATAAATCTCTGAATTTCACTCAAATTGGAAACGGCTCTAAGTATAATTCTATACATGGGCCTGTGCCATATCTGAAAATAGAGTTTCTCTTAACAGAGCATTCAAATTGTAACTCTTAAGTTCTTAAACCAGAACAGATCTTCAGTAGCTTAGATAAAAGTTTATTGTGATTTTTTATTTTTATTTTATACTGTGCTGACCACTACTGTTGATATTTATACATTGTTAGATTATAAAATGACTTAAACAACATATTCCATTATTTAAAACCAGTAAATGACATTTTGAAAAAGATAATCTAATTCTACAATACTTGTAACTTCTGTTTCTTCACTATATATTTACTCCTCTTAAAAAAGCTTAATAAAATGTATTTCGAAAAACCCACTAGGTTTATTTATGCTACTGAAGATCATTCTAACAGGAATGGTAGCTAGCTATTCTGAATCTATTTTTACAATCCCCATATTTCCTAAAGGGAATGAAAGGAACAGAAGTCCAATCTTTTCACACTTATTCCACAAGTGTAAATTCCATATGGAATTTAGTTGTTTGGAACGGCATCATATTTATAACATTACTTAGGCTACATAGATTAAATGTGACAAAAGCAATGCTCTAGTAAAATGGTTTTTATGCCCTTTAGTAGTATGAAACAAACAAAAAAATCAGGTAGTCTAGTGGGAGAAGACATTTAAGACAATGGAAACTGAATAAATGCATTACTAAAATAATGCCCCATTATTCCAATAACAACATATAATCTAATTTCTTTCCACTGCTTGGAAATATCTTTTGTGATGTCAAGCTGAAGTGCTCTGGCTCACTTCTGTGTTTAAGAAAAAGTGATATAATGTAGCTGTTAAGAGTTATTAGGTGGAAAGTTCATCACATGGGGGCTCTGATTTACATAGACAAATGGATGAATATTAAACACTGAATATTTAGCATTTCTTTGTCTAGGTTTTCCTAAATATTTCTCAGAAATATTTTCTGGCAAGATAAATACTTGAAAATCATAAATCTAACTGACGTTGTTCTTCTAATTGCTAAATATTTTTCATCTGCTACCTTCTTCCCAAGGACTGATTCATTTTGCATTTTATTAAGCTTCCAACAACTGAGAACCTAAGTTCACTTTTGATAATCGGTGAGTCTGCTGTTCATAAACCTTTTGCATTGATAACTGCCTTGCCTTTTCCTCTCCTTATTAAATAATCCAATTTGCTTTCTGGATGACATACAATTGCAAATCCCATTAGCTGTATTCAGGAAGAAGGGGTCAATATCATGTTTCATGTATCTTTTTCCATGAGTTTGAAAAATATGACATGAAAGTTTGGTAGAAGCAAAAGTACCCAAGTACCTTAAAATGATTAGAATATAAATTGATGGTTGCTAGTATAAAACAACAAATGTATAAAATCACACAACACAAAAGAGTCCAAACCAATCCCTTGAACTTAGAAGGCTTCTGATTTAATGGTGTCATTTTTTTTTGGTATCAAGAAAATTCTCACATGCTATAAATGCAGAGATTTTTTTTCCAAGGAAAAAATTCAGGGAAAACCAGTTCAAAACTAAGAGTCTTTCATGAAGAGTTCTTAATTCAGAGACTTTTCGGCATTATCCTATGGGTACAAGTCAGTTTTTGTATCCAAGTCAGGAGATGGGATATATCCAAGGTAACAAATGTAACCAGTGAGTAGTAACAATGCACTGCTAGGCAAAAATTAAGAACAGCTGACACATGTTAACTAGTACCACTTTGCACATGTATGCACATTCATATCCTTTTCACCCCTTTTAAACCACCTATTTGACAGAAAAGCATTGTGCAGAAAGACGTATGGCTAGCAATAAGATAAACAGTGCTAATTCCTTTTAGCAGCAATAGCAATGAATTGGGAATCTAAGTATTGTAAAGTGCTAAAATCCAGGAAATAGATATCTATTTTTATCTACTACTGGAAGCAGCTATCAGTCACTAGATTAGATGAACAAAACAAAAAAATTCCAATAGCTTTCGCAAGACAAAAACAGAGAATGAAGACACCCTGCTTGAGAACTCCTCTGATGTGTTCAGTATTTTAGCCCAAAATGTCCCGGAAGTTTACCAAATTTCTATTCTATTCTTAGTAATGTTTTATAGATTGTACAGATTTTTCCAAAAGAGATGCAGAAGTTCGAAGCCAAGGACTTTGGATTTGTTGTAGTTCCAGTATGCAGAGACTTTTCAACTTAACTCTCTCTCTCCCAATTTAGGGAAATATTAATAAACTTTTCTGAGAGGTTTAAAAATGGCCCTTTAAAACAGCAAACTTTAGCATTCTGGTTCTGAAATGTCTGTGGCCCAGAACCTGCTGAAATCTCTCCATTGTCCATTTTCTAGTACGTCCTAAGGCAGGGGTCAGCAACCTATGGCTCTGGAGCCGCATGTGGCTCTTTCATCCCTCTGCTGCGGCTCCCTGTCGCTGGTTGGCTCCACAATTGATAGGGCTTTCAGTTAGGACAGGTAGAGGAGAAAGGACGCTGCACTAGGAGGAGACTCTATGATGGGGGAATCAGACTTTTGGTCGAGGGGCTTCCAGTTAGGACCTTTGCAGCTCTTTGAGTATTCAAGGTTGCCAACCCCTGTCCTAAGGAATCCACTATAACAAAGAAAAAATATGCAAGGCACGGGAAGAATAGGACAAATGTTTCCAGTTCACATTGTAGAACCTTGAAAAACATAGGGTCTTCATTCAGATCGAAGGCTTGTATAGCACAGCATTTACTTCCCACAATCTGATGCCTATGAGAATACCTTCACAAAAGGGAAAGAAGAATACTGTTTTTATCATTTGCTTACCAAGAACTGGTTCTTGGCCCTGATCCTGATGTTAACATATCCATTATTATTAACAGTTACATTATCTATGAATTTGTACAACCTTCTCAAAAACCATCCTATTTGCTGATTATCTATACTCTATTTTATGACACGCTTATATTTAATTATTAAATATACATTTTACATGTTTTTTTAAAAATATAGCTTTGAGACTTTTTTCAAAGAAAAACAAAAATCATAGGTCCTCCTACTCATCAGGCAGTACATTCCAATGACCTGGAATAGGCACTAAAAAGATTTAGCCATCAAATATACAATTCAACAATTATTGATTTTTTTTTGAAGAATAGGGAATCCTATAGAAAAAAAGTATTCTCCCCAATAACCTAGACCCTAGCAATAAAGGTCTAGAAACAACCGGCGTTTCATGTTTCACTTGGAAATAAACTGACAAGACTGTGCAACACTTCAGACACAAGGGTAATATGCAATCTTGGAAAGGTCTTTCATAGATCACAGATTTGACAGCTGAGCTAGTTTTTCCCCCAGGAAGGGATGCGGTTGGCATATCAACTAAAACTGACAAAAGGCATACATGTGACCCAATTTAGAAGACAAAGTTCTACAGTCCCACTAGAATTGAGACTATTAACAGCAAAGTTACCTAAGCACAATAGGAAGGCAAGTGATTATTTTTATCTGTCTTGTACCTAATTCAGTTTACCTGAATAACCCTGGGCTCTTGCGTGTTTTGAGAGAGGGTTTTTGTCTCTCTCTACATTATACATCATTTAGATTGTGTCCCTCTTTTCAGTTAGTTTTTTTTCTAATCTAAAATTATTCCCAATTATCATTCAGGAGTTCCTTCAACTATTTGACGGTTCAGGATGGCACTGCAATGCCTGTGAGAGCACTGATCTCATCCTCACCTTGCTCATTTTCTCCCTTTCCTCGGCATGCATCCATATAGGCTTGTGTTCATCTGTAGAGAAAAGATAAGAGGAGGGGGAAAAGGTCTCTGTATGCATTCTAATGGTATTTTCAGAGGAACCTCTGATATATTGGCTTTCAGGTCCCTTTCCCCTTGTTCATAAATAAATAAGCAAAGACTTGATAAGCAAGCTACAAGAGATTAGACAATGTAAACCACCGCTAATGAAAAGTCTTTACAGATTGTGTATCATTTACTTATCAAAATGTGTCCAATGGAAAAATAGGCTCTTGATCATGGTTCATTTAATTATGAATAGTGTACTTGTCCCAATTTTCTCCCAAGAAGTTCTCTTTTCCACATATATCTGTCCTAACAATTATGGAATGTTCGAGAAACCTTCACAATTAACATTCAAGAATTTCAATCTCCTTCTAAGACCTGGTCTCTTTCCGCATGTTGCCTCCTCCTTCTTTGATGTACATACCATCAACAGTGCCAAATTCTTTCACATGGGCACGGGTGAGAATTTCCTTGTAGAGGGTCTCGGCATCCTTGTATTTGGCTTGTTTCAGGTAGCAGGAAGCCTGGCAGAGTACAAGGGATATTGTTATAAAAGTATGGGGAAAAAAACATTTCATAGCCAGTCACCCCTCAGCTCAGGTAATCATTTGCCCCCATAGTTCTCATATCAACAAATAGACCCACCAGATTGTTCTTTGTTTTAGCAACATTGGGATCATCAGGCCCTAGGCGGGATTCGTAGATCTCCAGTGCTCGGCGATAGTAATATTCTACTTCTTCATACTTGCCCTGATTCTGGCATAGTAAAGCCAAGTTATTTAACTGTTTGGCCACATCTGGGTGATCTTTGCCAAGAACCTGAAAATGAAGCAGGTAAGAATAATTTATAAAATTCTGGCAATTCTGCAATTTATAAAATACTGGGAACTTTTCTTTCCCTGGGAAAACTGCGTCATAAATACCATTAAAACTTGAATTTTGTACACACGTAGGTTCATATTATATGTATATTAGCCTCATTATGGATATAGTTCACCCAAAATAAATTTCTCTTCTGAAACAGGCTCCTATTGTAGGAAACGCAAGCAGCAGACTTGGTCGTCACAAACTGTAACCACCGATTCAACCAGAACCAAAAATATGAGCGGGAGTGCTGTCCATGCATGCACACGGCATTGAAAAAAGGTGATGATATAGGACATGATAGCGCCACGGTGGGTGGGCGGACCCAGCTGCTTATCGGAACTACCGGTTTGCCCAAACTGGTTCAAACTGTCAGCAGCCCACCTCTGGCAAACAGTGAAAGTTGTTGTATAGTCTCAGTGATGAGTGGCCCCATCGCCTAAACCTTCCTCTTTCAAGCTTCTGAAAGAAAAATACCTTTTCCCGGATTTCCAGTGCCCGCTTGCATAATGGTTCAGCCTCTTTGTATTTCCCTCTTTTGCCATACAGAACAGCTAGATTATTTAGGGTTGCAGCAACCTGCAGAGAGATGTGGAAACAACTGCATGAGAACTAAGGAGAAATCAAAACACACACACACACACACAAATACTGGGCATAAAAAGTGATACTCCATAGAGAGCCAATTTGTTATAACTGGCAGCATTCACAGTAACTGGATAGCTGAAACAGAGCCCTAATTGTGTCACCATTTCTCAGCAGGATACGATTTCAAGAAATCACATTGTTCTATTCAGTCACATATTTCTTTTGCCAACAATCTGTAAAGCAACATATGTATTGATCTTTTAAGTATTAAGCAATTACTGTATATATAAATGTGGGCCCAAATGTCACTACCATAATCACATGCTTAGATTTCCTTACAAAGCTACCTGCCCAATGTTGCCTCACTGCTTAGGAAACAAAGGCATGGACAGGTAGACTTTTGATTCAGATTGCTCTATCTCAGTGAAAAGTCTAAGATATTTCTTCATTTGTCCTCCTTTCTTTCTTAATGCTGTGATTTTTCATTAATGCCTCTTACAGGGATAAATACTCTATTAGTGGTTGGCCAGATTCCCTTCCTTGTGGTTTATTTATTAGGGTTAGTGTGTGTGTGTGTGTGTCTGTCTGTCTGTCTGTGTGTCTGTAGAAGCAGCTTTCTTCAATCTGGTGCCCTCCAGGTACGTTGTTTCGATCATCCTTAATTACCACGACTAAAATGTGGATTAGCCTGGGAATCAGAAGAATTGATCAGGCAATGACCCAATTACTTTTCAGTTTCTATATATTTGGATCCTCCTTCTTGAAGTGAAAGAAATAATAGCCACTTACTGCAGGGTGATCTTTGCCAAGAGTTTTCTCTCTAATAGACAATGCATCATTTAACAGGTGAGCTGCTTCTTTATATTTATTTTGATCCCTGTAACAAAACATTAGATACAGAACTGTTTAAAATATAGCAATTTATATAAACATAAAACAAACATAGAGAAATTATATCGCACAGACATAACATCCCGTCTTAATAGAGATTGCCACAATAGGGATTGACTACACCACCCTCCCTCATGCTCCCTCTTTCATTTCTGTTCCTGACATGCTGTTCCATCTCCACAAGAAGCAGGTACCTTCTACCTCTCTATTCCTCACCTATATACTAAGGCCAAGATGTTGAGCATGGTGGCCACATCAGGGTGATCGTGTCCTGAAGTCTTCTCCAAGTCCTCCAGGGCCTGCTTGCAAAGAGGCACAGCCACCTCGTAGCGTCCCTGTGATGCATACTGGATCACCAGATTATGTAGTGTACGCAAGCGTGCTGGGATCTCATAACCACCTTGCTGAGCAGCTGCTACAGCACTGCTGTGTTGATGAGGCACTGCAAATACATATCACATCAACAAATAAAGAAGCACAGTATGCAATGCTATATTATGGTTTATTCATACAAGTAAGGCTTGTCACTCCTTTGCATCCTTAATTTTTCAATCAGATGGAATATTTGGAGGATGTCAAGTTCAATAGCAATAACACAATATTTGTGTTTGGTCTCCCCATAAGAAGAGTGAAAGAATGAAACTTACATCCTGGCCCCTGATCCTCTTCCTCATTTGGAAACAAGTCATCCAAAGAATCCTTTGTGGAATCACCTTCCTTCTCCTCCTGAAATGTTAATATAGAAAAGCACCAACAGAAAGGGGTAGAAAGAGATAATTATGCATTAGTACTGCAAGGTTTTTATGCCAAACACTGATGCAAATGATAAAATGTTATTTTTCTCAGGAAGATAATTCAAGACAGTAATTACAAGGGTAGGTGACCTGTGCCTGTTATAGCCAGTAGAGACAAACTGAAAGTATTAGATAGGAACTCTGAGAAAGCTATTACTAGCTTATTTTGGATGCAGAATCTTCCAGTAAGCACAGATGCTCTACATCAGTGGTTCTCAACCTGTGAGTCGGGACCCCTTTGGGGGTCGAACAACCCTTTCACAGGGGTCACCTAAGACCATAGGAAAACACATATTTTTGAAAAAATACGGAAAACATAAAATAATTTTATGGTTGAGGTTCACCACAACATGAGGAACTGTATTAAAGGGTCACGGCATTAGGAAGGTTGAGACCCACTGCTCTACACTATAGATTCTCACCGTTGGGGATACATCTTCATCATATTTCTTCAGCTGGTTCATGAATTCCAAGTGTTTTTTTTCTTCTTCAAGCTGTGCCACAGTTTGTTCACTGCGCTGCAACTTCTGCTGAGTGTTTGCTAGCTCATCTCGTAGCCACTGGTTCTCCTGGCATAGCCTGCGCACCTGGGCCCGCAATTTCTGCTTTTCGGACTCCACAGCATTCAGATGGTTTGACAGAGCCATCATGACCTGGTCCAAGAGAAAAAAGGAGAAATATCTGTCTTGAGAAATGGCTCTTTTATCAAACTTCCCAATCTTAAAGGAAAAGAGAACATATACATCACCAAACAGAATTCCAAGACTTGTCGGAAAATTAGCATATTTCTTATGGTCTTGGAACAAGCCAAGGACAGAATTGAACAAAGACCTGGTTTTTAAGGACTACAAAATAACGAAAGTTTGGACTATAAATCAGTGTTGTGTAACATATATTATCTTAGATGCTTGTTCCATTTGGGGGGGGGGGTGTTGGAAAAAGAGAGAAGAACCATATTGCCAGGAAGGAGGAAAAGGAACAACAAATATAATTGGCTACGCCATCTCAATCTTATCATCTTTGTAAGACCTGCATTGTTCATGGGTGGCTAAAGGTGTGTCATCTACATTTGCAAACCCTGATATACTGATGTCCTTAATTTGAAGATACATATATTTGCTATTCTGAACACTTAATCCCATTTTTCCTAAATCAAAAGAGAAAAGAAGCCAATGCTTGGGCAAATGGGCAAAAAGGGAAAACTCAAAGAAGCCTTCTCCGTTCCTAATCAAGTGTCAATTACTATATACACAAGTTTCAATTCTATCCATACACCTATTCAATTTCAATCCTATCCATACAATCATAAAACTAAAAACCAACATTCAGAAAATACAGTATTTACCAATGTGATCTGTGCCTGCTAGTTTGACTGTTCTGCACTTCATAGACAAAAGGTATGCCCACAGCCATGTTTACTTAGTATACATGCCTGTTTAGACAGTGTATTTGAATTCTTAAGTTTGACTGTTTGGTTGTTTTTTTTGATTCATATACAAAACTGCAGCTCACCTGAGCTTCTCCAAGTCCCAGCTCAATCATTTCCACTGACTTGCGCAGCAGGTTGGCTTTCTCGTGTACTAGATTGGCTTCTTCATCCTTCTTCAGACACTTGATAGTCTCCAGTAGGCTATGCAAGATCGAGTTATGCTCATTTTTAAGGGCCTCCAGCCCTTGCATCACCAGCTTAGTGTTGGAGATAATCTCTTCTTGGCTTAGCCTGTCCATTTTCTCTTCCCTGGGGTACACCATAGTGGACATAATCTTTCAGTATTACCTCCATTTAAGGAAGAAAAAACAAGGGTTAGTACACGCCACAGGTTACTTAGATAATAGATTCTGAAAGTTAAAACCAACGAAGTGATATTATGAATAAAGATCTTATTCCCATTTTCATTTGAAAAGTGGGCATGAAGTAAATTCCCACCATATTTGAACACTGTACATCCTTGTAAAAATGGCAATCTGGTGCACAGCATGTTACTGGGAAGAGCAGATGGAGGTAAAAATGGCAGTTACATCAAAATTGACATTCTCTTATCGCCCCCGTAACCCTAGGAATCTAGAAGGCTGATTTAACTGTCATTTAAAAACACAAGAGACACTATAAGGAATTAAGACTTCATTTCCAGTGATTAGAGATCCAGAATGAACAAATAGGAATAGGAATGAATGTTTCCAGTAAAGTAATAGAAAGTAGAGGGATTTTTTCCCGTTTGTTTACAATCTCTACATTAGAGAACCTTTCTGAGATTAAGTGAATAGAAGTACAATTTAGGGAAGAAAAGGAGAAGTAGCAGTGGTAGTGATCCTGATCCTTATACCACAGCCCAAAACAAGCAGGAATATTACTCACTGAGGAGCAGAAGATTTGGACTTAGCATTAGGATTTGTGATAGTTACTTTTCCAACATGCTTAAAAATAAAATGATCCTGCTTGCAATCTAGACTCTGTCATTAACATGCATCTTTATGAACATCTTTGAAAAACATAATTGCTAGATCTTACTACAAAATAACAGGGTTTTTAAAAGTATTATCCGTGTGAGAGCATATTTAACTCTATTTATATATGCCTGAAATCTAAAGCAAGCTGGGAAGAGTGTGACGCAAGGAAAACAAGCCGGAAACATATCATTCAACAAATAAACGCTGGTAAACTTTCACAAACACACCTAATACAGCGTATGAATTTTATCTAGCTGTGCAAATAAAGTTTGCAAATGAAGATTCAAAGGAGAGAATTACAGGCACTGCAAGCGTTGTTCAGTCTCACCAAGCCTTCTATTCTTTATTATTAAAATCACAAACAAATCAGGCTTCTTTTCCACTGCCAATCCATTGCCGGTTCAGTGAAAAACACATAGCGATTATCCAGCTCAAACCCCAGGCTGACCGATTCATCCACACCCCAAAGAAAAGACACTCCAACACACAAAGCACCTACATGTTTTAGCAAGGAACTTACCTCATAACAGCGGTACACCCTGCCCCGTTGCTACAGATACAAAGGGGACACGTTGGGCCACGTGATCCGTTGGCAGCAGGCCAAGCTATTACTGAGCACAGCCGGACCAGTAAGGAGGAGAAAAAGAGAAGAAAGAGGAAGATATCAGCAGATCTGCCTTTGTTCTCCAGTAGTCCCACCTCTGTGTATTCAGGATTCTTTGCTAGGCAACAGCCACCGCCCCCTCGTGGGAGGGGCCAACAGAAAATCCCCCTCAACAATAACAAACCCAACCCACATAATTGGAGCCCCCTTAGCACAGAAGCTGCTCAGAAGAGGCCAGAGCAATTCTATAAGGAAGTGGATGGAGGTGCTCTGGGTATTTTTTTTTTTTTTTGCCCCAAGAGGAAGAAAGGTGTGTGTGTATTTCTGTGTGTGTGCTCATGAAAATGAACCTGGATGACATTTTGAGGAAAGGGGGGGGGGAAGCCTTTCTTTGGTGAAAGTGGAGTACCGATGGGATTCATGCAAGCAACCAAAGTAGATTAAAATATAATTAAAAGCTAAGCAATCGTCAAGCCTTCATATAATTTATTTGTTTAGAAACAGCTTGTTGAACACAGTAACTATAGATCAGTGTTTCTCAACCATGGCGACTTGAAGTCCTGTGGACTTCAACTCCCAGAATTCCCCAGCCTACTGGGGGATCCACAGGACTTCAAGTCGCCAAGGTTGAAAAACACTGCCATGGATTGTTAGCCTGGTGGTTCTGGGTTCAGAATGCTGCATGTACACAGCCAACAGGCGGTACTGTAGGTTCCCTGGGAATCTTCCATGTACAACACCGAACAACATTCAAATTAACAGCTGAATTTGTTATTTTAGAACAATGACACCCAATCTTAATTGGGCTACTGTGGATACATTTGCATTATGAGGATATGGCACTTTCCTAAATTAGCTGTCATTGGACTGATGGAGAAGGGATTTGTACATTCCAAAAATGCATGCCACAGTGGCCATGGATAATCACAAAACAGACATCTGCCAGAAGGCAAACTGCTGAGGTTTTATTTCTCAATATCCCATCTGGCTGCTCTTCCTGCAGAATGCTTTCTAACACTCCAGCTTACTTTATATATATATATATTAGAATCAAACACAGCAGTGGGTGTTAGTCACCCACTGTGATTATGTTCCAAGAATACTTAAGGGACCCTCTAGGCAGCCTATTCTTGGAACTGAAAATTACGCTGGGTGTTGTTTTGTAACGACCTTTAGAAGCTGACTACCTTTACAATAAATTAGAAATTCTAAACAAGTTAGGAAAAACATGCAGAGCATGGCTTCTGGAAACCTCTCCAACCCCTTAAGACAAGCTCTATCTATTCTGGGTCACATTACAAGAAGAGAACAGTGTTTAAGAATGGAGCAATCAGATGCCTTGCAAGTTACTGCCTGAATTTTTACTACTGAATTTTTTCCTGATTTTTTTTCTCCCCAGATCCTAATTGGATCCAGCTCAATTTCAAACTCAAACTTTCTTTTGCTGGTTTCTCCTGCCACAGCAAATTTGGTCCCATTCTATCCAGGTTTGATGGTTTCCTGCTGATGAGCAGAGGCCTGACGCCCTTTGCATAATTTATTTTCAATGTTCCATTTGGGTAGGAAACAGTAAAAAAAAAAGGCACAAACTTTTGGCCTAATGCCAATGCAGGTATCCATGCATTATCCATATATTTCCATCTCGTATTCTAAAAAATAGGAATTCAGTCATTGTAGATTTTTCTCTTCCTCCTAGCATTTCATGGGAGGCTCCTAAAAGCAAGCTGAAAGTATTCTAGCAGAACCTAATATGAATGTCTGCAAAATGTCTGCAATCTGCTCTTACATCTTGCTTTAAATACACAGACATCAATATGTCCACTTTTTCTACTTCCCCTCCTAACATTTAATTTATCATCAGTTCTCATGGAACTGATGGAAATCTGGAAATGTTTCCAGTTTTTGGTAACTTTTGGCTCTGCCTTAGAAAAGGCAATAAAAGTGGCCCGAGCAAGAAGCTTAGCAACAGAAGGTAGGATAATCAGAAAATAATAGGGAAAAACCTGAATGCTGCAAAATGGATATTCACAAAAGAAGAAGACATAGAAGACTATCTTCCTAAAGTCATGTGAAGATCGATCCAAATGTTTGTACAGATGTAGTAGATTTTCAGAAGCATTCTTTAATATAACTTTCTCTACTATGGGTATTCCAACAAGTTTGGCATCTCCTATTCAAGGCTGGGCTAAAACAAATAAAATAGGCACAAAATAATGCAGGAATGTCTGATAAGTAATTTATCTAATCTATTTATTTATTTTCTACAGCACCTAAATTCCAGCCATTGTATATCAAGAGCAAGATTCAGGCCCAGCCCAAGAACAACATAGAAAAATTCAGCCAAAGTTCAGTTTTTTATTTGCTGATACCAAATATACAGAATTTTGCCAGATTAAATCTGTACTATTCTCACCCAGATGGACAGACCCTGAGGTATTCTAGGAAGTGGTTATCCTTTCTTCTTCTGTCTCATATCCAACTCCAGACTGAGTTGCCTCTTGTCTTGTCCCCCTCCTCGGAATGTGTTCCCTTCTTTCTGGGAAGCTGCTACTTCGCTGAGGTCTATCACACCACCTCCTCCTCTATAGGCACTATCTCTCAGATCAAGAAGCGTTTACAGTAAAATCAAACTCCTCCTGCCTGGGCTACCTAAATTGGTTAGAGCAGCAGTCCTCAAAGTTTAGCAACCCAGCCTGGCCCCGGGGATGGGGTGATGTGAGTGACAGGCACACAGCTCCATGTGTACAAGTGGTGGGTATGCGTGCCCTCCACTTGTGCCCCCTCCGGCAAGATTTTTTGTATGACCCTGGGGATCAGAGGTAAGGGTGGATATGCCTAGAGGAGCCCCTGAGGCCAAGGGCAGCGGAGAGCATCTATCCCCTCTGCCCCCCGTGTCCGGTACCTGGAGTAAAACCATGGGTGTTGGGCGTTGAGGGGGTGGCGAACAGGTCGACCTCCAGGCCTCTGAAGCGCTCTGCCAGCTCCTTGAAGATTGCTGGCTGCAGCTTCCACTCCGAATTGTCCACCTTGGTCCAGAGGAGTCAGTCAGCTCTGATGTTCTCCACCCCTGCTATATGTTCTGCCCTCAGCGAATGCTGTCTAAGGTCATAGGCTATCTGAGGTGCTTCTGCGATTTCTCATAGTTGGACATCCAATGCAGAGTTTGTGGTGGGTTCAGGCATGGGGACCGGCCTGTCTGACCCTTTTGCCATGGCTAGAAGGGTGCTATGATTCTATGACTAAGATTAGCTCAGAGAATTTCTTGAATGTATTATGAATTCTTTGAGTTCAATTCACTTGTCGGCCTCTAGGGTGCGTTGCAAGACTTTGTAGATGCAGATGCAGTTCACGTGTCAGCCACTAGAGTGCATTGCAAAACTTTGTAGACGCAGACGCAGTTCACTGGTCAGCCACTGGAGTGCATTGCAGGGCTTTGGAGATGCAGGCGCAGTTCACGTGCCAGCCACTAGAGTGTGTTGTCAGACTTTGTAAATGCAGGCACAATTCACATGTCAGCCACTAGAGTGCGTTGCAAAACTTAGTAGACGCAGTTCACTGGTCAGCCACTAGAGTGCATTGCACCACTTTGGAGATGCAGGCGCAATTTATGAGTTGGTCACTAGGGTGCGATGCAATGCTTTGGAGATGCAGGCGCACATCACTTGTCGGCCACTAGGCGTTGCAAGTGTTGGCCTGAAATACTGGATTGCAGTTTGTAGAGAAGCCACTAGAGGGCGCTGCTTGTGCCTACTGTTTGGAGTGATTGGTAATGGCGCCTTCCTTGCTGTTAAAGGATGGAAGGCTGAGTCAATCTTGAACCAGTGAGATTTGAACTGCTAAGCTGCTACTAGCAGTCAGCTAAATTAGCCTGCAGTACTGCACTCTAACCCTTGTGCCACCTCAGCTCTAGTTGCCAAGGCTATTCTTCTGGTTAGGTTGTCAAGCTTACTCTCCAGTTTTTGGATTTCTTAAGGGTCTTTACCTGAACTCAGAACCCGTCTTGGACCTGGCTAGCTTGGTACCTTCTATAGGGGTTGAGCCCTTCCCAAATAAATCATAAACAATAGTAACCAATCCACAAGAGCATAACAATCTCTTCAGCTGAACTACACCGGCCTTTTGGCCCTTTGGCTGCCCAAAGGCTTTGCACACACAAGGTAAGCTGATGTTGGGATGGTTGGGGCTTCTTTATTGCCCCTCATTGTCAGGACAACTTAACATTAAAGTTCAAAGGATTTGGGAGGTTGGTCTGGCCTAGCTGACCTCTTTTTCATTCAAGTTTCATTTCCATGGAGATCTTTCCACTTTTACAAAAGTGGAAGGCTTTTACAACCACTTAAGGAGTAAGGCTTGGAATCTGCATCAGGTCTCTCTTTCTTTGTTAGGCCACATGTGTTTGGCCTTAACAACAGCAGATCAGATTACATAGGCTGGGAAAGGGTGGGGTTGCTTTATCATGGGATTCCTGGATCCCTTCCCCTGGAGCTCAATTAGATGGCAACAAGGTCGATCTTGCTTTCAAACAAGGAGAGAGAGGAAACATGCTTTTCTAACATTGCAGGATCTGCTTTCTCAGTGTATCAGAGAAGAACAAAAACAGGCTTTTCAGAGCAGATTGACTCAGCTAGGTGGTAGACGATGCATTTCTCATGCAACTCTTGGCCCCTTTTTAACACATTTTCTTAATCACAACAGAGTCCTTCATCTCAGGAGAGATAATCAGCCTTTCTCACTGAAAGGGGATGTTCCTCTTTGCTCCAAATCCCGGCAGCTGATTTCAGTTAGACTGCAAACAGGGTTTGGGATTCAACTTCAATGTCCCTTTTACTCGAGGGGAGCTCAAAATAACCTCATCTTTACACTGTTCTGCCTCAGGTGGTTGCTCCACCCCCATGCCTGCAGAGGTAGAAGGGAGGCTTGAGTAGAATGCCCTGTAGTGAGGGAGATTGCCATCCCTGGATAGAGCCCCAGATGCATGAGGTATCAATGGGAATCTTCACTTGCTGGGAGGGATCCTCCTCTGTGATCGCATCAGGCTCCAGACCAGGTGAAACCTTCTTGCTGATGGCCTTATGGCAGTTGCGCCCTAGGGCTTTATGCCTCTGCCTTTCATATTTAGAGGCAGGTTTGGGAGGCCTGGAGCCAGAACTTGCCTCTTTAGCCGCCCTGGAGGAGGTGTGCTTCATTTTGCTCTTTGCCTTGCCGCCCCCACCCTTGGATGGACCTTCAGGGGTAATCTCTAATCTGATTGGAGGCTCTTCTGCCCCTCCAGTGGGGCTGCCGGCTTTAGAAGAGAGGACATGATTCCTGCCTGTGTCCTCCGAGCTGCAGGAGGTCACCATCTTGGACCACGTGGTTTCAAAATGGCTCCCGGCTCCAAATTCAAAAAGCTCCTCTTCCTGGGAGCATGTGGAAGCGGCTTGTGCCTTTCCAGGCTGCTGCACGGCTTCCGCTGCTGCTCGGGGTTCTCTCTCACCTCCCCCTGCCTCCCGCAGCTCTTTCTGAGCCTCTCCGGCTCTCACCTTGTTCTCTGGCGATCGCTGCCAGCATGGGTGCTCCAGGGCATTTTAAAATGCCGCGGTTCATCGCTCAACCCCTGATGGGAGTGGTGGAGCGCTCTGGCACCCTTAGAGCCTCCTTGGGCGTTGCCCTTGCTGCAGAAGCCTCTGCGGAGCTCGCTTGCCTGTCTTTGGTGAGTGTCCTCACTTAGTGCCCTGGGTCTCGCTCGGTGACCTGGGCTGCGCGCCGTGGGCTTTCTACCCCCGCTGGGGGTTTCCTCAGCCTCTAGTCATTGATCAGGCAGCATGGAGGCAATTTCAATCACTTTTGCAGCAATTTAAAATGTAAACTTTTTCCTTTAAGTTTCTTCAGGATCTCAGGATGAACACAGCCGTCCGTTGATGGACTGGGTCGATAACTGGGTGGAACCTGGTGACCAAGGCGTGGCTAAAAGAGCTTATCTGACTCAGTCCAATCAAGAGAGGACAAGATCAACACATCCTGGATACTCTTCCCCTCACTATGGAGAATCGGTATTTTGTGTTATGCATGGTACAAGCTTCTTGGTTAGAATTTGATCTCCAAACATAAAAAGTATATAAAACGCAAGTAAAACATTGTCTTGGCTTTAAGAACTATTTTACTTCATTACATGGTTTTAAAAGTTAAGTTAGCAAGCCAGTTTGGTGTAGTGATTAAGACTTCAGGCTAGAAACTGAAAGATTGAATTCTACTACTACCAGTGGTGGGTTCCTATCGGTTCGGACCGGTTCGGCTGAACCGGAAGTGGTTTGGTGGCCTGGGTCGCTGCGAACTGGTTCCCCGGGCAGCGCCGTCCGCTTGTTTTTTAGTTCTGGGTATCCGCAGAACAATTTTAATTGTACTGCGCATGCATGTACAATTATTAACTCTCCTAATAAATTGGAACTTTGAGCAATACTTTGTCTTGGACTCTGATTTAATTTTGGATGTTATTTGGAACCGTGACATGGAGGTATGCCTGTCGGAACCCATCTCTTACTCCTACCTTAGACAAAGAGCCAGCTAAGTGACCCTGGGTCAGTCATTTTCTCTCAGCCCTACGAAGGGGACAATTCAAAACTATTTCTAAAAAATCTTGCAAAGAAAACTGCAGGGACATGTCCAAGACATGATTGAAGGGGTGGGGGAGTCTTATAGTGTTATTACTTTAACTAATTGGAACATATTTATTTTTAAAATCTCTTCTTGTAAGGCTTACTGATACTCTGAATGATCTGGATCAGTGGTGGGTTATGACCGGTATGCCCCGGTACGGGTATACCGGTGCTTGCTGGGAGCACCAGGTACCGTCTTGGTACAGTGCTGTGGAGGGCCCATCCGCACTCCTTACCTCTATTTGAGCCGACCGGGACATTTGCGCACGCGCACAGAATGTACGGCACCTGCGCGATGCTCCGCTGAGCAGCTGGAGCGGGCAGTGGCTACCCATGCACATGGTGGACGCCTGACCCCATTGCAGCATACCGCTTGCAGCAGGGTCCGGAACCCACCATTGATCTGGATTCATATGACATTATTTTTTTTCTTAATACTCAATGAATCATATTAAAATAGGCTTATCATCTCATGTTGCACAATCCAGTCAAACAAAATGTTTATGGATCCTTCCTTTTTAAATAAGAAACTAGTCTATACACATTTCAATAAAGGTTATTTGAATTCCAATTTAGTTCTGCCCCCTTGGGCTATCAATTCCTATGATTAAAACATAGGTATGGAAAGGGGAAAAGATATGTTCACATTTTGTAAAGCAGGTCTATAAAATATATGTCCTCCATCCTTATTTCTATAGACACGTTGGCTAGGGAAGAATCATCAGGATAAAATAGAGAAGTAGTAATGTATACAACTTAATTAGTGTGCAAAGTTTTTGAGATTCCCTCATCATCATATATAGGGGAATTACCATCTCAAAATATAGGAAAGCCCCTGTCTTAAGTTTATTTTCAAGCTCAGCCAACTGTTGTCCAGAAACTCCATCACTTTGTGACAGATCCTGGTGGTAGCTCTGAACGTTGTTGCTATCCCCCTGACAGACCAGATCTTCACCCTGAGAGTCCCCTTGGATTCAAACTCTTGCTGGATAAGAAGGTGGTGTTAAGAAGTTAGCACCCACGCCTCTCCTATAAGAATGAAATATCCTAAGTCTAGGAAATATTAAAAAGGCAGAATATTATATTTCCCTGAATGTGAAAATGGAGAAACATGTTTTTAAAGACAAAGTAACTCCCTGCAGCTTCCTGCCGCGCCACCCACTCTTGTCAATGAGCAATTGGGGCCTGGGCCAGTCTATTCTATATAACAAAGGTAGGATTAGACTTCTACCCATCTCACTTGGGAGGACTGCATCAGCCAGCAGGACAAACAGGTTTAGTCTCAGCACAGCCTACAAAGTTGCCCCTGCACCGCCCCCTGGGACTCTCACCACCAATCAGAATGCATTTCTTAAACAGGAATGGGAAGCTCTGCTGTGGGGTCCAACAGAGGGCATAAAACCAGGCACTTTCAGCATCTCTGCCTCTTTTTCTTCTTCACCCAACATCTTGAAGCATGTGATCCTGTTCAGGAACTCAAGCTATGTGATCCTGTTCACCATGTGATCCTGTTCACCATTAAACCATCTTTCCAAGCAGCCTCCATGTTTCCAGTGTCTTTTTCCCCATTTGGAACTGAACCCAGAAGGACATTTCTTCCAACACTAGAAACCATGATCTGGAGGCCCTTGCCTGCTGGTGAGCCAGTTGCACTTCTATTTGAAGCCTTAGTAACTATAATTCACACCCTGATTGACACATGTTTAGCATCTTGGAATGCACTTTACATGGAGATACCTCTGAAAATGAATTAGAATTTATAGTTGGTACAGAATGTGGCAGCCAACATGCTAACAGGTTAAGATGTACTATGGAAGCATAAATCTATTCCCTAGTGACTATTGAATGCTGGTAGACCTTGAAGTCCAAGCAAGTGCTGATTTTGACCTATAAAGCTCATTTCCAGGGTGCCTTAGAGCAGTTTCCCAACCTTTCTAGCTTTGCGGACTGGCTGGGGAAGGGGACGCCACTCTGTGTGAGAGGCGGGTAAGCGCATGCCCGAGCAGGTCCATTTGTGCAAGTGGCGGACATATATGCATTCATCAGAAGCTGATGTTATATCCCAGTGAAACACAAAACTCACAGAATTGTAACAAGTTGTATTGTTCCAGGAAAGTAAGCAGAGTGGCCACCATAAGTGGACTCGTACTTTAAAGCAGACATTATATAGCGAACAGATAATGCAAGACCATTTTCTACCATTGCTAGTTATGTCTATGTATCCTAATGCAAAGCACGTTTTGCCTCTTACCAATTTGTTTGTTTTTACAGCAACTGCTCCCTTTTGCTTGCCTTGGGGTACTATTAGTGCAACTAGATCCTTATTTACTAATGAAGTGACTAAGGGAATATGAACTTTGTTTAGTCTATTCCAGCTTAATATTTGAAGTTGCCAAAAAAGCTAGTCTAATCATGCATACTTTTCTGCCACCATTAGCTGTTCCATTTTTTGATTCCTGCAAAGTGCTCCATTTATTTTCAATGTAAAAGTAAGTTAAGCCCTCTAGGTACTTTGTCAAAAAAAAATAGACAGCCTTTTATCCAACAGCTCTCAATGCTGAAATATCCACCCAAGAGCATCTCACTGTATATCAGACTTGATTTCCATAAAAAATGTCCTTGAACAAAATGATGCTTCAGGAACTGCAAGGTAATAAATATTTATAGAAAAGAGGAAAAACAACAGGGCAGCAATCTTGAGTTCCTTCCCCATCAGAGACAGAATTACTATCCACAGGGTGATTCACCTCTACAGCACCAATAGCAGCAGGAAAAATATGAAAATAGACTGCCAAGAAACAGTGGATGTTCTTCTATATGCCCAAATAAATACTGGTACTAAACTCTATGGTAGCAAGAAAAACTAAGGAGCAAAAATCAGTATCCTTTTAGGCTGCCAGTCCTGTATCTACCATCAAGTTCATCCTTGCCTCTTCAAAGCTATCTTCCTTTCTTCCAGAAGAGGCCATTTATAGTTCTTCAAAGCCCATTTCAGTATGTTATTCAATGCTCCATTCATCAAGGATCTCGTTGCAAAGCAAGTACTTTGAGCAGAAACAACAATCTTTCAGGGATCTATTTGGGATTGTAATCAGTCTTTGTTTATAGCAGAGTTCCCTGCATGATGCCTTTCACCCATTGTTTGGATACTCAGCATAATTGTTTATCCCATGATGTATAGATTACCTGCATCTAACCACAAGCCTTGGCAATATCTTTTTTCTAGTATGTCTTCATTATGATGCTTTTGCCTCTTTCTCAACCCTGTGTTAAAGTAACATTTATCCAAGGCAGCATCATTTGCTTTATCATCTATTATCTTGGGGGGAAGAGAGGTGACTACAGTGACTTGAAACAAAGACAACAAAGGGGATAATGATCAGCAACAAGGACAGTAATCGTCATCCATGGAAATTGCATATTTTCTTTTCTTTCTTTCAGTTCAAAGATTGCTGGATTGAACTTCCAACTAAGCAGAGGGGGGAAATCCATCAATTATCCAAAGATCTAAACTTAAATCCTTCATGCAATACAAGACCACAGAAAATTTCTTAATGGGGCAATACTCATGAAGGAATCTAAACACTTTAATTTCTATTTGATATGTACAAATGATCATTCCTCATTATACCCTATTCCTGATCAGAGGCTTAAAATTTATGGCACACTGTTTGTGAATATATTTTTGTTATGACTCAGTTGCCCAAACTGGCTATTTTACCAAATGCCAACGACTACTAATTTAAGAAACTGATCACAGAAGCCATTTTGCTCATTAGAGAAAAGATGGGGTACATAAATTAGTAGTAAGAAGATGGGCACAGAGTCTTGAAATGTATTGTGCAATCCTGTAGAAAAATACCCATTGCTCAACTAAAATGAGACAGGGGACCTACTAAGCTAATGCAGCATTAATAAGACATATCACATTTCCAGTTCCAAATGCACATAAATGAAAGTAATCTCATAGAATCTGATTTAAAGAACCTGAAGATTGTTGTGTGAATCAGTTTGCAAACAAAATCAGCTTTTGGTCAATATCTAAAAACTAAAAAAAGAGGCAGAAAAGAGAAATTCTATAAAAACATGTTTGAATATTTTGAATTTCAGATGAAGATCTTGTTCCTTGGACCACTGAGATTTGAAAAAAGGAACAGGCTTTTGGGCATAATGTCCTTGCAAGAATTATCTTGGCAGAACGATTCCCACAAGACTCTTTGCTGCTAATCTGTCATGCTTGGGTTAGAAGAGATGCTATTACTCCTAGAATAGTTAAACTGTAGTCCTACTATTTCTTTTATGTATATTTTAATTATTTTATCAGTTGCTCTGCTAAGTTCCTTGTGGTTCTGTGAGAAGATTATTTGCAGTCTTCCAAATGTTACAGTAATGTCTTTTTAATTGCAATGCAATCTAGACCTGCTTATAGTTATTGTTCTACCTCTGCCTACCATGAGAAGAACTTCCATCTTCTTATAAAGCAAGGTCTCATCATCCCTTATTTCTCTTAATACAATCATGAACTAAAAATAAATCCATGAAGCCTCAGCCTCAAATCTGAAGGTATGACAAGACCAAGACACACATGTCAGTCTTCTACTGCTGTCACTTCTAACATATAAACACATCTTCAGGTGATATGCAGGGTTATGATATATTTTGATGAAATATAGACCTAACCAAAGCTTTAAGAAGTTGAAGGCAGAGCTAGACTTTGCTCCAAGTAGTAGATTGGTTACTATAACATCCAAGTATAAGGAAGCCTTGTTTGTTGGTTATATGAATTGAGTGGAAATGTTAAGACTTCTACTCTACTGCTGGGTATATATTAACTCTGCCTCTCATATCAAAGATGGCTTAGTTCCAACCACACCCAACTGCTAATGCATTTTGGCTTTCTCTAGCTAGCTGCATGCTGAACTGCAGGAGGTTACATTAATGGATATTAAAATTTAAATGTGGCCTGAGAGCAAAGGGAAAAGGAAGGCTAATGTTGCACGTAAGTGCAAGCTGGCCAAAGCTATCTATATACTATTAAATCTCTCCTGTCTATTTGTAATCCTCAGTTAATGGGGCATCACAGCACAATTTTTTTTAAAATTCAACTACCTCAAATCTGTTAAAGAATGTGTACAAATCCAGGACCCAATACTTCTGTGTTATTGACATTTCCAGGATCTTCATAACAGTTTTATTCTGAAAATTTTGCTGCTGCAACATTGCTGCGGTTATCCGCAGTCATGTGATTGTGATTTCTGATGCTCTCAGCCAATTTCTAATGAGCAAAGTCAATGGGAAGTTGGCAGAAAGTGGGAAGCTGCTTCCACTCTGCATTTTTGCCACCTGACCATCCAAAGGAAATATTTCTGAAAGAATGACCTAATGGGTCGTGGGTTGTTTAGTATTCCTCTAAAATCTTGAATCACTAGCTTCCAGAGGTTATGGGTGCTCCAACACTGAAGGTTTTTAAGACGACACTGGACAACTATTTGACTGAAATGGTATAGCAGGGGTTTGAGCAGGGAGTTATTTAGAAGACTTCCAAGTTCCCTTTCAACTCTGTTACTCTTTTATTCTGTTACTATTACTAAGTTTCCTCCAGTTAATATCCCTAGGATCAATCAGAAAATGCAGTTACCATCTTTTTTAGTGTAACAATAAATACTATTTTAATAACCTACTTTTCAGATAAAGGGACTCCAGTTATTTATAACAATTAACATTTATTACATAAATACTAAGCAGGGCTGCATAGAAATCTGGATTCAAAGGGCCAAATGTGATTTGGAACACAGGTGTCTGCACAACACAGCAATTAGGAACACCTTAAAGCAGACAGACCTTTTCTTTGGACTGAAGAATATATCCCCAAAACTGGCAAGCAATTTTGGGAAAAGACATTTGGTTAAAGGGTTCCTGCAGATTCTGCGTCCACACAAATATATATACTCCAAATAACACTTTGCCCTTTGAATCTGAATCCTGCCCTGCCCTGCCCTGCTATTAAAGATGCTTGATAAGGATGGAAGTAGGTGGTGAACTGGCATAAAAGAGTGTTATATATTGTTTGTGACATTTATGTTAATATTTCATTGTTGTTCTTGACAATACATTTCACGACAAGCATAATATCAAATTGAGGGAAGGAGTGGATCAACTCAGCTATTATATCGACACGGAACTGCTGGTATCTGAAATGTTATAATGTCATATTTTCCTGAATAGTTAAAAGCTAAGGTGCACATTTTCCCTTACCGCAGTAACTGAAAACTACTATTTGCAAGTCACGTGCTTATTATCAAATTCCAGTTGCAGTTAAGAACACTATTCTCAAGAAGAAAGGTGATCTCTAATAGTGAAGCATCTTACATGGACTATGTCTATGATAGCTTGTTACCATGTATGGTAGACTTGTGAAAAAGCAAAAAAGAAATGAAACAAATACATGTGATAACAGAATTTAGAAGATAAATACTGAGAGGAGACCAGAACTTTTTTAAATAGATACTTATGGGTAATCAAATAGAAAATAATATGGAAGGTTGATTTTATACATGGTAACTGCAGCAAGGTTATTAAATGCACAAAGGTGGGGAAATACTGAAATAGCCTCAATGAAGGAATGGACTGCAAAGATGGCAGAACTAGGAAATATGATAAATCTGACCTGCCTGGTCAGAGACAAGATAATAAATACTTTAATAAAAGACTGGGAACTGGACTTTTTGCTGTAAATGGGGAAAATGTGAAATGGTGATTTTTGGATTTGATGATTGAAAAAATATTAAATAAAGCGCTGAAGTGATTATTGTAATGTTAAAGAGAAAGGTGGAATGATGATGCTTTTAATTCTATACAGAAGAATGAAAGTCACTTCTTCAACTATGTTTTTCTTTTTTCCCTTTTCTTTAACTCTAGTCTTCTTTTTTCCACCTTCTCTTTTTCATGTAGATGTGAATGTATTTATTTATTTACTTATTTCTGTGTTTAATTTTGAGCTATGAACATGAAACAAAACAAAAGAAATGGAAGGGGCGTGTGGGTAGAAAGATTCCTGTATGAATCTTCTATGTGAAAATAAGAAAATAAACACCTAATAGAATAAATGAAAAGTGGCTCTGAGTATGTGGAAGTATTTAGACACTGATATAAAGAATTATGTTACAAGGTGCCAAAGAAGCCTGTGGAATTAGATTAAGACAAGGTATGAAAAAGGACACATAAGGACATAGTGATCACTATGTAGGATAGACAGAATGAACTCTTGGCAGGCAAAAGACACAATGAAACCTCCTTAATCTCACAACACATGAACAGATTCAGCCAGTCTCTACTGGGAAATTGTGAGCATCCTGGACCAAGCCAAATACAAAAATGCTAGGAAATTCTTGGAGCCATTAATAGATGCATAGAAATAAACCACATTTACACCCCATTCTAAAGAGACAACAAAAAATTAAGAAATTTTTAAAAAAGACCAGAACACATGCTGTCCGACACCCACATCAACGTAAATGGGGATTGACACCAGACAAACAATCAAACAGAAAACAATGGCATAATCAAGAACTACCAAGGAGAAAACCACAGCTCATCAATATTAGCCGGGCAAACTATTGTATATAAATAGAGAGCAAAGTCCACATTCACTAGTGCTGGTGATGTTACCTATTCAGTAAAGAACAAGCAAACAACCAAGCTCAGAGAGAACCAAGAACTCCATACAAGAATAACTTTGGGGGGGGGGGGAGATAAAAGAATGATAAAGAAATGTGCGTAGTGTGGGGGGGAAACAGTTGGAGAGAACATGGGTCAAAAACAAAATAAACATAAAGTAGTCTGTCTACTTGAAAGAAAATGTAGGGTAATTTTGATACATTTTTTTAAAAAAATGGAAAGGTAAAAAAGACTCAGTGAGGAGTGCAGTCATCAGCAGAATGAATAGAATTAAACGTGTTGAAAATAATTGGGGTCAAACCGAAAGAAGTAAAAAAAGGGGAAAGGGATAGAAATGTTTTAGAGATTTGTATGGAAAGAAAAGTAATATGCTGTAATAAAATTGAAATAAACCTTTTAACTATTAGTGTCAAAGGGGGGGAAATCAAATTTTTTTGCAGCAATTATAAGAACAGTTGTAAATTTACCACTTTAATGACTCATGTTCTTTTAATAATCTATCCCCGTGATGGCGAACCTATGGCACACGTGCCACAGGTGGCACGCAGAGCATGTGAGCCGTTGTCCCAGCTCAGCTCCACCGCGCATGTACCGTGTTTCCCCGAAAATACAACAGGGTCTTATTTTCTTTTTACCTACAAAATATGGGTTGGGCTTTATTATGGAGGGAGGATTTATTGTTTTGGGTTGCCGGGCGGCTGCTCTCTTGCGAGCGGGCTCCCAAAGACCCGGGCACAGCCACATGGGCGAATGGCAGTGGCCGCTCTGGGCACATGCTCTATGGTTGTGGGCCAGTTGCCTGCAGAGCACACAACCATAGAGTGTGTGCCCAGAGCAGCCACTGCCGAAAGACTCGGGTTGGAAGCCGCAGAAAAAGCCAGGCTGGGATGGCGGCAGCGGAGGTGCCCTGGCTCCGTAACGAGAGCTGGGCCATGCATCGTGAGACTGGGAAGTGAGTGAGCGAGAGCGGAACAGCCGCTTGCGCAACCCTCCTCTCCAGCCATGCAGAGCGCCATTCACTGGCATTTGGAAGGCGCCAAGCCGCGGGAGCCGGGCAGTGGCGAACAGGCGCTCACGCGGCTTGGCGATGCCTCTAGGTCAGTGAATGGTGCTGTGCCCGCCTGCAAATGGGGTTTGCCGTGTGGCTGCTCTTGAGCGTGGTCGCTTCATAGCTGTTGTGTTATGCTGCTGCGACAGCGCAATACAGCCATTCGCCCATGAGACTGTGCCTGGCTCTTTGGGAGCCCGCTTGCAAGAGAGCAGCCACCTGGCAACCCCCCTCTTCAGCTGGGCACAGCACTGCTCACCAACCTAGCGGTATCCCGAAGGCGCCAAGCAACACAGTCACGTTTGCCTCCCCCAGGTACCCGCAGCTTGGCACCTTCAGGATACTGCTAGGTTGGTGAGCGGCACTCTGCCTGGCCAGAGGTGGGGGATTGTCCAGGGGGCTTATATGTGTGGGGGGGCTTATATTTTTGCCCACCAGAAAAATGTGGCATGGCTGTATTATGAGGACATGTAGTATTGTCGGGGAAACACGGTACATGCGCCTCCCGCTGGCCAGCTGATTTTTGGATCTATGTCATGCATGCATGGGGAAGTATCCTGTCTGATTTAATGCCTTGAATGGATTCAAGATCAGATGCAATGATAAATGATCAATTGTTTGTTCCTCTCAAGTTTTGTCTACTATTGCATTGTGCTAGGCTTTCATCTGCCATCTGCCTTAAATATGTAGCATGATATATTTCCAGGCCATCTGCACTTTCAAACGCCCAAATGATGCTCTGGAGAGGTTAGAGAGACAACACGTGGAAACAACATTTATTCCTCAACCAAGCAACATGGAGCTCCCCACAGAACAAATATTTGTTTTCCTCCTGTCCCTGTTACAAACTCAGTTGCCATACCAGATGGAGAAAAAGAGATACTTTAACCCAGTGTTTCTCAACTTTGGCAGCTTTAAGATGTGAGAATTTCAATGCCCAGAATTCTCCAGCCAGCTATGGAACACTAAGGATAGCCTGAAATTAGAGTAGGTAGGCAATCTTAAGATGCTTTTATGCAAGGAAAAAGCCTACGTTGCTCTGTTAAATCTTGCCAGACGAGTTCAGAACAGGGGAGACTTTTCCAATAAGCCTGGGAAATCTCTCAAAAGTACAAAGAGGATATTTTATTGTTATTGTTTATGTTGCCCATTTTCCACACAAAACTTATTCATGCTGACCCTACAGATCTCCACAGCTTGATACAGAAGAAATGCCTCTAATCTGTACAGAACAATAGTAGCTCTGTTGTTAGGCCGGAATAGGCACCCACATGCTGTCAGCACCAAACCAACCCGCATCAACAATTCCAGTAAAACATGGGAAATACTGCAATCCCTTGGCTGTGAAGTAGTTATGCCACTGAGAAAACAGCTTTAACAGTAATCTGGGAAAATGTTATTCAGATAAACAAAGATATGCTCAGGTATGCAATGCAGAAAAATGAAAAGCCAAAATACACCACAAGATTACTGCACAAGGATCCAATCCACGGCACCCTGCAGCAAGTTGGAACAGCCAGTAACACATGAAAGGGAACCAGTGATTTAGCCACACTTAGTACCTATACTGATGTAGGTCTCATTTAAATTGCCTGTTTCTCCTCCAAGCTAGTTAAATAATAGACCACAGAAACTCTAGAGAGTCACTGTATACATTCTAAAAAACAAACTAACTGCTGCAGTTTGGCATTAGCTATATGAAATACAAAGAATAAGGAAGAACAGAAATTAACCCTAATTGCATCAGCAATGGAGATGAGTTAGGTGATGCTAAGACGACCCATGAGGAAATTATTCCACCACCTGCCTGGATATGGATACGCTACTACTATTGGGGAATGGCCAGCAGCATAAAATGGAAATATAAGCTAATTAAGTTGTCAATCATACTAGATACAGCAATCTGAACATCTTCAAATACTACTATCATCCAATGAAACTGCTATCAGTCATCCTTCAGCAATTTTCTTTCACCCATTCCACCAGCCTATGTCACTCACTCATTCTCTCTCTCACACACACACAAATATTAAGTGCTATGTCGCCTTGAGTACTGCCCATCAAAAATAATCCAACTTCTTTATAAATTAGTTGGAGACATCCTTCCAACTACACAAGCTTGACATTTAGTATTTCTAGTAAGTCTCCCTGTCTCTCTATATCCCAGCAGGAAATGGTTACTCCTCCTTCTGGTTGTTCAGAATTTAAGGAAAAATTCAAAATTTGTGTACACTACCAAACCACCTTTTAGTGTTCTTTCTGTATTGCTTCAATGTTATAAAAGATACTAAATAAAAAGTTTCACAGCTCTTTTAGAATCTAAAACAGAAGGATAGCACAGGGCAAACCAATCTGCAAATTGTAAAAATTCTCACAATATAGTCTATATTTTTTTGACAGCTGTTATATTGAAATATTTGGATGATAAATTATTTCTAAAAATAACATCTGAATGGAAGAAAAAAAGATCATAACCATTTCCAAATTAATGTGAATTGTAATCAAACAGATTTTGCATATATGGGTATTGTTTTATAATACAAAGACTAATTATTAGCCTTACAGTATTAATTTTTTTAAATGCCTAAAATTTTAAACCTAGAAATGTGCATCTAAAATCAATTATTTCACAAATCTCTTGGAATTGTGTGCTATAATGTCATTTGAAAATAGTGTCTCTTGAAATCTAATTCAGTAAATGATTGTCAACCTGCTGTCTTCTTTCTAATTCCAGTAAAGAAGTTACAATGGAATGAATGGTAGAATATAAAGCAATGCTTAAATCAATTGAATACTTTGAATTCTTTCTTTTATATAGGCAGCTTTTGGCTTATGACAGAAATTCTCAGGATTAAAAAAAATCTAAGGAGAAAACACTAGGGAAACATTCAATCAGTGTGCTTGACTTGCAAATTAAAGCATTAATGACTCCTCTTGCTCTCATCTTAAATAAGAATCTTCTGTACAAAGACCATGAGTACAAATACACTTTTTCACCAACAATTTACTGTTTATTTGGTAGTACACTGAAACCTTGAGAAAGTTTGAGATTTTCTAATGTTTCCTCCTTCCCCACCCATTTCCTATTGTAAGATCTCTTATTCAATCTCATTTTGGCCTTTCTATAGTAATTCTTCCAAGCTCCTTGAGAAGGTTGGCCCCTGAGCTTTTGGAAACATGAATTTACAGCAGTCCAAACGCTTTGTGCTTGTGCGCCAATTTAACTAGCAGACTGGTTCCTTTTACGAATCTGGGCTTATTTTATATTAAGCAACTTGGGTATCATATTTTAGAAGATAAGTATCAAGATATCAGAGGAGACTGATATGTGCAACAGAGTTTGTTTTATTCCTCCTAAACTATCCTAAAGTATAGTACAGTACATTAACTCATCAACATTGAAGAATAGTAATTTTTCCCCTTCTGTTCAATTATGTCCAATTCTTACAGACTGCTTGAACAGGTTGTTGCAATTTCCTTGACAAGGTTTTTCAAAAGTGGTTTACCACATTGTCCTTGAAGCAATATTGACACAGAGAAACCTCCAAGTGCTTCAACTACCCTCTAAAAGGATGCAAATTACCAGCTTTCTGCAAGGAATATAAATCCTTCCATTCCCCACTATGCTGTCAGAGCTGAAGAAGCTTCCTGGATGACAAGCGAAACTAAGGACTGCAACCTTAGTAATAATCAATATTTTGAAATATTAATGTTTATTTTAAAATTCAAATCTTATCTTTCTTTCCTTTGAAGCAAGCCAAAATAAGTAATGCTTAGTAATCTAACTTATATGTTTCTTTCTTCAAATAGAGGATAAAACATATGATAAGTGATATATTTAAAGGTATATATATAATTATCCAAGTTCATCTCTTTATCCTTTTTGTAGGCCAATATACCTGAAAGTCAATTTCTATAAGTGCAGGAAATTACACCATGGTACCAATATAGAACCTATACTGAAAAAAGAGTAGTAGTAATCACTTTGTGGAGAGATTGGTGGCAAACAAATTTAATAAATAATAAATGTGCCAGAAGCATCTAACCAGCTGGAGTTGGGAGACAACTTTTGCTTAGATGGCAAAACTGATCATCATTCCCACTTCCATCTTCTGTTAAATGTAACAAAAAGTTACACTGAAGATCAAACAGAAGTATGTTTTGTTTTGATATCTCATTAAAAAAAAGACTTTAAAAAGATGAAAACTTTAGTTATATGTAATATAAACTGCACATATCTAATTCTGGATATAACTACATCTGAAAGTAATTATTTTTAAAAGGCTGCCTAAAGTTTTAGAAATGAAAGAATCCATTAAACTTCCATTCTTCAGGATGGCACAGCCCACAGCTACCGAAATGCAATAGCATCATTATTATATATATAGAAAGTGCCACATACACATGGAACCTTGCAATTAAGCATGCCAGCTCCTCCCAAAACTGGTTTCAAAGATCAAAAATTTCAGCCATCAGAATGATTAATAAAAGGGTGAACTGTAACAGAAGTCCATACAAAAGATTATCACATTGCCCTGAAATATGTATATAAAGGAAATAAGAAATGATAATAGAGTTATAAAAATATTACATCACAGGATTCACATTACCACATTGTAGCTATAGAAAACATAGCAGATAACATTAAAGGATTGTCTTGCATCAAAGAAGAGAATGGGGAAGGGAAACACCTAAACAAGAACTTGTAGTTATTACTTCCAGAGTAATGATCTCTAACCCATCATTTTATCCCTGGTTCTAAATACTTCAACTTTTACAGTGCAAATTTGATGGGAAATATTGCAACAACAACAACAAAACAAAAAATACAGATCAGACTGATTCTAAACTCATTCACTGGTAGAGCTCAGACATAATAATATTCCAAGAGGATAAAGGTCTGGGATATTAGAAGGTGCATCACCCTTATCCAACATCCCTAAAGGAATCCAAAACCTATCCTAGTAGCAGCTGTTTTGAATCATTTTCTTAGACAGTAGAGAAGACAGCCGGATCGGCTCCTCCTATCTCACAAATTAGGCAACCGCTGTCAGCAAAGGAGCAGCACCTGCCCCATAGCCCGGAGCCCTGCCTTTTGCTGTGCCAGCAGTGCAGAGACACACCCTTCCAGAAGGAAACACAATGACAACTGAACCGCAAATAAGGAATTGGCCACAGGGATTGTGCGCATGTGGGTGGTGGTGGTGAGTAGAAAAGGCAGGATTTGAGACATGATTCTCAATGTCTAATCATGTGCCTCCAGGCTAAATGTACGCCCGGATTCACTCTAAGCATCCAATTGAATCTACAAGGGCAAAAAATAATAATAATAATAATAATAATAATAATAATAATAATAATAATAATAATAATAATAATAATAATAATAATAATAATAATAATAATAATAATAATCACGGTCCTTCTATTTCCCCCGTATAGGAATGAAAAGGAGGGTTTTCAAATGCAGATGGATTAGCCCGGTCGCTTAAATTGTATATACTTCCATAAAATATGTCTATGGAGATTCTCTTCCACAAAACATCCAACGCCAGTGTAAAATTACACAAACGCCTATGGAAAAACCGCTATTTTCAGCCAGTTATTGTAGCTCACCCGCCTCTGCCCGGGGGTACTCTGGGGCCACCCCACCCCCCATCTACCTCCACAGTCTCCCTAACCGACGTTATGCTCGTCTGTCAGACAGGCTAGCCGCTAGCTGCTTCTTGGGCCAAGATGAGCGCTTTCCGCGAGGATAACTCACCATGTCCCCGCCTCCGTAAGAGAGAAAGAGGCACGGAGAAGCTCCTACCTGGGCCTCCTTCGGGTCTCTTAAGAAAAAGAGTCAGAGGATGGAGGAGGAAGCGCGCATGCGCTTAATAGACTCCCGATCTCCCGAAGCCGCTCCGGCCGCCCCTGAAAGAAGAAAAACAGTTCCCACTCTGGCTCCTCCCCCATTTTGCCGCAGCCCCTTTAAGTCCAATATGGCCGCCAGGCGATAGCCAGACGCGTCCCGAAATGCATCTGGATAGCTGATTTTTCCCTTTAAGGGCGGAGACAAGGGGAGAGGGCGCGGAACGGTACGTCATGTATTTAATAAGCTTAGTTGAGTGATTTTTGAACTTTGGCAATTTTAACATCCACACTTTTTAAAATTGCCAAAGTTGAAAAACACCGAGCTAGGCTTTGATTAATTGTCCCAAAGGGGCTTTTTTCAGGAGGCAACTGGACTTTGATTTTTCTTTTGAAGACGTTTCGCTTCTCATCCAAGAAGCTTCTTCGGCCCAAGAAGCTTCTTCATTCAGCTTAGATGAGAAGCAAAAAAAAAAGCACCTTTTGGGACAACCATGACCTGGATGACTGAGAATCTCTACAGACTTTTAGCTATACCATTCGGGATGAACGCCCTTTGAATGGAGTAGGAGTAGGAATAGATTTCCAGAGGAAAAATTGCAGACTACAGGAACCAGGAGCACTACTCAGGTGACCCTGAGGACACAGATGCTTCAACGACCCTCTGAAAGGCTGCAGATTATCAGCTATCTGCAAGGAATATAAATCCTTCCATTCCCCACTATTCTGTCAGTGCTGAAGAAGCTTCTTGGATGAGAAGTGAAAGGAAAAAACAAGAATGTCCAGTTGCCTCTTGAAAAAAAACACATTTGGGGCAATCAGACCTGGATGACTCAACAAACTTTGATTAATTGATTATGTGCCACCAATTCGCTGTCTACTCTTCGCGATCACACGATAGACTTCGAACCTGACCTTTATCAAGGTTGGTAACGAGGTCTGCGATTCCAATTACTGGCTGCAAAACTCCGTACAGCTCGTAGAGCGTAGCAAAGCGTTGGAACTTGGTAAATGGGTTTGCCGCTATCTAGCGTTTGCCAGGACTTTTGCAACCCATCTTCGGTGGCGCCCTACTCCTGCCGTTAAAAGTTGGTTCAGGGGGGAAAAGAATTGGCCACTTTTGGGGGACGTGGGGGGCATGAACTTTACTGCCAAAGGAGCCAGAGCTGGCGCAATGAAGCCTAGCCTCGACTGAAGATCATATTGTCAAGCGACTATCTGCCAAGCAGAATCTATCGAATGGATTACGATGTCTTTTAATTGCAACAAATTAAAGCCAGACTGTTTCCGATCTAGGAGATCGGAAACTTCACTTCCGAAAATCCTGTCCGCCAAACTGTTTTAAAGGCAGAGGAACTCTACGCCGGAGAACAACAACAAACCCTTCGTTGGTACACATCCAAGCAAATAAGGTTTAATAAAGCGAATAGTTCTGGGTAGATCGCCAGATTACGCCGCTATTTTTCTTTCCCAAACGAACATGTTTGAACAAGAAAAGATCCAACCCATTTTGAATCAGTGTCTACATTTCTTGAACGTGCATTTTGAGGGGGAGGGAGGGTGGCAGGTTGTGACTCTTATGTATGGTAGCAGAAAAGATTAATCAGCTCCTCTCTTAAGTGGGACTTCAGTTCCCACCATTCCGACTATTGCTTTCCTGGCTGGGACGATGAGAACTGCAACCCAGCCACATCAGGGAATCGAGCTGGTGACCAAAGCCAGATCCCTTCTACATGAAAACCAGCGGAGTCCTCAAAGCTTTCCGCTTTCTTCGTATTGTACTTCCGGCTCAGAATGCGCATGCTCCGGCTTGGGGTGGCGGAACGAGACCGCGATATGGCTGCGCTATGAAGTGCGATTGTGGGTAGGTGCAGGCGGATCGGGAGACACTTCGTTCCTCCAACGACAGATATTATTACCGGAATATCCCTTCTGTATGCCAAAGGAGACTGCTCTGTAACATTTTCAAGTTATAAAAACATCCTCGCTCAATTCGTTCTGTGCGTGATCTCAGGGGAGAGGGAGGAATTAATACAAAGTCAGTGGGACTCAAATGATCTATGACTATAAAGAGAAATCAGGTCCCCTGACTTCAGCTAAATGAAGTGAGAAAGATGGCAACGAAATGTGTTTTTGCAAATATGACCGCGATCCTCTGCAAAGGATTATTTAAGGATAAGCCTGTTATTTCAAATCTGCCTTTTACAGTACAATGCAGGTCCATCCTCTGCAATTGGCCTGCACGGCAATCTGTCAAACAGAAATATTACAAATATAAAATATTTCCCCGTGCTTATGCACTAATAATACAAGTCTTTAGGAATGCATCCATTAACAACCCGGTCTGCTAGTTCCATCTGCCTATGTGTTCTGTATCAAACTAAGAGAAAGGGAGAAGACTGTGATAGACTTGAATAAAAGTAGTCTGATCGTGTAAAGACCATGAATATATGGGAGGAATTGAAGATGTAGATTTGCTTATGAATGAAAGGGTTAAGATGTGTGTGTTAACTCTAATGGTCATTGTCTTATTTCTGTCTACAGCAGAAAGTAAGTAGTTATTCCTAATGGCAATATCAAACTTGATCCAGAATTTTGGTTCCCTGCTGCTGTCTTCAAGTCATCATCTTCCACAGGTATATTTACTTTGCTGTTTTGGCCAAATGGATTATAAATTATACAGGATTCTGGATCTTTTTGTAGTAGTGTTCTTCCAAGCAAATATCTCTAATATAATTTGTATATGAGCTCAAAGCACCTACATAAATTGATAGAGAAAAAAATTGGATAGGAACGTAATGCTATCTTTTTATTCTGCTTTTATTCTTTCTGAATTATTAGAAAGAATAAATAATATTAGAATTATTTAGTGGGCTTTATACCATCTTAATTATTTTTCTGCTATATTAAGGCCAGAACTAAGCTTTAACTTTCAAGGCCCAGTCTATCAGTGAGATCCATATTTTAGAGATTCTGTTTACCTAACAGTGTGTGTAAATATTTCTAGACATTTGTAGATGCCTTTCCTCCTCTAATGTAAAATAAATGCTCCTGATTCAAACACGTAAATAGGGTGAACATCTTAATTAAAGTTAATGATTTTAATAATCAGGTATCTATTTTGATTGCAACATTTTTAGTTTTGAATATTCTTGCTTATTATATGCCATTAATTTTTAGATGAAGCAGCTTGTCTTTCGCAGGAAACCTGCAAAAATGTCTTCATATTTAACATATAATAGCAAAATGTTTTAAAATAGTTTAGAACCGCTAAATGTTTTAGCAGTTTTTGCTGCTAAATTGTCACTGTATTTGAAGGTATATTTTCTAAAACATTAAATAACAAAGATGAAAACTTTTCATTCATGTTATATCCAGTTATGCCCCTGCAGTTAAAAATTTACCATTCATCATATCCTGTTGTTTGCTTGTCTTGCCTTTACTAGATATCTGCATCTTTCCGCCCGCTTTATCTGGTTAGCCAACTTGGTGCATCCCGTGAAATCAGTACTTCTACCTGGGTCTTAGCTAAAGATGCTTTGTGGAAATGCAGGACAAAGTATACCATTAAGCCCATTCCCAAACCAAAGACAGGAGGTCGAGATCACACAGGTACATTCTGACCTGCAATTCTGTCCCTGTAAGGTTTTTTTTCACTTCATCAGATACAGAGGAGTGACTAGATTGTAGGATTTAAACTGGGAGAAAGGAAAGGAGAAGAGGGCAGAAGAAAGGATGGTTATGCTGATGCCAGTTACATTGGAAAAAGTATTATATCAATTAATTATAATGTGTTAAAAATTCATTGTTTGTTGAAACATTTTAAGATGTCCTGAAACCTTCTGTTGTATATGAACAATCTTTTGCTTGATTAAACTTGTGAAATTTCTTGTATCCAAAATGAGTACTTTGATATCTGGAATGGAATGTCTAGAAGTTTAAAATGCCCAACTATTACTTTGTTCCTATTTTGATGTCTGAGTATTATTTTGTGCAAAGCATTGCTTGTTTGGTCCTACATTGAATCCAGAAGGACACTGCAAATAATGGTATATATTACACTAGAAGGCAAGCATGTGAAGGGGTCTCTTATGTATGTGAAGTTGATGGGATTTATGGTAATGCTGGGGGCAAAATAGATATCTTGATTTGTTGCAAGATCTTGTTCTTCGTTAGTATCATTATGCTATTTCTTGTTCCTTATCTGTATGTATGGGCTTGACATCTAGCGTCTGACAAAATACAGTCTCTTTGCCAAGTATTGGTTATAGCTGCTTAATAATGTGTGTGACTTTAGCTATGAACTCTAGATAACACGCAATGGAATTTCTGGGGAGATTTGTAAATCCTCCATGAGAATTGATCCAATTCTGTTGATTTATCTATTGATCTCAATAGGTGGATAGTTCAGCCTAATTTAATTCTATCAGTTGAGCATTTCTGGAATTCTATGGAGTTTGTATCAGTGTGCCACTGATTTGCAGGCATATGTTATGAGTGAGTTACAAAAGCAAATGGCAAGGTGTGCTATGTGAACATGAGTGATAATGTTCTTGATGGCTTAAAATCCCTCTTTACAAGGGATGTTGTGTGTAGTGCCATGACATTCACAATATGGTATGTTTAGAATTAATATACTACAGTACCATATGTTCTATGAGTATTCTATAGAAACCTTCATGGAATGCCATCTATAGGTCCTCCAAATTAATTAATTAAAAGTGAAAATGCTAAATTCTTGTAAAATCACCAAATTTTGTGAAATTAAAATTCTTGCTTGAATATTTTATGAGAGCTCAGTGATAACAATGAATTTCCATTTCATGCACTTTTGAGATTTGTAACATTTTTTAAAAAATCTTGCAGCTGGAATATATTTTCAGTGCAATACATGATGGTTTAAAAGTACTGTTTCCACCATAAGGTCGTATCCGTGTGCATGGAATTGGAGGAGGAAATGAACAATGCTACCGTATGATTGATTTCCAAAGACTGCGTTATCCAAATGCAGCAGAGCCTAGTCCATTTGAGGAAAAAGTGCTTTTGGTCCGATATGATCCATGTAGGTGAGTAATAGGCAACTGAGTTGACAAGCAGATTGAAGGTTTGTTGAGTTTCAATTTCATCTTAGTTTTGTAAATACTATTGCTTGATAGCAACAGCCCAACATAAGGGAAATATCTCCAGATTCGGAGCAACTTGATAGTCTTAAAAACACCATATACAGAATTCTTAGTATGAAAAGGCCCTGGAGAAAAGATAATTCCCTGAAAAGAATGCTATCAAGATTGAGTTCGTTAAGTAACATTGGAAAAGTAACTGATCACTGTAAGAAAAACAAACTACTATAGAAACACTAATGCAATGGAGTATTAGGAAAAGACAGCTGGTGGAAGACGTGTAGTTTTAAAAACTCTTTTGTCTAAATAGATCATTCTCTGGTTCACATCAAGAAGCTATTTTTCACTTTGCATCTATTGTCTAAATAGGTCATTCCATGGTTCATATCAAGAAGTTATTTTTTATTGTGTTCAGGGAATGGAAGTCAGAGCAGCCTACATAAATGAAAGGTCTTGATATAACTGGGATTGGGTAGTAGCTGTCTCTCCAAAATCCCACTTAGCTCAGAATGCTGATAGATTTCTATCTCTGAACAGTTGTACAAAAATGTTTTGATAATGTTTTGACATTATCTTTCTTGCCCAGCTGGTTTACTTTTTATTCTGAATAAAGCTAATCCTTTGAACTGTTCATCTTTTATTGATTGATTTATTTTGTTCCCTTTGAAGATCAGGTCATATAGCTCTAGTGGCTGGAGAGAAACGGAAACGCTGGATCATTGCAACTGAAAACATGGCGGTTGGTGACATCATCAAAACTTCAGGAAAAATAGAAAGGATGGCAGGTAAATGTTTGAAATGCTACTTAAGCTACTAAAGATGGGAATGGCTAGATTTCAAGATGTAATAATTCCTCCAAACCTAAAGCTAAGCAAAGAAGAATTTTGAGGCAGACTTTTTGCATCATATTGCAAGCTGATTATTAATATTAATATTGAAGGATTGGCTACAGTCTACTTTTCTAAGGAATGATGTAGGCAAATAGAAAAAAAAATAACTTAGGGTTGTGTGTGCTGCAGTGATGCCATGTAGTCATAACAGTCTTTTTGTAGTTTCTGACATTTTTATAAAGTGTTATCCTTTTTATAGCTTGTGTTGGTTGTGCTATATTGGGTTGAGTGTTCAGGCACTTTTTGATAAACTTTCATGGTTTTGCATTTATTTGAAGATGTTGTATAGTCATTTGTATAGATGGTCTAATTCCAATTTCTGGTATTCTGGGTTGCTTCATTGTGTTTGTCCTTGTTTTTCCACAGCACCTCTTGTGAGAGTGTGGGTTCTTATATTGGTAATGGAGCATTAATGTGGATTGTGTTATTAAAGATTTGAATTTCTAATTTGCTATCATTTCTTTTGCTGAGGATATGTAGGAAAGATTGTGTGCTGTTTTTTTTTGTCATTATATTTCTTTGAAGATGTTGATTGTCTCATGTCGTTCCTTTTTTATTATGACAAAGTTTTATTATGACAATATTAGATATTAGATATTAGACATATTAGATCCATACTTTTGGTTTTGTGTGTGAGTGTTGTAATTTCTAAATGCTGCATTACGGTCTATACCAAGGGTCACCAAACTTTCGGACCTCAGGGACCACTAAATTTATAATTTTAAATCCTGTGGACCACTAATATGAATTTTTAAAAAAGATAAATAGCATTTAGTGCAATATAAAAATGCAAATAATTTTTCTCGTGGACCACCAGTTGGTGACCACTGATCTATGCTATGAATTTTGAGAATGGTAATCCTACTGGGCTTCCTGAGAGTTGTTGATATATTTGTCTATCAAATTGAAAATACGTTGTGAGGCAGAGGTTGATGAGTTCCATGAGTCTGGATATTTCAATCATAGTGTATTTGTCTAGGCCAGGGTGTTGTGTAGCACTGCTGTCATGGATTCTTTGGCTAGTTCTGAATCTATGAATGGATATGTAGGGCTTGTATAAATTTATTAAATTGATATGCATTGATAAGGTGAATCTGGAGAGCTTACAAATAAGAAAAAGATAAATAAAAAAGCAAGTTAAAATTATGCCCATTAAAAATGTAAAAGTATGCAAAAAAGCAGAACCAAGGCGACGAATGGCAATGAGATAAAGTCTTATTATTCCCTCAACTACCTCCAACGGCGAGCAGCCAATAAGCAAATCCAGGTTTTAATATCCTTCCAAAATATCCTGCCACTGTTCTTTTGTGATTTGACATTTCTTGGTTAAGTTATCCAGTTTCTGGATTGAGTTGGTGTTTGTGGGATGTAGGTTTATTTGTCCTCCAGTAGTTCTTTGGCTTTCTATAAGTATTGTGTTCTGTCAATGATAACCTCAGTATGGCCTTTGTCTGATGAGAGGATAATGATGGTTTTGGTCATTCTGTACATTTTTGAGTGCTGCTCTGTTCTGTCTCAAAGTGCTGTTTTGAGTTAGTTCTGATTCTGTTTTCTTCTGGTCTGTAGTATGATGTTTTCCATATGTTTTCTTACTGAGAATATTTGTAGCTCAGAGTTGAACTGTGGAGTTCTTGGTGCTTTCTGAACTTGGTTATTTTCTTGCAGATGTTTCGTTATCAAACTAGGTAGCATCACCAGTCCTGTTTCTGCGAAAATAAGACCTCCCCGGATAATAAGCCCAATCGGACTTTTGAGTGCATGCACTAAAATAAGCCATCCCCTGAAAATAAGTCCTCCCCAAAAATATTCCAACAGAGCAGCAGCCATGAGGTAGCCACACTCACCTCCTCCTGCACCTCAAAAATAATAAGACATCCCTGAAAATAAGGCCAAGTGCTTATTTCAGGGTTAAAAAAATAAGACCCTGTCTTATTTTCGGGGAAACACGGTAGATGCTTTCTTGAATCATTGTGGCAAGTCCTGCGGTTTTAAATGCTGCTTCCCAGGCTGCAAAGAATTCTAACCGATTGACATCCTCTGTCTTATAGTTCAGATATTTCTGGAGGATATTGGGTTCTGTGGTGGATATTGGGTGGCTGGACGTGTTAATTACCAATCTCTTTGCTTCTGGAATTTAGCTTTATCAGTTTGGTTTGGAGTTTTGTTTTCCTTTTGTCAACTTGTCTTAGAGGTGTAGTCTTGACAGAGGTGTTGTCAGAATCTTTCTGTGTTCTAAGAGAAACTATATAATCAGGGAGCAAACCTTCACTTATTTGCACTGATGATGTTACCTAGTTAGATAATGAAATGTCTGCACACAAAAACCAAACTCAGAAATCATGAAGGACTCCATTGTAGGCCCAAAATATTTATTTGAGAGTATTAATTGTGACTTTTTAAAAAATTAAGTGACTCTGTCTTATTCTTAAGGTTGTCTAGTTGAGCCTAAACTATGCATCTCTCCTTAAAAATGTGCATAAATGGATACACATTTGGATGCAGCCCCCTTCTCCCCCTTCTGCTAGTACTTAGCTCCTACACGAGAGCTAAGTTCATTTCTTCCTCTCAATGTTTTTGCAGGGATTTTGTTTATTTTTCCCTGGTATGCTACTTTTTACTAGCCACGTTTATTTGTTGTATTTATATTCAGTGTCCTTATTTTTTGTCTTTCAGTCTCTGCTAATGATGGGGATGCATATCCAGTTGGAGCTCTGCCACTTGGAACCCTCATAAATAACTTGGAAAGTCATCCTGGGAAAGGAGCACAGTATATCCGAGCAGCAGGTCAGGATCCAGTAGAAGCCAGAAACAGTTTGGAAGCAAATTGAAGCAAATCTGGACAGTCAGAAGCAAAGCAGTTTGGGAGTCCTTGGCTTCTTTCCAGTCCAATTTACCAAAATTGTTGATGTTTTTGTGTTTTGAGTCCATTTCCCAAAGTTGCATACAATGTCTCCTCCCCTGTTTTAGAAGGTGTTCTGAAGGTCATTCAATAGAATTGTACTTTTGTACATTGGTTTTGAAACCTGCAACAGAATACTAACAGTTTCTTAAGAGTTATAGTATTCTCCCTATTTAGCAATTTATGTTTAAATAAGATTTACTCGTACTGTGTTGGCTGTTGAGCAATTATGTTTGACGAAAGCAAACAAAACTGCATCTGGTAAGTGTTAGATGGTAAAATGAAACCTAGGGTAGTCAAAGGTCCCTTCAACCACACTTCCTTAGCTTAACTCATGGCTTAGATGCCTAATAAAAAGTTGTAAAAAAATACCACATATTCCAGAATGGGATAGGAGAAACTCTTGTAGATAGATCAGCATGAATCCTTCCTAAATCATTTTGTTCAATTAATGTGGAATCTTCACACAGTCAGCAAATAAGTTACAATCAGGACTCATGCTAGTCATTCTAATTATGTTAATTAAAAAGGATGAGCTATCTCCAGCATTAGGTATTGGAGAACATGATCTTCAGAATGTGTTTTAGATTGTATATCTATGCTGATGATAATGCTGGAAACCAAGAGATGATGTTTAATAGAGGTCCAATGTATGCAGCAAGAGTATTAATTTGATGCTGTATTCAGTCTAGTTTCAGATTATCATCCAAATGTATTCATAGTCAACACAATGGACTGGATTCAAAAGATTAAGTAATAACTCCAATCTCAAATGCTAAGGGGTTGATGCCAGATACCAACTTTGTATAATGGCTGCCAATACAGCCTAGGCAAAACTGGCAGATCCTGGATTTATGTTTCTATTGGAATAGGCTGAAAAATGTTTGTGGTTGGATAATTTCTGTTGGCCTAATTCAGTGTTTGGTCAAAATATTGCAGTCTTGCTGACTCTTTTTTAGGCACCTGTGGGGTAATACTGAGGAAAATGAGTGGAACAGCCATTATACAGTTGCCCTCCAAGAGGCAAATACAGGTAAGCCCTTTAGAGTTCGGGAGTATTAGTGAAGATAAAAGGCAAGGCTCCTTTAACACCTAGAATTGTCTTGATGGGGAAGAGCATCATCTATTTTGTTTTTTTTTCATCAGTGCTTCCCTACAAGCAATGCCTCTTTTGGGATATGCCAACACTTGTAGAAAAGGGATTGGCGGGGAGGGAGGGGGGGGGCTTGTATGGCGATCCTGCAGTGTTGTATCACTCTGTATCACTCTGCCTCCCTCGCTCCATTGCAGATGCCTCTAGTGAGGAGATTTATGTGGGGTCATCATTTGAATATTTCTGTGTTGAATCAAATTGTTCAGAACTTGCTTTCAAAACTCAAGATGTTGATGCTGTGATTATATAAAACCAGGTTTCTTCTCACAGGAAGAATGGTAATAAATGGCTCTTGGTTAGAAGGGGATAGTTCAGTTGGAGTGGGCCTCAAGGCAGTCGTCTTCTCTCTCTCCTATGATCTTGAACATTTAAAAGCTATTGAAAGCACAAAGAATATAATTGTGTCTGGTGCCTGCAAATATCTTGAATATTCTGCTTCCTCTTTTACTCTTATAGGTGCTGGAAACATGCATGGCTACAGTGGGACGAGTTTCCAATGTTGAGCATAACCAACGAAACCTTGGGAAAGCTGGTCGGAACCGGTGGCTGGGAAAGCGACCAAATAGCGGCTTATGGCAGCGGAAAGGGGGATGGGCTGGACGCAAGATCAGGCCCCTCCCAGCAATAAAAAGTTATGTGAACCTGCCAGCGTCAGCCTCGCAAGGCTGACATAAGTAGCTCTTTAGAATTCTGTTAAATAAAGTGTATTTTTGCCTGCAACCTGCAAAGCTACTGTGTTTCTTTCCTCTTTTTTTTTGTATTAATGAATTCTCTTGAGAAAATAGCTTACTTAGTATGAAGCTGGTACAGTTATAGTCCACTCTACATAGAGTTAGTGAGCCTAAGGCTTTTAAATTATTTTTAGACTTCTTAAAAGTTCTCTAGGAAGATGTCCCTTAGTCTGATGTCTAAAGAGATAATCCTTTTCAATTATTGAGAAACAATTTAACTCAATTACTACACAAAAGGGGAGTTTCTGAATGTCCTAAAACCGATTTCCCTTGTTTTGTAGTCCATTTTAGAAAAATAGTTCTGTTTTATGGCTTTTTGTATTTTCTCATTAAACTGGCTATACATGGTCAAACTCGCGAAGCAAACAACTGTCAATAATTTTAATAGATACAATAGCAAATATATTTTATATAGAATAACAGAACAGAAGAACAGAGTTGGAAAGGACCTTAGAGGTATTTTACTCCAACCCCCTGCTCAAGCAGGAAACCCTATACTATTTCAGACAAATGGTTGTCCAATCGTTTCTTTAAAACCTCCAATGTAAGAGCACCCTGGAAGCTATCTGGGGCATTGGATCTTCCAACCTGCCAAATTTAGTGCTGTGGAAAATTGGGAGGGGGGGATTGTATGGAGGTGGGGTGATATATAGTCATAATAACATTCCTTTCTCCGAGAGTCAAGGACATTCTGCCCTGCACCTGGAAGGGTGCGACTGGGAGGCATCTCCAGGTGGGATGGTGCTTTGATTGGGCCATGTGATGGACATGTGGGTACTGAGTAGGTGCTTGGACTTTCTTTTAGGTGGAGAAAACCTGGAAGCTTTCAGATTCTGATTTTCCCAGTTGTGCCAATATGACATCTCTAATAAAATGGAAGTTTGAGGAACTTCCAGCCTTGGAGACTTCTTTTGTTGGGTGCCGAACAAACTCAAAATTTTACAACAAAATTTTAGAACACAGAACATAAAATAAGAGAGTTAGCAAGTGCCTTGGAGGTCATTTAGTCCAACCCCTTGCTTAAACAGGATACCTACACTCCAGACAAGTGGGTGTCCAATCTCTTCTTAAAAGTTTCCAGGGAGGGGGCATCCACAACATCTGAAGGCAAAGCATTCCACTGGTTAATTGTTCTCACCTTGAGAAATTTTTCCTTAGTTCTAGGTTGCTCCTCTCCTTGTTTCCATCCATTGTTTCATGTCTTCTAGTTCTTTGATAAAAGTATATTAACATCATTACAGTAGCACATCAGCATGCAGCAAATGCAAATTAGTGAACTTGGGGGGGGGGGAGGAAAGATAATGCATAACCGGTGGGAGAAAAAACTGATTTCACACTCCCAGAAAGTATTTTACGTTCATTCCTAAAGAAGAATACGGCAACACTTAACCTCTCTCGAGTTTAACAGCCCCCTTTGAAAAAAACGATTATAACATAATTATGTCCTGTCGGAGGACCCGTAACTATTTTAATAATAAGCAGCATGCGCAGAACAAGCGGATGAGACAGCGACTGGGCAGGGTAAATAAATGGAAGTTGCTAAGCAAGGCTTGCCGGCGGTTTGCTGCTTTGACAACTAAGTTTTGGAGCAGCGTTTAAGGTAAGGCTGAAGCTCGAGACTTTCAAGTCCTGCTACCATTGCATGGAGGCCCCCGTTCCGAGTGGGAGAGGATCCCGCGGGGTACCTTATTCATTCCAAGGAAGGGCGACGCGCCCCTAAGCTCCGCCCCCTGGACTTGCCTTCCTCGGTTTCCGATAGGCTCGAGCCGGTGCGCAATTTTGGGAGCCCTTTTGAGCGTGAGGCGGCTGGAGTCTCGAACAGAGGTGGGGAACTGTGGCCCCTCTATGACTTGTGGACTTCAACTCCCAGAATTCCTGAGCCGGCCATGCTGCCTCAGGAATTCTGGGAGTTGAAGTCCACAAGTCATAAAGGGGGCAGTGGTTCCCTGGCCCTAAAAAAGAAAAAAATAAATCAATTCAAGAGGAAACGGGGCGAGCAATAGCGGCCCTTCCCCCCCACCCTTATAGCCACACCTCATGTGTAAAAGACTGGCGTTTGGTTACTTGAGACTATGTGCACTTTTCATCAGGCCACCACCTCTGCCTGCAGCTGCAACCATTATTTTAGCGTAGCTACCGTGTTGTGTTTACGGTTAAAATTAAGAATTTTAAAGACCCCACAAAATCTGAAGTAAAAACATGTGAATGCTGCACAGATAAATATGGCCACCGCTCAGAACATTGCACATTTTCATGCTTCTTGACTAGAAACTGTCTTGGGACTAAACTAGACTCGTGTCCTCTAACATATCTCATTATGGATGATAAAAATAGCAGTCCCACAAGCCTGGACAGAATTAATAGAATAGAACAGAATTCTTTATTGGTCAAGTGTGATTGGACACACAAGGAATTTGCCTTTGGTGCATGTGCTCTCAGTGTACATAAAAGAAAAGATACATTTGTCATGAATCATAGGACACAAATAAGCAATCAAATCAGGAAACTAGGAAACAATCAATATAAATCGTAAGGATGCAAGCAACAAGTTACAATCATACAGTCGTTAGTGGGAGGATATGGGTGATAGGAATTATGAGAAGATTAATAGTAATAGTAATGCACCATTAGTGAATAGTTTGACAGTGTTGAGGGAATTATTTGTTTAGTAGAGTGATGGCGTTCGGGAAAAACTGTTCTTGTGTCTAGTTGTTCTGGTGTGCAGTGCTCTATAGCGTCGTTTTGAGACTAGGAGTTGAAACAGTTTATGTCCAGGATGTGAAGGGTCTGTAAATATTTTCACACTCCCACACTAAATTGTTTTTTGCATTGTATCAGATAATGTGAAGTGCTCATAAATATTCAGATGCTGTCCTTTCTGGTTAAAATAAGAAATAGGGAATATATAAATAGCATCAGATAAGCATTGCTGACTCTTAGAAAAAATGCCTTGTGTCTATTTTTCATGTTACTGCACTTCATAATTTTTCCAGATCTGATTTTTTAAAAAATAATTTATATAGCCCTTTAAGCGACAGTTACCAATATTGAAGGTGCTCTTTTTTTGATTATGTGTATCCATTCTTTTTATATCTAGATGCACAATTCCTTTATAATAAATGTGGTACTATAAAAAAATAATCTGTCATCTAGAGTAAAGAAAGCTGTTTTCTGCCAAAGTTCTCTCTTTAACAGAACACCAAGCTTTTACCTTATATTTGTACATCCTTTTATGACATCTGTTTTAAACAACTTTAAAAGTGATGCTACTTATTAAAAAGCATCAAATAAGTACAATTTATTCATTTAGTCTTTATGTTTAAAAAGAATACTGGCCCTAAGTTGCTGTACCTATTGACCTAATGGATAAGTCTATTCTGATTCCAACAGAAATAATTACTTGATGAACTTTCTCTTAACTGGGCAAGTTTTCTTATAGCAATCTATAGTTATGCCAAAGCAAGTATTCCTGCACTTTTCTTCTCAGGGCTCCTAGATTGAAAGCCTTTTTGGTTTTTCTTCATGACATAACCTGCCTTTTATCACACCAGCAGATACATTCCCTGTCATGAGGATTAAAAGGCAAAATGGGGATGTGCTGGTGCAACTTGGACCCAAATGTCAAGCCTATCCCGAGGAGTTAATTCGGCAACGTCGTGGACACAATGGCTGTAGTGAGTACTTGATCGCCTGGAACATCCTTTGCTTGGATAATGATACAGAAAACAGTGTTGAAGCCTCTTCAACTGAAGGTAAAAAACAGACAATCTTGATGTGGATGTCATCAGAGGACATATATGCCAACTGTCCAACATTACTAGGCAAGAGGAAGCCCAAGGAACAAGTGATAGAACAGAATGTATCTAACTTATTCCCTCCTGAAGACACTTTAGATGAAGCCTCTCTTGCAGAGATGAAAGCTGATGTCAGGAACCTGGTGCAGCGAGCTTCCTGGCAACTAGCAAGCATCCCTGTTCCACAGTCGTCTATACTGAATACCATCCATATACTCAGTGCTTATGCCAGTATTGGCTCATTGATGACTATCTTCAAGGAGACAGGGGCCCTTACTCTTCTGATGAAGATGCTGTGTAATGAGGAAAAGCATATCCGTTGTAGTGCTGGGAAGATGCTGAGAGCTTTGGCTTGTCATGATGCAGGTATGACATCTTAGGAGATGCCCACAACTAATATAACATTCCTGCCTGAGGTATTAGAAGTATTTAGATATGCTTACTTGAAAGTCACATTTGGTAATACAGAAAGTCAGTGCTAACCCATTATTCTTACTGATTTGAATAGACCTTCAATCCCTTCCTTAATAGAATTAGAAATATTAACTAGTTAGATGTTGATACATACTTCAAGGTGATGATTGAGCCATTGGGGAAAATTTTGAGTAACTCTCGCCTATTAAAAATTAATTTATAGTTGATGAACATACACCAAAGTTTTCAGTTATGATATACTTCTAAAATGAAGTGGATAGTCAATTCAGATTAAAATTCTACACATCTTAGCTTGTTTTAATTTTAAAAGAACCATTTCTGTTTGGTCCAGAGCAAGTAAAGCATTCTTAATTGTTATAAAGAGGGCATGAGATTACTAAGTGTCTGTGCAACCAAATTGATCAGAAGCATCTTCCCAAAGAATCAATAGCATTGACCCTGACAGCTTCTTGACTTTGCAGAAGGGGTGGATAAAAGTGTCTCCATTGCTTGAACAGAATTACTAAAACCCTATGCTGATAAAGACATGTCAGTGACTGAAGTGCTGATTTATAATCCCAATGGTACCAGTGGGGCCTTGGAGTCCTAGTGGACAATCAGTTAAATATGAGCCAGCAGTGTGCTTCAGCTGCCAAAAAGCCAATATAGTCCTAGATTGCATTAACAAAGGGATAGAATCAAGATCTCATGAAGTGTTAGTACCACTTTATAATGCCTTGGTAAGACCACACTTAGAATATTGCATCCAGGTTCGGTTTCCACAGTATAAAAAAAAGTTGTTGAGAGTCTAGAAAGAGTGCAGAGAAGAATAACTAAGATAATTAGGGGGCTGAAAGCTAAAAAGTATGACGAATGGTTGTAGGAATTGGGTATGTCAAAATTAATGAAAAGAAGGAGTAGGGGAGACATGATTGTAGTGTTCCAATATCTCAGGGGCTGCCACAAAGATGAGGGGGTCAAGCTATTCTACAAAGCACCTGAAGGCAGAACAAGCAGCAATGGATGGAAACTAATCAAAGAAAAAACCAAACTACAAATATGTCCCAAAGGTGCTTTGTAAAAAGGTGCTTTGCCAGTTGTAAAAAGCACCTTTGGGACAACCATGACCTGGATGACTGAGAATCTCCAAAGACAAGCTAGAAATAAGCAGAAATTTCCTTACAAAACAATTAATAATTGGAATGACTTGCCTTCAGAAGTTCAATGGAAGTTTATAAGAACAGATTAGATAACCATTTGTCTCAAATGGTGTGAGGTTTCCTGCTTGATCAGGGGGTTGGACTAGAAGACTTCCAAAGTCCCTTCAACTTTATTATTCTGTCCTAACTTGCAAGTCATCCTGTTTAAATTTGTTTATAGTGTGAGGCTTTGTTCATGGATTAATTGATAACTGTGAGCTAAAAAAAAGTTGCTTCTACCTTGTTATAGGATTAGATTTTTAAGACTGTTGGAGAGCAAGTAAGTAAGGAGCTATATAAGTTTTTCTGTTTTAGGAAGCAGAGCCTATGTTCTTCTGTCCCTGAGCCAGCAAGATGGCATTGAACAACACATGGACTTTGATAGTCGCTATACCCTCCTTGAGCTGTTTGCAGAAACAACATCCTCTGAAGAGCATTACATATCTTTTGAAGGGATTCCTCTTCCTCAGGTACTAACTGACAAAATATTTTGGCAAAGGAGGGCTGCTCTCTTTATTGATGAGGCATTTTCAGTTTAAAACCTGAATTATAAAAAATTCTGAGTCAGTTGTGAAGAGAATGTAATCTTCAGCAGCTGGTGATAAATTTAGAAGCTGTGCTTATCTTACCTTTCAATCGGCAAGCTTAATGTGGCTACCTAAATCAGTTTTGATTAAAAAAAGTGACACAATTTTATCTCTGAATTTTCATTACCTATAATGAGTGGTATCCATTCTCTGATTGAAAATAAATGGCTGGCACTTACATCTGCTGCTAGCATCTTGTTGATGTCAAATAGTACTGATGATGAGATTTGATTAGAAAGCTACTAGAACTCAAAGTGTCAGATACATATTAAAAGGTAAGAATATTTATGGAATGAGCTGTAAGCTATGCTGTCATGAGTCAATAGCAGAATTATTGGCAGTGGACAGATATGGTCTTCTTGTTTCAGATTCCAGGAAAGCTGCTTTTTTCTCTAGTAAAGCGTTATCTATGTGCTACCTCTCTCATGGACAAACTCAACAACATCACAGAGTGGGGAGATGAACAGGACCATTGCATGGCCTCCAGTACAGATTCAAAGAGAAAGAAGAGAATGCAATGTGAATTTGACTTCAGCATGGCTATGGCCCACTTCATTTCAGAGTTAATCCAGGTTATGGGATGGAATCAGAATCAAGAGCTTCACTCACACAGACAAAAGAAACGATGTCGGTCAATCTTCCAGCCCCAAATTCCAACCATCCCATCAGCTGCAGAGATGCCCCAGAAAGAAAACTCTGCTTTCAAGTTGTCCTCAGCCTTTCCTAGTCGTAAGAGCTATGTGGAATATGTGCGAGAGACATTGGTGCGTGGCATGCATGTGCGTATGCTGGAAAATTATGAGAAAGTCTGTGCAGGAGATGAAGGCGAGTTTCTTCAGAGCAATAATGGCACACCACCTGTGCAGGTACTACGGTGGGGGGGAGGGGAGGGACATCCTGGTGATGATAAACATTTGATTTTTAAGAATCCTATTGAGTTCCTCAAACTATTGTGCTTCCTAGATTGGCACAAGAAGTGCAACTATGTTCAAAGAAAGCTTGTGGCTTGGTTGATAATTGTTGTATAAGGCACTTGACATATTAGCCCTTGTTTATAGGAGAAGAATTTTTGTGTGTTTATGATTCTAGATCGGATCATAAAGGAAGTGGGTTCCTTGGCACATGGTTGAGATTGTGTGTTGTGGAGTTTATGATTCTAGATCGGATCATAAAGGAAGTGATCTGTAAGCACATGGAAAACAATTCAGTTATTTCCAGATTTGTGGCATTTTATAACTATAATTTTCCAGGTTCATTGGGAGTCTCTGGGCCGCACGTACTGGGTTCCTTGGCACATGGTTGAGATTGTTGGTTCATCAAGAAATGTAGAGCAGAAAGCCCAGGAAAAGGTATCAACTCTTAGAGAGCTTCTGAGACAAAACACAGGTAAGATTCTGCTGGGCTTTTAGATACCCTTTCACTCCGTTGCTAAATTACTTTAGGGGTGTTCAATGCTTCTGAGCTTCATTTTTGTTATTTAGGCCAAGCTTGTAGACCGATTTCAGTTTTCTCAGTGCTTACTTTCCTGTTTAAGTAGATGAAATGCTGAAATAATGTTTCTTGTCAGTCTCCCATTATTGGGAGGAATCATGGTTTAGTGATAGAACATGTGTTTTGCATGTAACAAGTGCAGCATATATGTGCAAATTAAAAAGAGAGTAGGTTACAGATGACAGGGTTAGGATTAGGGTTAGGGCTAGGGCTAGGTTAGGGTTAGGCAGAGTTTTCCCATCACATCTATCTGGGCTTATTACTTGGAGATGTATGATGAGGTTTCAGCTTTTCCTTGGGAAACAGACCAAATTTAAAATAAATGAATAACAGCAAAACAGAATCCTTTAAACAGAATTTTCAATGTCACAAAGATAAAAACAATGGGTCCTACACAGCACCATACATCATAAATTAAAATTCTACAGCTAGACATTTAAGCTAGGGTATTTATCTGTTTCTTCCCAAAACAACAGGCTTTCTGAAGTAAAAAAATATATATATTTTGCCTTTCTGGTTTTCCCTTTTTTCCTGGAAATGCCACCTGAAGCTGTGAGGAAATCAATTATCTTCTCAGCCTCCATTCCCTGCTGAGATGAGAAAATGTATTTTCTTTGTTTGAGCTGACACAGTAAAATTAATTAATACTGGCCAGAAAGTTAACAGCACAATATTAATAACTTTGGGAAGTAGTTTAGACTTAGTTATTAAGTTCAATGAACTTATCTAATATAGACAAAGTTCCGTATCATCTTATTAGCAATGTAGTGTATGTTTTTATATATTTACTTTTTCATCTGTTTAGGATGTATACCTGTTTAGGATATATACCAATTGAAAGCAATTGTTTTCTTAGCTGCTACTCGTTGTATATTAACCGGGTAATCCTATACTTACATAGGAATAAATCAAATTAAATATAATAGGCAGACATTGAGTAGACATATATGAGTTTAAGTTGCAATATCTATAGAATTGTTACCTATTAGCATGTAGCAGAAAGTCTTATTATGAGATTTCTGTTTTGATGACACCATTTAACTTGAGTGCCTCAAGAAACCATATATGGCATCTTAGTAATTTTGTGTTTATTTCCAGTTAACCAGCCAAGATATTGCCAACCGCTCAAAGAATTATATACTTTACCAAGCCTTACGGATCATTTGAATAAAGACTGTGGGACTCTAAGTCAAGCTGAATGGTGGGAGCTACTTTTCTTCATTAACAAGCTAGAACTCCATAAGCATCAAGAAGTTGTTCATTTCATCCAGCAGAATCAGAAGGTAAAGCACAGAGAAGAATCAGTCCAACCAGAAAGGGTTTTCAAGCTAATTCCCAGTTGCTTAATTTGATGTGAGGCAGTGTTTAATACACTGTCTAGGCTGCATTGTTTGTAAAAAAAAGCAATTGCATTACAAGATCAGACGCATCTTATCTGAAAAGTATTTCTGTGTGCCTGGGATTACATTCTATAATCAGAAAGATAGTTATGGGGCCCTAAATCTTTAATATTCAAGATAAGCCCCAAAACAAACTGGATCTATGTGGATAGATCCAGAGTCAGTGAAGCTAATTTAAGAAACCAGCTCCAAATTATTTGCATACAGTTTTGAATTTTGTAAAGGTTCAGTTTTCAGACAATTTACTTGAGGATGATAGGAATTGAAGTTCAAAATAACTGCTGATATTAGGTTGCCTTCCTCCAAATGTCATCCAAATTGGAAAATCATACATAACTTTGGTGCTCTAGACTCAAGGGCAAATTTCCAAGCTGGATTAGTGAACTCTCCCAATCTGATTTTGTGGGCTTTTGGTGTGGTTCTAGGTAACTCTGGTAATAAACTGCAAAAGGAACACTGTGCTTTTATTCTCTCTGCATTTCAAGCTATCAAGACTAAATGAAGAGGATCTGATCCAGATGTGTGTTTCAGTAGAGTTGGCTCAGAAAATACTGCAGCTCCTGAACAAGCATTGTCAGGGCACCACTCAAATTGATCTGCAGAACTCCCATGTCTATTTCAAATATTTCTTTAGCAAGGGAGGTACAGAGCAGAACTGCCCAAATGCAGAAATGCTCTCTGCAAATTACGGTGACCTTTCTGAAGCCCTGAAATCCAAAAAAACAAAAGAAGATACACTGCCTGATAGAGCATCTTCTCCAACTCCATTTGCAGCAAAGGAAAGTGACAGACAGCTGAGTAACACATTTCCCAAACTAGAAGGGGTCTTCTTTCCAGACACATTGAATGAGAAAGTCAAAGGTAAGTGTCAGGCAGTATCAGACATATTAATTGATTAGAGGAACATCAGAACTTAACTGCACTAAGAATCCCTAACTGTCTCTCTCTCATATACTGTATCTATGCTTTGAACTTGAAAATGAAATGATTCAGCATATAGGTTTCAATTTTATAGCCAAGTTTGCTGTTAGAATTTGATTTGATATATCAGGACTTACGGCTATTAGCAGCCAATGAAACATGTTTTGTACAATATTCTGTACTTCCGACTTCTGCTCCACATTATTGACTGCAAGTAACAGAAAGTAACAATGATTGATATCAGATTTCTCTTGTGGTAAGGTAGTCAGCAAGCAAAATTATAAATAAAATAAAATCAATAAAAATTGTTATCCCACTACAAAATAACTATTATCAGATTTGTGGAGTTAGAGAGAGATCCTAAATAAACTTCAGTTTGTTTCCTGTAGTGCAAGGGTGCCCAACCCCCAGTCTATGGACCAGGACTGATGCGTGACATTGCCAGACACCGCTGGGCAAACAAGTGAAGCCTCCTCTGTGGGATGCAGGCAGCATGCAAAACCACGTCCCTTCCAATCCGTGGAAAAAACTTTCTCCATGGAACCAGTCCCTGGTGCCCCAAAGGTTGGTGGCCACTGCTGTAGTGTGTGCATACTTTTAGAGCAGACTGAAAATGTGCAACAATTACTTTAAAGCACATTTCAAATTTTGAGAACATGTTATGAGCAGTCAAGCAAATTCTCTGCTGGGGCTGAGCTTCCCACTTCACAAAATGCCTGACATACCTGATTTAGGCAGTTATGAAGCCCAATTTATCATAATGGTGCTTCACGATTTCTTGAGACCTCCCTCCATCCCATGGCCATTAGAGAGTCATGTGGGGCATGGACTATAGTAGAAGGAAAGAAGGTGTCCTTAGGCATACTGGCATTCCCTCAGTGCTGCTTCAGATTGCAATTTTAGAGACTCCATTAATAACCACAACAATAACATATTAAATGCATAGCCACCCGAGTCCTAGCAATTCTGGATGGTTTAAAATTATTAAAAACATTTCAAAACAAGGAACAATATAAACAAACTCAAGATGACAGACATTGTAGGAAAAGTAATAGGTTGGTGAAGTAAATGAGGAAGTGTTATTTAATTATGCAGTAAGAAATGCTATGACTACAAAATACAAACTCTCCTGCTGTAAATACTGTTTGCGTATTTCAAGAAGGTGACATAGCATTTATATCTGTTTGAAGATCAGTAGTAATATTGTTTTAAATAATAGAGATCTCAATGGGGTGTATGTTAAATCTAGTTTTTGTCTCGGGACAATTGCAGTGTGCTGTGATGTTGAAAGGCATTACCATCAGTTCATTGCCATGGGCAGATCATTCTGGTTGCTCTTTGGCTTACTGGGACCAACCACATATCTGGGAAGATAATTTTTGTTACATTGGCCCACCTCAGGTGTCTGATGGGCTTATTTAAGTTCCAGAGAAAGCTTTAGGTTTTCCCTGAAGGTCTGTCAGGCAGTTCAGTTTAAGCTTTAATTGCAGCCTGGAATAGGCAGGTGACAGGATCTGGACTGGATTGCTTCTATGCAGCCTCTCTCTGTGCACCGATTCCTTGGTTCTTCAAGGAGCTCCAGAAGATGAAGGGCAAGAAGTGTGCCTAGAGTAATTTGAAGAAAGACAAAGAGTGAATCCAACCAAACATGAGTGAGAGCCCATTTGTGGGCCTATAATCATGGAAAGAAAGGTGGTAAAATGTGATTATTCCACTGCACTTATTGAATTATACCAGTAGCTGCTCAGTGGCCCTGTCCAGAATAACATGCTCCCTGTTTGGTGGAGGGGAGAGCTGCAGGATCATCTAGGGCAGTGGGTCTCAACCTTCCTAATGCCACGACCCTTTAATACAGTTCCTCATGTTGCGATGACCCCCAACCATAAAATTATTTTATGTTTTCTGTATTTTTTCGAAAATATGTGTTTTCCAATGGTCTTAGGCGACCCCTGTGAAAGGGTAGTTCGACCTCCAAAGAGGTCCCAACCCACAGGTTGGGAACCACTGATCTACGGAACCATGGTGATGAATATTCATGCTGTCTGGTGGCTAAAGTCACTCAGATTTGCTTGGATTTGAACTCTATCTGGACA
>NC_138552.1:252594364-252842068 GCF_964273705.1 Natrix helvetica
TTATTAGATGCTGCTGTGGCTTGTCTTTGATGTTGTCTTTCCATCATCTTCTGGATCTACCACGTGCAATTTAACCTTCTCTTTTTACAGTATGTATGCCTCATATGGTATGAAATCCCCAAAGATTCTCTCCAGATATCCAGTATAGACAGGAAAGCTTGCTAAGAAAAGGCTAACATACCTGTAGGGGGATTTGTATTATGGTTGACTGGGTGAATAGCAAGTAGATATGAGGAGACTACTTTTGGGAAACTGATGGCAAAATGGTGCTGATATATCTGTTGCTCAGCTTTCTGCAGTGTGAAGGTGGCCAGAAAGAAAAACACCCTGGAGCAGCTGGAGGATGCCTTGGAGATGATCCAGAAGTCCAGCTGTGACATTGAGCTGAAGCTGGCGGGTCTTAAATTTATCATTAAGATTTTGGAGGAAGAAGAGGAATCTGGGCAAGGGAGACAGATTGCCACAGCAGAGAGTGAATTTGCCATTAGGTTAGCTTTTTTTCATTAGATCCTGTTATCGTTATGGAATGTTTTGAACAACAGAAGTAATATTGAAGAATGGTTTTAAGTAGCCTTTAAGTAAATTCTTATTACAATAGCATATCAAACTCATAATATGTATGTGGGGTTGGACTAAAACACCTCTAAGGCCCCTTCCAACTCTGTTATTCTGTTATATATCAAAAAGAAGATACACACCCATTTGTCTTCTTGAAAGATCAGAATGAATTGAATTCTAAATAAATAAAATGTAAGACCGGTGGTGGTGATGCTGTGTATGCAAACACAGATATCAGCATGTTTCATTTAGAGCGTTTTGCTTCCACTGATCCTTAGATATCGCTTGGCACATTTTTCTTCAAGCTTACAATGTTCTATAGACAAGAGATTACAATTATAGAACTTTTGAAACTTTTTTTCTTTTTAAATAACACTAGAATTTTTTGGAAAAGTTGAAATAATTTTTGGAACAACTTTTACAAATTTTTGAAACATCTTTTAAAAAACCTTTTACATCTTTTGTATTATGTATAATTTGGTTTGTTCATAGTTGAAACATTTTATAATTGATAGGTGATCATAGTTGAAATATTATGTTTAAAATGTGATTGAATCCTAAATTTCCAAATTTAGCTAGATGGATGGTTTTGCACCAAAAATTCAATGAGCAAGGATGAAATCATAATTCATATTTTAATGGAAATAAGTCAATTAGCTTATATAAATTAAACATTGTAATTCAGAACTTTCTATCCAATATATATATTTTCCCCCAAAAAACCCTCTATATACAATTTTTTATTTTGTAAAATCTTTGCACTTACAACACACGTAATTTAATAGATAACATTTCTAAAAAGTCAACATTGTTTTTAAAATTTTGGTAGGGTAGTTGGTGTTTAAGTCTTTCACTGATGGTGAAAACTTTCTAAACTATGGAAGTCCACTGAATCCAAGTGGGCAGATGGTTTCGTATTCTGATCACCATAGCACCATTGTCCTGCACCATTATGGATTGAACATCAGCAATCCCTAGATCATTCTTTTAAAATGATCTTTCAGATCATTTACAATCCAGTAGTTTAGTATTTTTCTCTGAAAGGACTTGGAAAAGTTAATAGAGTGCGATGGATAAATATGTTTTTCCCCGCCTAAATATTTCCAGTTTATTTCCTGGGATGAGATGCTTTCTCATCTCTAGTCTTATGTGATTTGTCAGCTAATCATCTTCAATGGCCCTCAAGGTGTGGTCTTGCCTCTTTTCTACCTGCAGGGAGAGAATTGTGAAGACCCTGATGGACCTGCTCAGCCACCATGTAAAGGAAAACCTGCTTACAGTATTGGGGTTCCAGGTGCTATATCTGCTCATGGCAGAATATGATTGGCAGATGCTCATTGCAACCAAAGGGGGGCTGCATTGTGTGCTGCACTGCATGAAGGAGAACTCCACATCTGTGCTGGTTCAGCAGGCTGGTCTAGCAGTAAGTAGGATATAGAGATTCCTTGGAATCACATTGCTGGGGAATACTTGTTTATTTCTTTTTAAAAAAAACATTTCTACTTTTTTCAGAATAACATAGTCACAAGGCGATTTACAATCAGAAGTTTAAAACAATGCAATTAAATAAGCGATTTAAAACTGAGCAGCAATCAAAACAAGAAGCATAAAATACTAAAAGGATAAACAAAGTTTATTGTTTTGTTTTATTGAAAACCACACTTGAGATATTTGAACCAAATCTCCAGAGAGGGATTTTTTAGATATGGGCCATTTTCTGAAAAAAAACACTATCCCTTGTAGAGTTGCAAGGCCTGCTTCACAGTCCAGATCCAAGCTGCAAAGATATCTAACTGCAGTGGGTGATCAGCAGTCACTGCTTCAATGTATTTTTTTGCCTTGAGGAAACCCGAAACAGCATCTTTCCTTCCATTTTTCAGATTTGATAGTGCCATTATCAGAAGCTAATAACTTCCAAGCATATGAGTATAAAGGGTGAAATATTACCTGTGTCTACTTTGCTTTTTGTGAATGAAGAGAACTGTTGGAGATTTTGATCCCAATCTACATCTTGTCCTCTTTTCTTTCTTGCTTTTGAGCTGCTGTATTTGACTCTCAGGTACTGAAGATGCTGTTGGATGTGGAGAACTATAAGTTACCAAGGGCCTGTGGGAAGCTCCAACCTTTGGACAACTCAGGATTCCAGACAATGCAACAGGTCTTGGTCAGCATTGATTCTGCTTCTAGCAAGGACATTGGCAACTTACTATGTGTCATTCCTGCTGCAGTTGAGAAGATGTTGGGCACACCTGGGTAAGCTCAAATGAAAATCTTAGTGAAACAAAGAGTTATAACTCTATGGCAGCTAAAGGCCACAAAGCACTATGGAGAAAACGTTTTTGAGCTTTGGAGGCAAGGATTTCAATTTCTCTTTTGTTAAAAAAATCACTCTAGCAAATTCTGTATTGACTGCTATCTAATAATTAGCCTTCATTGCCTGGAGAATGAATTTTACTATACTGTCTTCTGCTTTCTGTTCCTCTCAGCACAGGCTGATTTAAGATCAAGTGTTAATCCTTACCCTTCTTTCCCAGAGCCTCAGCAGCAGTTCAGGATGGGCTTCTGGTGCTCAGCAAGTTGCTTGATTATGATAAGACCCTGGCACAGCAACTAGAAAACCCTGCTCTTCGTAGTGCCCTTTGGAATTTCTGTCACTTGGGCCAAAGCTCAGACACAGCCATGGCTCACAAGATACTCACCCGTCTGCCTGAACATAAGCCGCCCCTGAATAAACAGGATGCAGGTATGAAACATCTCAGTCTTTAGCGTAAATCCTTCTTGGTAACTATGAATATTGTGATATCTGAACACTCCTTTGCATTCTAAAGACCATTGTGATTGGCAGGTTGTCATTTCCCTTTTCACAGATGTAGTGCAATTCTTTAGAAGGGCTAACAAATGTCACTATTACTTTGGGGGGTACTTCGAGGGATTTTGGTCAGAGAAGTGAATGAGATTCCCCCCTTCCCAGTATTTTCTAAAATAAAGTTTCTGGACCAGGAAGCATTTCATTCCTTCCAACGTTTTACCTCCCCAACCAGATTCTGCAGCCTTCTTTAATCTTCATGATACGAACATCACAAAGCTACTGAGTAGTATGCAGACAAACAGTGTTTGGAAGGAGATGGCAGTGGTGCTGCAGTGCTTTCTCTCTGACAAAGATACCTTTTTTGAGGAAACTAGCCATGAGTTTCAGGCAAATGTGCCAATTCAGAAAGACTTGACAAATCAGGATTCTGAAAAAGAAATACAACTGGGAATATTAAGGTAAGGCTACTACATTTCAGCAATAGGTTATATGTTTTAAGTGTATATGTTCCTATTTGGAATTCAAGCAGTATAGCCAATGATCAAAGATTATGGAAGTTGTAATCTAACAACAATTGTACTGTAGTACAATTATAGCAATCAGATTAATTACAGATATCAGTACAGGGTATCTTAGATTCCAACTAGTTTAGTGTTCTTATCCTGGCAGTTTTCTTCAGAAAGAGAGGTGACTTGTTGCCTTGCAGATGTTGGACTATAACTCCCACACCTTTGGCTATGCTGATTGAAATTGAAGTCTGGGATATTAGGATTGTTAAAACATAAGCAGGGGTGGGTTCCTGCCAGTTCTAACCTCTTCTATAGAAGAGGTTCCACAAATCTACAGTGCCGTTTAGAACCGGTTCCAGCTCCCTCCCCCCCGCCCATCCGCACATCATCAAGATGAAGAGCGAGAGGAGGAATTCTGGGAGTTGAAGTCCACAAGTCTTAAAGCCGTCAAGTTTGAACACCCCTGGGGTTTTTTTCTAAAGGGTTACGGGTGCAAGAGTCTTGTAACTTAACAGCTTTAAGACTTGCACACTTCAATGCCAGAGTTCCTGAGCCAACATGACTGGAGGAGGAATTCTGGGAGTTGAAGTCCACAAGTCTTAAAGCTGTCAAGTTTGAACACCCCTGGGTTTTTTTTTCTAAAGGGTTAGGGGTGCAAGGGTCTTGTAACTTGACACTTTAAGACTTGCGTACTTCAAATGCCAGAGTTTCTGAGCCAACATTTTGGTTGCTAAGCAAGAGCGTTGTTAAGTGAGTTTCACCACATTTTACAAGTTGGCCACGCCCACCCAATCACATGGCTGGCAAGCCACTCCCATCTGGTCACATGGCCGGCAAGCCTATCCCACAAAGCAGGCCACACCTACAGAAGAGGTTCTAAAAAAATTTGAAACCCACCACTGGACATAAGGTATGTTCATTTGCTAGTAAGCACATTTAGAATTATGTTACTTGGTAAATTAATGTATCATGAGGGTTTTCCAAATCAACTGGCAGTTCTCTAATTTAGGCTGCAATTTAAATCTACAGAAGGCATAATAGTAAAAGCATTTAGACTTATATATTGCTTCACAGTGCTTTAACAGCCCTTTCAGCATATTGCCTCCAACAATCTGGGTCTTCATTTTACTAGTCTTGGAAGGAGGGAAGGTTGAGTCAACCTTGAGCCAGTGAGAATCGAACTGTTGGCAGGCAGCAGAATTAGCTTGCAGTACTGCATTCTAATGTACTGCAGCATTATGGCTCTAATCAAGTTCTTTCCTATGGACTTGCCTCCAGACATTGTGGGTGCTCCAACCCTGGACATTTTTAAGAAGAGATTGGACAACCATTTGTCTGAAATGTTATAGGGTTTCCTGCCTGAGCAAGGGGTTGGACTAGAAGACCTCCAAGGTCCCTCCCAACTCTGTTATTCTATATTTATCAGGAAAGCTTCCATCATGCAAATATGGTGAGAATGACTTTTACAAAATGCAAACCATTTTAGAGCATGAATGAAGGAAATTAATCTTATGGAACAATCTGGAAACTAACAAAACAAAAGGAGGGGGGAGCCCATCCAACCAATGTAAACTTGGCTGAATTTTGCTTTTCCCACCTTCTGCAGTTCTAAAGAATAGTGCAAAAATGCCAAGATGCGTCAAAACGTCTGGAGACAGAAAAATGCTTTTTAGTGGCTGCAAGACTACTTGCACATTTCAGTTAGATTATAAGGTGATTAGTATAACAATCAGTCACTTTTGTTTTATGTATGTAGGTATGTATGTATATATGTATTTTCAAAGTTCTTTTTCTGAAAGAAGCTATTTTTCTTTTTTGATCCAGGCTTTTGAGCAAGTGTTTGGATAGTTCATGGAAGGATGTAGTATCCTGGCATAAGTGCATTGAGCCTTGCTTGTCTTCCATAAATAGCCACATAAATGATCGAGAGGTGAGACAGTGGAAATCTAGGCGTACCAACCAGAATCCACATATATTATATGGTCTCATAGCTGGACCATTATCTGCTAGTTTTTCCAAGCATTTGAATGCATGTCTTTTTCACCAAAGAAGAGGTGCATCCTGCATTTTCTTTGTCCTTGTTCCAATCTTTTGCAAACAGTGGGGGGGGGGTTTATGTGCTGAAAACTAGTACTCTTTGCTTGCTTTTATTGTATTTATTGCTGAAGTTGCTTTTCTGCTTGTTTTGCTCCTACAGGTGGTTTTTTTTTTTTGCTTTTATATTTTAAATGGGTTTTTGTTAAGTTTCATAGTTGCCAGTTCTACAGCACATACATTCCATCCCCCAAGAATGGGTTGGGGAAAGAGGCACTAAAGCCACAAAGAAAACCTTCATGCTTTTGTATTTGCAGATTGTTCAAGAGTTCATTAAATTCTTACACCGTCTGGCCTGCGTCAACAAAGACTGTGCTGTTGTAATGTGCTCTTCCGGCCTTAAGGAAGCCTTGAGCAAAGCTGTGGAGAAACACAGCTCCAGCCTTTCTCAAGTGACAGAACTGAAGGACCTCATGAATAACTGTGAGAAGCCTGCTAGCCTCTATCAGAAGATGACAGCCACCATCCTGGCTGGTTGCATCCAGGTGATTTTTTTTCTTCTTCTTTGGCAGATAATGTCTAACTTCAGGGAGCAGGCTGAGGATCAGAGTTTCTTGGTAAAATGGTGCTCAGATGTACTTTTGTCCAAAGGAAATCTAAAACAATCTCACAGTGCCTTCAGATACCCTTATTCAACTGGATACTCTTCACATCAGTCAGATTACAGGGAATGATGGGCTGTGAAGTCCTGAAAGTCCAACAATCCAGGAAGCATTGACTTTTAGTCTAAATAGGGGATTCTTTTTTTCCAATGTAACTCTGCTGTGTTGTTTAGCCAACCTAACTCTATACTTTGGCTTTATTTTTTTTTTGTCTCCTCTCCAACATACTTTACAGATGGTCCTAAATCAGATAGAGGAACACCGGCATAGCCATCAGCCCATCAGCGTTCCATTTTTTGATGCATTTCTGCATTATCTTTGTCATGGTGAGCATATTGTTAGTGTTGGGGTTTTAGGTAACTCATTCCTTCAGAGGCTCTTCCAGCTTCTCCCCCCGCTTGGGAGAACATTTCTTCAATGTTTTCTTTTCTGTATAGGCTGCAGCACTGAGGTAAAGGAAGACAAGTGCTGGGAGAGAGTAGAAGTCTCCTCCAATTCTCAACAGGCCAATAAGTTAGTGGATGGAAATGTCAAAACCTACTGGGAGTCAAATGGCACCACTGGATCCCACTACATCAATGTTTACATGCATCAGGGTGTCATAATCCAGTGAGTGTACGCATGAACCAGAAAGAAGGCTTTGAAACAAGGAAATTTGGGTAATGGGTTTTTTTTTTCCTGCCCCTGAACTGTACTTTGTGGGCATAATAAGAAAAATCATTTCTGTGATATTGCCTATATCCTTTAAGAGGAAAGAGTACACGAAAAGTTGTTTCCTTATTGAAATATCTAATAGGCCCCGAATCAACAAAAATATCACGATGGCTCAGTTGCCAAATGGGATTATGGTTTTCCTGTTCAGCCAGACCTGGGCAAATGGGTGGCTCACATAGCATAAGAAAGGTGTGCCTTTAAATTGTGAGAAAGATGGGCTTTTCAGCTGGGGCTTGGTTCTTTACTCTGAAACTCTCATTCTTGGCTTGTGCAGGCAGATGTCACTACTGGTGGCCAGCGAGGATTCGAGCTACATGCCGGCCCGGATTACAGTTATGGCAGGAGAGAGCAGTTCCAGCATCAACACCAAGCTCAATATGGTCAGTCCTGTGGACTTCCCCAATAACCTAGGCTTCCATAGCCAGAGGGAAGAGCACGAAGCTCTTCAGCCTGCCTTGTAAGGATTCCCAGTATGAGGAATACTTTTCAGGAGAAAGGCTGTAGTTTTGCATGAAACTTTCAGAAAGGTCCTGATTCATTCATTCATTCATTATATCGATATCCCATATAGCTTGTATTATCATTATATCATTTTATATCCTGAGTCTTTGAGGGACAGCCAATCTCTTCATCACTTCTACCTACCTGGTAAGAGCTAGCAGAATTGGGTGCTATGGATACTTTCAATTAAACAATATCATTTATTGGGACCCAAGCCATCTCTCTCATGGCATCTGCGCTCTGGAATGAGATCCTCAGAGATTCATGTGACTCCCATTCTAATGGTGTTTCCAAAAGCTTTGAAAACCTGGTTGTTTTTATGGGTGTTGTGTAGAGCCAAATCAGATGGGCTTTTGGATTTAGAGTGTGTTGTCTGGATGGCTGATGTTCTTTGGAATATTTTCTTTACAACATTTTGTATATTATTGTTTATTTTAAATTGTGAGCCACCAAGAATCACGCTCAGGCATCTAATCTAAATGTCCAAGATGGAAGGTATAACTCTGTAACAGTGTAAATTACTCGTAATAATTTGTCAACCATTGAAGATAATGCAGAGATCTAGACCTTCCCAGAGTCAGACTAAGCTACCAATCGTTTAACAGGAACAAATAGCAGATTGATGGAGGACCATTGCCTGGGCGGATAAAAGTTTTCTAGTGTTTTTGTCTCATGACCATAGCTAACATTTTTTTAAAATGCAAAAACCACAAAATGACTGCCAGGAACCACTTATAGCACTTATGCTGTCTTTATTTGTGATGCTGTGCTCCAGTATGATTCACTTAGGTTTGCCTTTATTTTTGTATAGCTCCAGATGGTATGGCAACCATGATTCATTCTTTAAGCAATGTGTAAATTCATTTACTAAAGCCTGGTCAACAAACTATGATTAAAGCTATCAACTCACCTAAAATATAAGTTTCCCAGAAGGAAGGAGAAGTAAATAGAATGTATATATGTAAGTGAAGTGAGAATACATTTTCTTCTGAACATTCAAGTATAAAATGTTGATTTCTCTATCTCTGTATGTGGAGAACAGAGAAAGTTGTGAGAAATGCTCCTACTATTTCTCCAGGTGGACTTCCATACCCCCCCCAGCAGCTTTTCATGGGGCAGCTTGTTTTTTCCTCTTCTGCAAGTTAGTGATTACTGTGTGTTATTCATTGTTGTTCATAGAAAAAGAACTTTGACTTTGGCAGTGAGGCTCAATGGCAAAAATTGAATTTGTTAAGTCGTTTTAAATACACCTTGAGAGATTAGCAGGAAGCGTGAACAGAGTCCCTCTGGATCAGGTACAGACCTACTTTTTCCAAAATAGCCAACTGGCTGCCAGAAGAAAGCTGACAAGCAGGGTATGAAAGCCTAGCACAGGGGTGTCCAAACTTGGGAACTTTAAGACTTGTGGACTTCAACTCCCAGAATTCCCCAGACACCCCTGGCCTAGCATCTTTCAGTTCATGTTTCCCAGCAACTGGTAAAAAGCAAATTGCCTCTGCCTTTGTTAATGGCAACTGTGGATAGCTTTATCCTCGGTAGGTTTGTCTAATCCCCCTTCAAAATAATCAGGCAGTAGCAATTTATTATGTGATTTCTCCCTGTTATCTGTGCTGAGTCATTTGGAACGTTGATCCTGAGTTTGAGTACATATAGTATTTGTTGTCTCCATTTTTGTCCTTAACCTACTATTTTTTTATAAGTTGTTCCCTTCCTTCCTAGTTTATTTATTTTAATTAACCTTTGTGTCTTATACCCTTTGGAGAGGGATACAATCAGAGCAGTTTTTGATGGTAGTTAAATTATGCATTTATAGGGAGACTATATATTGACAGTCATAGTTTTGATTATGTCCAGCACAAACGTTTTGCTTTTTATGTGTGCTGAATTGATATTGCCAATAAACTGCTCACCATAACTTATGATGTCATTAACCACTCTCAGATATCATCAGTAGCAGGGACGTGCGGTCAGGGGAGGCAGGGGAGGCAGAGCCTCACTGCTCTCATCATGAAAATAAAAAAAAGGGAAAAGGCGCTGAGGAGCCTTCTGCACATGTGGTCCGGGAATGGGACCACGTGTGCAGGAGGCTCCTCTAGCCTCAGCTTCCCTCCTGCACACGTGGTCCCATTCCCCGCCTTCCTAAGTCAACATGAAGGGGACCGCGGAGCGTGAGCCGCAGTCCCACGGAGTGCGCTCCGTGGTCCCCTTCATGTTGACTCAGGAGTCAGGAAGGAGGGGAATGGGACCACGTGTGCAGGAGGCTGAGGCAGCTTCAGCCTCCTGCACACGTGGTCCCATTCCCCGCCTTCCTGAGTCAACATGAAGGGGACCGCGGCTCGCGCTGATGATGTTACCAGCCTCACCAGCCATAAACCTCACCGCACGTCACTGATCAGTAGCTGTACAAAGCTAGAATGTTCAGCCATCATTCCACAGTTGTTCCCACGTGTAAGGGCTAAGATGAGGTGAGAGAAAGCAAGAACCAGCCATTTCCAGATACAGAGAACCAGTCTTTAAAACAGTTCGGCTGTCTCCCAAGTCCAGCTATGCCACAACCAAACATCCTTTAATTTGTGAGGGCAAGGAAAGCATTCTACAGTTTAAACTCTGAAACGCAATCATATAGATATGCTATGAAGATTCTCAATCATCATTTTTCCCTCAGAAAAATCAGCCCAGTTGCCTTTTCAAAATAAAAGCCACTTTTGATATAAATAAGCTCTGATTTCCTTACAGAAGGCAAATCCCGTTGTATATAATGTTTATTCCAGTCTGTGGGGTAGATTTTAATTTAGTAAAATCCAGATGGAGAATCTTCTCCCAAAATAAACAACCTGTTCACTAACAGCTTGTGTTTGAAGAGTTGGGATTCACTGCTGTGCCCTAGTGGCGCATGGAATCACATTTAGTTTTTTAAAACCTGTGCTCTAAGTTTGAAGAGACTGGAGTTTGGAGTTCTATTCCTTTCGATAAAATAATTTGATATCTTCAGTAAAGTTATCCATCTCACTGCTTATTTAGCTTCAGATGTAATTCATTTAAATACAATTGATGATCAGTCAGCTTGCATTTCTATGGCCTTTTATTTTTATTTAACCAGCCTTTTGGGGATATTGAGATACATTGCTCAAAATGTGGTGTTTGTAGAAATGTCCCTGATGCCATATCTACAACTTCAGATTTTTGTGGTCTCTTCAAATTTCTGTCAAAGAAAGTGGCTTTTTGTTTTTACTCTGCAAGGCCTGTTTGTTAAAGGCTTTTGTGAATGGACATTTTGTTCATATCATTTCAGTCAGGAGTTCTTTCTTTTCTACCTGAAGAATAGGAATGTTCATCATATCATCATCAAAGTTTCATTAACATAGTTGACATTCTTTCTCTTCTCTCCACAAAGGTAAATGTCCCACCTTTATCTACCAGAGTGATCCTGTTGGAGAACATGACCCGCTTCTGGCCTATCATACAGATCAAGATTAAGCGTTGCCTGCAGGTAGGTAGGTGTGCTTTCCTTCTGTTCCAACAGTGAGAGCAACTGTCTAGTTGGGAAGGAAGCAGACATGATGCAAGAGGAGTATACCAGGTTGGAAGTCTTGATTTAGAGCAGTACTGTGTGTTATCCACAGGGTGGCATTGACACACGTGTGCGTGGCATCGAAGTGATGGGCCCCAAGCCCACCTTCTGGCCCATCTTCAGGGAGCAGCTGTGCCAGCGCACACACCTCTTCTATGCTACCAAAGCACACACTTGGTGCCAAGAAATTTCAGCAGACCAGATGCAGTTGCTGCAACTTTTTAACAGGTCAGGCTTTTCCTAATGGAATATTTTTGTCCTTTGGAGGTGGGGACTTGGCCTGGGGCGGGGGGGGGGGGGGGCTCAGCAACGAGTCTGTCTCAAAGCACATTTCCTAGATCACAAACTTTCTATGGCCTTGAATTTTTATTTAACCAGCCTGTTGGGGATATTCAGATACATTGGAGCATGCTCAAAATATTGTGTTTGTACAACTGCCTCTGATGCCATATCATTCTACAAACTCAGATTTTTATGGTCTCTTCAAATTTCTGCCATAGAAACTGACAGAAGTGACTAATGGGAGAGCATCACTATTCTCAGGATATATTTTTCTTTCCTTATCCTGTTTATTAATATCCATCATATTGTCCAAACTCCATCCTCCCCATTTACTTGCTTTATTGAATCTATATGTACCCATTCTTGGTTGTCGTCCCCCGCCCCCCAAAATAAAAAGCTCAGTCTGCACCCCCTTCCAAATGCAGGTTGAACAGTGCCTTGTGTCATGAGGAACTATTTGCCGATCGCTTCCTTCCTGAGGACGAGGCTGCCCAGGTTCTAGGCAAGACCTGTTGGGAGGCCCTGATCACTCCCTTGGTGCAGAGAATCACTTCTCCAGGTATGGGCTCCCTCTCCTCTCACAAGTCTTGGCAGCCTTTGCTCTTCCTCTTTCTCAGCAATCTTACGGATTGTTCTCTTTCCCCCACCCCCCTCTGTTTTTCCAGGCCCCGATGGTACCAGTCCCCTGACTTGGCTCCTAAGCCAATACTTGGAAAACCTGGAGGCAGCCACAAGCCAGAATATTTCCTTTAATTCCCGTGTTCGGCGTCTGAGCCATCTGCTGGTACATGTAGATCCCAGTGGCCCTGAGCCCGAAGAACTGATGTCTCCTATTCAATGCAGTGAGTCCTCTTCCATGGAACAAATAAAAGTACAAAATGGGCAGATGATCCTCACAAAGCTAAGAGAGGGATGATGACAAATAAGGGAATTCCATGAATATGTTGTGTAGTCATACTGGCAAAACAAGAACAGGAAGCAGAATAGAGTGGAAAAGGACTGTGGTGGGATGGAGGAGTAGCAAGCCATTCTTGATCTTGAGGAAAACTTTAAAGGACTCAGGAAATTGGACAGTGTTTCTTGGCTCTTTATTCTCTGTCCCAGAAGCCTTCCTAAATGCTATATAAATTTCCTTTTGCAGATAGGAAGAATACCAAGTATAAAGAGTTCAGATCAGCAACTGTAAAAATCACCGTGAAAAAATCCACCAGTTTGATAAGCATCACACAGTGCTGGAAAGATGTCGTGCAGCAGCAGGTAAGGGTGGCTGAAAGATGATCTTCTTCAGCAACAAGAACAGAACAGAGCAGAATACAGCCTTGTAAGGGACCTTGGAGGTCTTCTAATCCAACCCCCTGCTCAGACAGGAAGCCCTATATCATTTCAGACAAATGGTTGTCCAATATCTTCTTAAAAACGTCCAGTGTTGGAGCATTCACAACTTCTGGAGGCAGGTTGTTCCACTAATTGTTCTAACTGTCAGAAAATTTTTCCTTAGTTCTAGGTTGCTTCTCTTCTTGATTAGTTTCCACCCATTGCTTCTTGTTCTACCCTCAGGTGCTTTGGACAATAGCTTCACTTACTCTTCTTTGTGGCAACCCCTGAGAAATCGGAACATTGCTATCATGTCTCCCCTAGTCCTTCTTTTCATAGGACTAGACATATCCAGTTCCTTCTTTATGTTTTAGCTTCCAGTCGCCTAATCATCATTGTTGCTCTTCTCTGCACTCTTTCTAGAGTCTCAATTCAGCAAGTTCTGACCAGTTCTGGAGAACCGGTAAATATCACCTCTGACTGGCCCTGCCCCCATCTATTCTCTGCCTCCCGAGTCCCAGCTGATTGGGAGGGAATGGAGATTTTACAGTATCCTTCCCCTGCCTTGTCCACCAAGCCATGCCCACAGAACCGGTAGTAAAAAAAAATTAATCCCATCACTGGTCTCAACATCTTTTTTACATTGTGCTGACCAAAACTGGATGCAGTACTCCAAGTGTGGCCTTACCAAGCGTGGTCTCATAGAGTGTGACTCTATATATCAAGAAGGATGATGTGGTACAGGGCTTTTGCGTCTACTGATGCAAACTGGGCTTTGCATGACATTATCTATACCAGTGATGGCGAACCTATGGCACGCGTGCCACAGGTGGCATGCGGAGCCATTTGTCAGGGCACGTGAGGCAGTACCCTGTCAGCTGGCCAGCGCGCATGCGCGCGCTGGCCAGCTGAGTTCACTCTTTTTTAAAGCCATTTCTTGCCCTCCCCAGGCTCCAGAGGCTTTATAGGAGCCTGGGGAGGGTGAAAACATCCTCCCCTGCCCCCCCGGAAGCCCTCCGGAGGCGTCAGGGAAGCCTCCGGACAGTCCCTGAAGCCTTCGGAGCGCTCAAAATGATCCTCCGAGCAAACCGGAAGTGACTTCCGGTTTGCTCGGAGGGTTGTTTTGAGCGCTCCGAAGGCTTCAGGGACCTTCCGGAGGCTTCCCTGACGCCTTCGGAATGCTTAAAACGACCCTCCGAGCAAACCGGAAGTGACTTCCAGTTTGCTCGGAGAGTCGTTTTGAGTGCTCCGAAGGCGTCAGGGAAGCCTCCAGATGGTCCCTGAAGCCTTCGGAAGGCTTAAAACAACCCTCCGAGCAAACCGGAAGTCACTTCCGGTTTGCTCGGAGGATCGTTTTGAGCGCTCCAAAGCCTTCAGGGACTGTCTGGAGGCTTCGCTGACGCCTCCGGAGGGCGTCCTGGGGGGCGGGAGAGGATGTTTTCGCCCTTCCCAGGCTCCTATAAAGCCTCTGGAGCCTGGGGAGGGCGAGAAAAGCATGTAAAAATGGGAGGGGGAGCGCCTGTAGTGCGCGCATGCGCACTGGGGCCACGCATTGCATTATGGGTGTGGCACACCCGCACATGACCCCCCTGCGCTCCCCCCACTTATGACACGCGAGCCAAAAAAGGTTCGCCATCGCTGATCTATACAATCAAGCAATTGATGTATATTTCATGTTTATAGTGTATGCGCATGTGTGCTGTTGAAAGTGAAGGAGTTCTTAGGTCTCTACATCAGAATCCAGAGACTCCTAAGAAAGGCCGGTTGAACACCAAATTCTCAGAAGAAAAGTGTGCGTCTGCTTTAGGCTCTGTCGTCCACTAAGTTAGGGGTTTTTATTTTTATTGTGAAATGAAAACCCAGTGCATTCCTTAGGCCTTTGGGTTTATAGAAAGATAGAAAATTAGACATGTTGGTAAAACATTCGAAAACAGCAGTCAGCTGTAAAAAAAAATCAGTCGTGCGTGAAGAAAAGATTTGGCACTGCAAAAGGCTACCTTAACTTTGGTTCCACTGAACCGGATACAAAAGTTATGATTTTAAAATACTACATATGTTTCGGTTCCAGGTGAAACAGTTCTTGAAGTCCTTTTGGAAGGCCCCTGACTTTGTGGAGCGATACCGTAGCATCTACCAGCACCTCCGTACTGCCATGGAGGAGTTGTTTGGGCAGAAGATGTCCTTCTTGTTGGCCTTGCGCGATGGCTTCTCTGAAGGATTGGTACAGCTGCCCTTCTCGTCAGCTGCCCATGTGAGTAAGGGATGAATGATTGGGAACTAAGGCATCTCCCTAAAATGGAGGTAGGGAACCTGAGGCCCAAGGCCAGATCTGCTCCCTGAAAAGAATTACAGGGTATATTTTGGATTTTAAATAAACCTTCCTGAACAGCTGTGCATCTCTGCCACCTTAAATACAACTGTTTACCTTTAACATAAACTGTGAGACAGAATGATTGACTGAAACACAATTCTATTATGTTAAAACAGGAAAAATAATTTCAGAAATGTATAAAGTTTATTTTGAATGTACCATGCTCGTATATAACTAGTGTGGTTTTTTAAAATAAGAAATATAAATTATTTACTCTAACTCTAAACCACACATGGATAAGAAGAAATTGAGGAAAACTCATTTAGGAAAAGAAGGTAGCTTGTTCCTATTTCTATTTTACAGTCTTCCCAATCTCATAATGACTAAACTGTTCATATCTCATCCTTGGCAAACCTTTATAAATGGATAGCTTGAGATAGCATCATTTTCTTTCAAATTCTTGTATAAAAATATTTATCCATTTAATTTTTTTTTCCTGAGACAACTTTATATAGGGAAGATGACAATCCCAGTATCTGTTCACTGTCTTTCTTGACAGCTTTCTGTGATTTTTCGGAACCTGCCTATTTAAGAATCAAACATTTTTGTACTTTTAACAAACCATATTTTATAGGTCTTCCTTGCTTCAAGTTCCATTGATACAAGAGATCAGAGTTATACTCAGTGTAGGGTATGTTCTGTAAAATTAGCTGTTCTGCTTTTAAGAATTGTGTGACAAAAAGCTTTTTCTTAAAGTTTTTTTCTATATTGGTTTGACTAATACGTGCTTACAAATGAAATGATACAGATGATGCTTTTCTTGTCATAATTAAATTGTAACTTTTAATGTGACCCAAAGAAAACTATGGTAATTCTTTTTTTTTAATAATTTTTTTATTTTTGAATAAGCACAAACAGATAAAACACAACAAGCACCACAAAAATATCTTCCATTACAAATTGTAGAAAGTGTGTCAATTGGTTACAAAGAGCTTTCGTGCATCCCTTCCACAGTCATCACCTACAATTCATATCAAGTTATATATTTTAAATCTAATATATTTATATATATTACTATCATCATACCTCAATCTTCATATGACTATAAATGGTTTTACGTCCCTTTATATAAAATATTCCAAAATTTAAAGCAAAACCACATGATGGCATTCCGTTCTCTATTTTCAGTATCATCCAGCAACATTACATCTTTATAACACTTTCTAAATAAAAATCAATTATGTTTAATAACAAAGTTTCTAGACCTCCTTTCTTAATCACTGTTTACAATTTATATCCAATTTCCCTTTTATCATGTCAATACAAATATTACATTATTATTATCTATCATTTATTTAACAATATCCGTCATCATTTTATTTTATTTTTTTTATATATATACACACACACACATATACATACATATATATATATGTGTGTGTGTGTTTGTGTTACAACCCTTGGTATGCCCAAATATCAGCACAAATACAACACATACATACATATACATACATACATACATACATACATACATACATACATACATACATACATACATACATACATATTCGTAGATTTTCACAGGTGTAAGTATGCTGGTTTTGTTGTATTCGGGTCTTTTCCCGTGTAAGATTGAGATTGTCTTTGCAACGTTTCAGCGAGATCTCACTCGCCATCTTCAGGCTGTGGTCTTAAAGTGTGACCGGAGCTGCCGTCTTTCTGTATATCTTGGTGGGAGGAGATGGAGTGCTGGCTTTGTTTCAGTAGGTGGAATGATTGGTTGTGTGGTTGTATCAGCCAGCACCAATCTACCAATCATGATACAGCCACACAACCAATCATTCCACCTACTGAAACAAAGCCAGCACTCCATCTCCTCCCACCAAGAAAGACGGCAGCTCCAGTCACACTTTAAGACCACAGCCTGAAGATGGCGAGTGAGATCTCGCTGAAACGTTGCAAAGACAATCTCAATCTTACACGGGAAAAGACCCGAATACAACAAAACCAGCATATATATATATAATAAGCTTTCATACATAACAGAGTTTCTAAACTTCCTGTCATGATCACCATTTAGAATTTATACCAAATTTCCTCTTATCAAACCAATACATATGTGTACATTGTTATCATTATCAATTATTTATCTAACTATATCCATTATCACTTCATTTTTAACATAATGCTCTAATTTTAACTAAATTTGACTAATATTTTGTTATTAGTTTTCATATCTCAACCTGTGTCTTTCCAGTAGTAGTGCAGTCTTATGTCCTTTGCCGTTTGTGGAATTAGTAGTCTGGTTATTTCCTTAATCAAATTTGTGTGGACTTCTCTTCGCAACTCGTTACTTTTTACATATCTTGTAAAATCTCGAGACCCTCCATCACCTTCTTTAATCAGCTTATCTTTGGTTATCAGTAGTGCTTTTGTCAAAGATTCTCTCCTTGAATCCATCAATTCTTCTCTTTTTTCTTCTTCTATACCGTGGAATCTGGGATAGAGCTCCTTTCCATCTATCTTCCCTTTCCATGTTCCACTCTTTCCATCTCCAACCACACTCAGTTTACTGTCAGTATCCACAATTATCTTGCCTCTTTGTTCATTTTTCCCTTGGGTTTTTAGGACTCTAACCTCCACTTTTTCCATTTGCTGGATATCTTCAATTTTTCCATCGAATTTTACTGCATTACAATCTATATTTTCCAATCTCTTCTCAATTCTCTCTGTTGTTTCTAATAATTTTTGAATTTCAAACATAATCTGTTGTAATGTTATGGTTTCTTTTTGGTGTTGTGCCAATCTTCCAACTAGTAAACACTGCCACTCTAGTTTCAAAACAAGGTTTTGTTTTCACTTCTCTCCAACTGCCAAAGAAGCACCTGTATAAACAATCCATGCTCTTCTCCTTATCTCTTCTGTAAACAAGCTGAAGCCTTTGAAGTGCAAAGTCAAAATGATCAAAGAGAAAAAAGAGAAAGCAATATTTCCAGGACTCAACCTCCAACCTCCAAGTGGCAGTGTAACTTCTTTTCCCTCTGATGATACTACCCTCTTTATATTCCTTTTATATCTTCTTTATATTCCAGGCTTAAAAGAAACACAATTCTTAAATGGAGCAAAATAAAGAGAAAAAAACCATCCAAACCAATATTATAAAAATAAAGAAAAAGATTTAATCCATAAGTAAAAAAAAGAAATAGAAAAGGAAAAACCAATACTTTCACTATAAAAAGTAGAGAATATTTGCAAAACTTCCATCCATAAAAGAAAATGAAAAAAAGGATAACACACTGTCCAATATAGCTTAGTTTCGCCGCTTATTTTCTTTTCTTTGCAAGGTTAAATTACCTTTGATTTTTTGGGGGGCAGTCTCTTTTATAACAATAAAATTTCCTCACCAGATGGACACACTTTCTCTTTCCGCTTTCCTCCCGTTGCAGAGCTGTCCCAACTTCAGCAGCTTTTGGCTGCGCTTCTGTTGCCAGCAATAAGAGATTCTCTTGGATCAATCAGGGACTTTGTGATGTCCCTGAGATCAGCAAGACGTACTCTTCCCTGTCACCATCTCTTCGGGATGGTTTAGGTCCAAAAGGACCATCCATCGGCAAAAGTATCGACTGCGATCTCGTAGCTCCAAGATCGCACGTCGTACCGTTGCAACATCAGCTCCTGTCTCTCGAAAACAGGTAATTCTTGACTTATGACCTGATGGTACAAAGTTAGGTCTGCCTTGGAAAAAGTCACTTACAACCCATCCGTGAAGTTACAACCATGACACCAGCCCCCTGGTCACATGATCACAATTTGGGCGCTTGGCAACTTATGATAGTTTTATCATCTTGCGATAAAATGATCACAATTGGCTACTTTCCAGTCTGCTTCTGATTGGCAAAGCCAACTGGACAAGCCAGAATTGCTTAATGACTGCATGGTTCACTTAATGACCATATGAATTGCTTAATGACTGTGATAAAAAATTGTGGTAAAATTGGGTCTAGTCATGTGTGACTTATTTAACAGCTACATTACTTAGCGACCGATACTTGGCACCTCCTTTTCTATGACTTCAGGTGAGCGAGAAGTTTGCCCAATACATTGACCAATGGATCCGAGACAGCTGGACAGACTCAACTAACACAGAAAATGTGCAGCGTCTGCAACAGAGCCTTGAACCCATCAGTTTCCTGGCAGAATTGGAATTGGCCAACATTTTTGAACATTTCTATCGGTGAGGGAAAAGAAAAGAAAGAAGAGCTTGCTGCACCTGCAAACAAAGGAGATTGATCTCATGCTGCAAGCTCCTGGGGCAGTAGTGGCTAAGCACTTTAGTCTGCATGAAACCATCCTCAAAAATACAAGTGTGGTACTAGATTTTGTTCTGAGAGTTAATGGGGCCAGATGGGCAGATTAGTCTGAAAAGAATGGAAATGACCAGCTGTCTGCAAGGAGTATCTTCCATTCCCCACCATCCAGTCGGAGCTGAAAAAGCTTCTTGGATGAGAAGCGAAACATCTTCAAAGAAAAAATAAGAAGGTCCAGTTGCTTCCTGAAAATGCACCTTTGGGACAACCATGACCTGTATGACTGAGAATCTCCATAGACATATAGATAGCCTATATCTCAGAAGCAGGGTGTCAGTAGGGGTATGGGAATGAGTCTAGGCTAATGGGAGAGCTCTAGGTTTTTTTTTTAAATTTCACCCAGATTTCCTTGTCTCTTCAGATACTATCTAGGAGATCGTCTTCTGTCTCAAGGGAAGACGTGGCTGGAATCTGCTGTAGTGGAGCAAATTGGACTCTGCTTCCCCAGCCGTTACCCTCAGCAGATGCTGAAGAACTTGAGTGAACTGGAGCAGCAGCAGCAGGAGTTCCACCTTTTTCAGCTCCAGCAGCTTGACAAACAATTTCTGGAAGTTGATCAGCAAGGAAGATTGAAAGAAGAGGGAGATAGAGAGGTGAGCTGGATAGGAATGCTTCTTCTAGAGGGTTAAAATCTCCAAAGTCAAAGCATATTTCCTTCTCGCATCTTTTTTTTCCAGTTGTAAATTACTAGAATGTTCTTCTGTCCTTCAGAAGCCATAAATCTGATACTAGATATGTTTTGCTCCCAGACAATGCAGGAGAAGTCATTCTCACAGGAGGAAGAAGCAGAGGTGAAGGTGTTGCTCTTGTCTTCCTTCTGCTGGACCATCCCTCCACTGTGCTACCTGAAAGACCCTATTAGGTTTTTCCCCTCGTCTCTCAGTCAGCACCTGAGCAAGTTTGCAGATTTCTACATCCAGAGTGAGTATGATACTGTCCTCAGCCCAAATCTTGTTTGGTCCCTTCTATTTCTTTCTGGCTTAGTTGATAGTAAGCAAATCAATATCACTTTACCCAAAGATGAAAAGACCGAATTGGGGGAGATTTTTAGAGATCCAAGCAAACATCAGCGTGTCATAGATTCGCCATCACGGGCCTAGTCCCCAATTCCCAGTATATCAAATCAATGTAGGGTGTTGGTATGCCTGCCAGCACATTCCCTCTACTGAATTCTGTGCCCTAATCTCTTTTTTAAAAATGTTCTTAATTAAAGAAAAGGAAAGTATGCACATTATGTAGACTTTTATTTCAAACTACATCTCTGGGTCATACAATGTAATATGCCATGTAGTAGAAGTCTACTATTCTTAGAAGATCAAGTGGAGGCTGGCAGTAATTTAGTGCTTTACTTTCCATGTTGTGAGAGTGTTTATAACATGGACTCAACATTCTGAACATTCCAATTGAGTCAAAAGGTTGGGAAGTCCTGAACTAGCTCTTTGATTACCTGAAAGCTGCACATGTGGATGAAATTGCCTAGCCGTTATGAAACTATTTAAATGTCCCAGAGATGCTTTTTCAAGAGGCAACTGGACTTTCTGGATGACGTTTCGCTTCTCATCCAAGAAGCTTCTTCAGCTCTCTTCAATACTTCTTCAAGAACATCCAAGAAGCTTCTTCAGTTCCCCCAGAGCTGAAGAAGCTTCCTGGAGGAGAAGCGAAACGTCTTCAAAGAAAAACCAGAAAGTCCAGTTGTCTCTTGAAAAAGCACCTTTGGGACAAGCATGACCTGGATGATGGGGAATCTCCATAGACATTTTAAAGGTTAGGCTTTTATTCTTGATGAGCCATTTCAGTATGCTTGAGATGGATATTGGCGATCTTGCTAGTGTGTCTTGGTCACTGATTCCCTCATCTCTTGCAGGTCAGAGCTGCTTCGGGTTGGAGCATACAAAGCCACCACGCTTACAGTGGACTTGGTTGGGCCATGCAGAGCTGGATTACCAAGGCTGTATCCTGCAGGTGTCCACCCTGCAAATGTACATTCTTCTGTGTTTCAATAGTGCTCAGGTCCTGACTAATGTTCCCTCTAATTTTTCACTTTGCATGTGTAGGGAGAAATGTTTTATGCTGCTTTTCTCAAAAATGCACCACAATATGAGTATAGAAATAAATTGCAAATTCATGAATTAAATGCCACGTTAGGTGTGAAACCACCTGGATGACCTTGGGCCGGTCAACCTCTCTCAGCTGTAGGAAGAAGGTGATGGCAAACCAAATGTTGCCAAGCAAAGTGCAAGGGACTAGTGCAAGCAGCCACCAGGAGTTACACATACAAAGGAGGCAGTGGTAAATTGGTTCCGAATTGTACTCCACTTTGACGGAATTTCTGTATTATGTATAGTTTCTCCCTTATATAAGTGAAGGAAGTTCTGTCCCTAATGATGAGAAGTAACTTGTATTTGGCCAGATGATTTGCTTGATTCTATCTTATTTTATAGCTGCTCCCCAAATTAATTGAAATGTTTAGATTCACCAATTTTACTGAGAGTTTGTCTATTCTGAGACAATTACGAATCCTGAAATGTTCTACTATCTTAACCATCTCAGCATGATCTGCAGTTTGAGGTTTAAAAGTGTTAATCTGAATTGGATATTTTTTGAAATCTTGGCTGTGTTGGGAATCCTTTTGCCAGGATCTCTTCCTCTTGTCCATAATTTACTGCACTAATCAGTCTTGAAAGTGGGAATTTCATTGCACTTACAATCTCTCTCGGAATAGACTTAAAGACTACATGTCACAGCATTCTCCTATCTCTTTCTGCATAGTCAACTAATTTTTCTTCTATTGGTTTCAGGAAGTTTCTCTGGAGACACTAGTAGAAGTCACAGGTCTCTCCCGTGTCTTCCTAGGTCATGCACTGAAACCCCTGGTAAAGAAGAATGGGATCCTCTCCCAGAGACAGAGTAAGTGGGGAGGAATATTCTGTAAGAAAGAGAGGATTTTTTTTTCCTTTTGGAAGATTAACTCTAGTATGTTGGGTGGAAATCTTGACTTTGGGCTGCAACCTATGGAGCGCTTGGTTTACCAGCTTCAGTTATGAAACCAGAGAGCTTTCTGGCTATTTCTTCTGCTCCTCTAAGGCTGAGTCTTCTTTGTTAGGTATTTTAAGACTGAATGAGGAGGTACTAGGTCATGTGTCTGGTCAGTGCCTGTGCCTCTTGCCCGAAACGATGTACCTGAATGTGGAAGAAAAAGTATGCCATGCTTTGGAGGAAAAAAGGAACTTCATCTGCTGCCTCCTCAACCAGATCCTGAAGGAGGAGAAGGAGATGCATATCGACAGCCTGGTACTCAAGGTATAGATTGCAAGGATTCCACCCTTTTAGTCTTCCCAGTTGGTAATCCAAAGATACACTATAACCAGCAACTGAGTTTGGAATTTCCATTGCTAAGTGATGTGGTGATAAAGTGCAGTGTCAACATGACGTTGCTTAGCGATGGCAATGGCGCCAATTCCGGTTGCCAATGTAACCCCAGGCCCATGCAGGATGTTAACTGAGGACCTCATGTGATTGCAACATGGGAAGAGGCGGGAATCCTAGGCAAGTGGGAGTTGCCGGCAGCGGAGCAGGGGCCGTGGGCAGGTGCTGTAGGAGGCAGAGTGGGTGCCAAGGGTAGGTGTACTATGGAGCTGGTAGGCAGTTGAAAAAGGGGCGAGAGCAACTTGCAACCTCCTGCCAGCTTTTTCCTCGACTTTGCTTATGGGAAACTAGCAGGGGTAATTGGAAATGGTGGGTCACGTGATTGCAGGATGTTGCAATTGTTGTAATTGTGAACTTGTTGCCAAGAACTTAATTCACTAACATTTGACAATGGGAACATTGCAACAGCTGCAGTTTGTGTTCAGTCACCCTGGTTCAAAAGTCACCATAATTTTGAGTGTCGCTAAGTGAGTGGTCATAATTCAAGGAATACCTGTAATTCCATTCATGCTTTTTGCCTCTTCCAGGTAATTGATGCCTGCCACAAACAGAGGCATGGATCACCTTCAGACTTCTTGGGAAACGTCTGCAGCAGTGCGGATGTCCTCGCTTGTATCTTGTGTTTGCTAAATCAGGGTTTTGTCCAGCGCCAAGAAAATTTTCCACAATTTATACAGTATGTATGTGTGGATATTCCAACCCCAGCGGTGCCAAAGAACCAGCCTCAAGTAGTATTTCAGACTGTGCAAATCAAAAAAGTGCCCAGTATGCCTTGTATGGAGAAGAAACAGACATTTTCTACATTTAGATAAAATTGGTGTGTGACAAGCTAAGAATGTAAGACTAAAAGCTGTTCGTAAAAGCACTGGTTTATGGTTAGTACGGCTGTAGGGAGTGTCTTGTGTTTTGTCCTTCCTGCTGGTTTTCCACATGTAGAACTGAATGCTCCAACATTAAAAGACTGGAAGAAAAACTGAACCAAGTGTTGCACAGAGAAGTTTTCCAGTAATAATTTTTCCCCCCTCCTTCCTGAAAAGAACTAGCTCTGTTCTTCCACTGCAGTTGGGGGACATGACCTCGGGAATAATTCAACACATATTTTTCTTACAACTTGAGCAAGGTGGCTCCATTCTAAAGTCAGATAGTTCAAAACATTCTCCCCCTCTACCGCCCACCCACGTGTATCTGCCTATTTTCAGACTGCCACAGGACGTAGTTGAAACCTCCTTCTGATATATGATGGGTGGTTGGTATCCATCCTCCTCGTTATAGAGTCTTTAATGCATGACTCTTGCCTTAAGGCAGGGGTGTCAAACTCAAGGCCCGGGGGCCAGATGAGGCCTGTGGGGTACTTAGATCTGGCCTGCGTGACCGCCCTGGAAACAGCGAAGGACTGGTCCACGGTGCTTCTGCCACCAAAAATGGACTTCCGAGCTCTGTTTTCGGCTGCCACAGCCTCCTGCAACCCTCTGGCAGTCCTCCCGAGCTCTGTTTTTACTGCCAGAGATTGCAGGAGGCTGTGCCAGCTGAAAATGAAGCTCTGGAGCCTATTTTCACTGGCATAGTGCTTGGGCCACCAAAGGCGCCCTGACAGGAGTGACATCGAGCTGGCCACACCCACTCTGGCCCCACGAGGTCAAACACAATTCTGATGCGGCCCTCAATGAAATCGAGTTTGACACCCCTGCCTTAAGGCAACAAACTTTTTCTATTTATTTGCAGTCCTTGTCTACTTTACAACACTGAATTTGTTTTTGTAATCCATGTTCATTTACCTAGAAAAAACACTCTATGGTCCTTAGTAAAGAATAAGCTTTTAACATTTCTATTATCACCTAGGTTTCTTATTTAGACCCTTGCATCCCTGCCCAATAATAGTTGATAAAGATTGGATGAAAGGAAGTTTTAGATCCAAGTAAAAAATGACGTACCTGTTCTATTTCCTTAATCTTGTATTCATTTTTGAATTATTTTATTTGAGGCATACAATTTCAGATGATTTACCTACTTGCATTTTGCACATTATGAGCAAGTAGTTGCTTATTTCACTATGGCAACTGATTGGTTGGGAACTCTTGATTTTTTCCCCCTATAGCGGTAGATTGCTTGAGATGTAAAAATGAGAGATGTAAGTTCCTGCTCAGTAATATTTCTGATGCTAACATTTACATGGTTTATGTTTTGAGCTACCTAGTTACCTAACGCAGCTGCCTTCCACTTCAATTATTTTCTATATCTTATCCAAAATCTCGGAAGAGCATCAATTGCCAAATTCCAAATAAAGACAAATTTGGCAATATACAGAATGTGGCTTTTTGAATTACAGCCAGAATTGTGCATGAAATAGCATAAACTAGTGGTTCTGGCTCACAAACCCAACAGCCTCACTCCCACCTTCAATAAATTAAAAACAACAAATAGGATCTGCTTTACTTTGTATGCTCTGGGGAGCCTTTTGCGCATATTTCCATTTTCTACAATCACAGAATGGAAAGGAAATTCTTTAGTTGGTAGAAGAACTGTTAAGTATTTAACATTCATGAAAAGCAACTTTTAGCTGCGCATATGTGGTTAATTCTTTTGTGGCCAACAGACCTTTTTCATTTTATATTTTCCCACTCAGTTGTTCTTTTCTTGACACACTTTTCTTTCCTTTGCAAATATTTTTTAGTAATATGCAGTTCCACCACAGAATAGGATTGGGCTAAGAGGAAGCCAAAAGGGACTACAGGTGATTGAATTGGAGAGTATGATGATTTAGTGTAAAAGACTAAACCTCTGGCCTCGGTGACCAACCCAGATTGGATCCTGCAACATTATTATATTTGCCTTCATTTGTAGTGCAAAATCCTCCAGGATTTAATTTTAAAAAGAAAATACTGTAAGCTTGCCTTCAAAACATTTCCTACCTCCCTTGCCACACGAATCATATTCTGTGTGCAAGGGGTGAAATTTAAATATCAGATATGTGTTTTAATTACCTTATATTTTTACATCAATAAAGATAGCAGGAATAGGCTGCATTTTTCTCCAAGAAGGACTGCATTCATTTGGCAACAGAATCATAATTGTGCAGGCAACATGCAATCAAACGATTGGAACATCCTGCTCCTTCTTTCTTCCCTTTCTCTCTTTCTCTCCTCCCTGCCCAGATAGATAGACTGCTATCCCAACAGTTTGAGGACAGTCAAGTATGAAAGGAGGCGAATGTATCTCCATAGTCACCGATTGTCCCCAATTGATTCAATGATTTCATTATGCTTTTCACTATTGTGCAAAATTTAAGATTATTATTATTCATGAAAGTTATATTCTGACTCCCAGTGATGCTCGATGATTTTATAGATCTACAATTGTAAGTAAGCCTGAGTCTACTGAGCTTCATAAAAAGGCTTTGCTTTAACTCTTAAGAGTCCATTCAAAAATGTTGAATTGTAATTTTAAAGGTAGAGAATATTCATTAAAACATGGGAAGCGGCCACATTAATTGTAATTCTTATCCTGATCCTGCCCATTCTTATCCTGATCTTGCCATGTCTTAGCATATAGTTCAAGACTAAATGCCCTCAAAAAGATCATGTCATCTTGGTTCATAAACAAGCAGACAAGGAAATATAATGGGGTAAATATAGTCATTCACTTCTGTCAAGAGCTGCTAGGATAACTGGCCATATTTTTACTGTGTTCCCAGTCAATGAATAGGGATGCCTACATAGGCACAGTAGGTGGACAGTAGAGTTGCTTAACTGCACACAAAAGACCTAAGCTGCCAGTTGAATTGTGCTGTTTTCTTCTGGTTGACAACCCCCTTTCATGTCTGTTTCTTAAATTCACCATACTTTTTAAGATTATTTCAGGTGGGGGGGGGGGAGCCTCAAGTTCTCAAGCAAATCCAAAACTAAGAACCTCTTAACTTGTGAAATCCTGTGGCCGGTGCTTTGTCCCTCTAAATCACAAAGAAGATGCAATTCCAAACAGAATAAAATCAAGTTGATGCTCTCAGTCACATTGGTACCAGCATTAATTTATTAAAATTAATCCAGAAAGCAACCTTACATTAACAAAAATAGAATCTTGTAAAAAATGGGATTTACCCACCATCCCTGCTCTCCTAACCACGAGCAGCTGCATTCGCCAGGCAGGCGCAATACCACAGTTTAGGTCTCTTAAGTTCGGTAGGACACACTTTCAAGGCAGGGGACGTTGGTTTGGCAGTTCTAGTGACACAAGCTCCAGGAAGGTAGAGAGGTCCTGGCCTTTGGAGCCTGCATGATTTAGGGATAAGAGAATGGATGGGGACATTTGTGAAATCCAGCTAGGGAAGGAAAGGAGGCACTAGTAGCTGCCTTCTGACACTTACTGTATTTTCCCAAACTCGCTTGTTCGATCTCTCCTGATCAATTTAAGCATTTTTAAAGGTCTGTGACTATCCCCCCCACCCCTGCACATCATTGCCCCTGACCTTGCCAGTGGATCTCATACTTGCCAGCTTCATCAGTCTACCAGTGCCACAGATCTATTACAACAACACAGCAAAGGTGGAACTGGATACAACCTGTGGATGTAGTAACTACCCTGAGACCTGTCCAGGCAAAGTGCTGATCTGGGGAAAGGGGGAAGGGAGCACTCTTACTGGCTACAAATGGAGTGTGTTTGATTCATAAGCCGGTTCCATCACATGAGAGTACCTTTTTCTTCGTCTGAATAGAGGTGGGAGGGGCCCAGCTTGCCCCACCACTTCCATGAGCTTTAGATATTAGTACTTGACCTTAGCTATACAGCAGGGCACAGCAGTGTGGTACAGGCAAAGAAAACAAATATGCAACATTTACGCAGAGCTAAAATACTTCTGGGGAGAAAATGGCCTAACCCCCTCCCTCAGGATACATTTCCTTACTCTGAAGAAGAACTTAAGCCTCCCTGCCCCATTCCACCTTCCCCTTCCCAATACTGCTTAGCAAAGGTTTTTTTTCCTCTATTTTATTGACAGGGTATTCATTCCGAATCTATTCTACGATTCTTCCCTTTACTTGGCTGGAAAAGAGTACTCTTGCCCTCTGGTTCATGGCACAGCCTGGACCATTTTCTCCTTGCAGAAGTCCAGCTTTGTGCCATCTCTTTCTGTTGTGCTCACAGCTGATGAATGGAGGAAACGGTTCCTCTAGCTGCTTCCTTAAGAACAGTTTGGGCAAGGTAAGAACAACACAAAATGGCTCGTATACCACCTCCTGTTAAGCAGCCTCTGGAGCAGATCCGGGAATCATGCTCATCTTCAGTTGTCAACCCCTTAGTCTTGTGTTAAGATACTCTGCTCTACACATTCCAATTGTGTGAGAAGTCAAACAATGCCAGCTCCACTCCAAATAAGAGAGACAGGAAAAAGTGGCTTCATGTTAAAAAGAAACTGCAAGATGCCGTAGCCCTCGGTGAATTCTGAGACAGAGGACTGCCAATTGGCACTTGTGGGCAGAGGTCAACTGGTCCAGAACGTTTCTGGGCAAGCCTGGCTAAGCAATTCTAGGAAAAGGGTCTTAACACACTTTTTTCCCCCATTAGAGATTTACAAGGTAGCAGCAAGTTAAAAAGAAGACCTGCCTTCCCATTTCTTGCCCAAGCCAGCTAGACAAGGCATGGAAAGGAACTCTGTCCCACCTTCCACAAGCAACTTGGGAAGCTAGTCAACCCTGCTCAGCCTCTTTCATTCCTGATGTCACCTGAACAGAGAAGACAGGCCTGATATTCTAGTCTCAAGAGTCTGTTGAAAAGCCATTTCTCTCTTGTGTTTTTGTGTGTGCACCTGTCTTCCTTCCCTTTCCTACAACCCAAGTTCACGTTAAAACTAAAAAACTCATGGGTGAGACATAAAGCAAATCGGGATGCTCCCTGCACAGAACAAATGGAGCAAGTGGAGCCCTTGACAGAGTCGGCTCTGTATGGGCAGTCAGTCTTCAGAAGCAAAGGAAGTGGACGCTCCTCCTCCTGGTCTATCTGGCAGAGCCCAGACTCTTCCATACGGCTTGTTTCATCATATCACACACTCTTTGAGTAGCCGAAGATGCCAATTGGAAAATGTTTGACGTGCGTTGGCCACTGTGCAGCCAGCTGGAAAAACTTCACATCATTCCACTCCACACCATCAATACAAACTGTAAGAAAGATGACAGACCATTATCATCCTAGGAGCGGTGAAGGCAGGATAAATATCTAGGTCAAGCTCTGGGGCACGTGTGAAGGGAGAAAAGAGCCATATTATATAAACACACTGCATGATGGTGCTGGTGAAGGATTTCAACCCTAGCTTTTTTGTGAAGTATCTTCCTCAAACAGAGAGAGAGAGAGAGATATGGAGACTGGAACCCATCTGGAGGTCACCAGATGGAGAAAACTTGGCAGAGACACATGGAGACCTGTTCTCTGACCTTGTCAAGTAGAAGGAGAACTCTGCCTGGGTCCCAACCTGGAAAACTTTGAGCTGACCCACTTACCACGCAACATGGTGTTTTGATGCTTGGCTGTGCAGATCAGGCGGGTGATCCCTTCGATCACTTGGCTTTTGGGTTCCAAATCCTTCTCCTTAGGTTTCTTGCTCAGGAACATCACTGCCACGAAAAGATGATGACTCAACAGAGCTACTGTATTTTTCGGAATACAAGACGCACCTTTTCCCCCTCAAAAAAGAGGCTGAAAATCTGGGTGCCTCTTATACACTGAATGCAGCATTTTTTGCCTCCCAAAACCCCGCCCCCTTCACCAAAATGGCCCTGCAGAGCCTGTAGAAGGCTTTCAAAGAGCTCCTGGGGGGTGGAGAGGGCAGAAATGAGTGAAAAGCGGGCCATTTTTTGCTCAATTTTACCCCACCACCAGCCCACAGGAGTACTCTATAAGCCTTCTAAAGGCTATGCATGCAATTTTTTTTGACAAAAAAGGGCCAGTTTTCTTGAAAAATGGGCTGTTTTTTGCTCGTTTTGGGGGGAGCACCTCCCAGGAGCACTCTGCAAGCCCCCTAAAGGCTATTCATGCCTTGGGGGGGGAATGGGCCCATTTCCCCCCAAAATGGGCCATTTTCGGGAGGTTAGCAGAGTGCAAAAACTTTGCCTCTTCAAAACGTTGGTGCATCTTATACTCTGGTGCATCTTATACTCTGAAAAATACGGTAAGTCCAAACATAGTTAAGCCACTAATGGGCAAAGTAGCTAGTCCCTGAGTCTACGTCAAACCACAAGCATTTTTTGTTTATGAATTATGTTAATTTATACCCATAGGGCCCTCAGTGTGACTAAAGGCAAACAATGTGAGACAACCTGAGGGGAAAAAATGCTCCTTAGATGATTTGGTTACCTTTTTTGTTTTTTTCCTTGGTGACCACCGTCATGGCCATGGTGTTAGGTGGAGTGAGCTCTCCTGGACTAGGGATGCGGCTGACCTGCAGGGAGCGGAAGTTGCTTTTCAGGGTGTTCTTGATGCCTATTTCCCGCTTTTCAGCCTCTTTTCTCTTCTCTGGCCCCTGGGCTGTCCAGTAGTCTACCTGAAGACCCATCACCTCCACACCAGGGCTCAAATTGCTGAAAGAAAAGAAAAACCATCTGAATGAAGTTGTGCCCTCCGCAGGAATAGATGGCACTGAACCACTCCAGCCTATAAGAGAAGAAAAGATCAACATACTGTCATTTAGCTAAATTCTGAGGTGTTTTGATCTCTCATGCGCTGTTAATGTTTGCTTTTTGACTTTTACTGGGCAGTGTTTTTCTGTTGAGCAAAAAGGCTGCTATTCATGTACCTCTATCAATCGAATGACTTGCCCCCATTTGTTTTTCAAGTCATTGTTTTACAGTCCAGTGTCACTGTAAAGTCTTTGATATTATCTCATGCCTTTAATGGTCTCCAGTCGTTCAATAGTTGAATTTTCTTGATATTCTCTTCTCATGTAGCCACATTCCTGTGCCAATATTGTTACGGTCCCCAAACAAAGAATTCTGGCAATACGTCCCGCATTTCTACAGTAAGAATAAACTAACTGGATAAGTACATTCTTTTGCTCATCTGTTCCTGTCATGACTCCTTGAAATCATTCAATCTTCTCAGGAGAACTGAATTAGCCCAGAGGTGCAAAACATGGGCTCATATCCTTTTGAAATCTCATGAGCCTCCTTAAGAATGGTGGAATTGAGTCTGCTCTTCTCTGTCCTTCCCCCACTCCCCCCACCCCGTTTATGCTGGGGGGGGGTGTTCCAAGAAAGATTATGGAGTGCAATGGTGCTTTAAGCATTGTAAAGACTAACACCTCTTTATGCCCTCACCAAAATGGGAATCTGGTTACACAAACCCTGGGGCAGTCTGCTAGCCAAAGTAATTACGCCAACCTAAACATACTAAACGCAAGGCCTCTATCCAGTTAATATTATCACAAAATGTCCATAAGTGAATTGAAAAGTGCTTACCCGGTTCCTGAGAGCCCACTGCTGACAGAGGGAGAGGGCGGAGGGGTTCCTATAGCTTCCTTGGTATAAGGGATCCCTCCACCAGATGGAGACGATGAGCTGAGCAGTGAGGTGGAGCAGATGGTAGCATCATCAGAATCAACTAGGGAAAATTGTGAGAAAGCACCTGATTATATGTCTTGTTTGCCCAGAGCACTTGCCGCGCGGGGGGGGGGGAGTACGGTGACGTGGCTGTCTGGAATGAGGCGCAAAAGGAGATTTCTATCTGCTATCAGAACTGGGCTGTTTCCATATGCCTTGCCCTACCAAACTTACCAAGGTAGTTACTATGGAAGGAACAAGGAAAGGACAGAGGCACTAGACTCACCTGTTCCGATTAGCAGGCCTGGCATAATTACAATCTGTCCCTCCTGGCAAATGTATTATTATCTGGCTATCTTAGGGGTTTTTTAATTTGTTGTGTCTGTTTTAGGGATTTAAAATGTATATTTATATTAGCTTTGTACAGTTCTTTTAATTGCATTTTAACCTCCTCCAAACTGTACATATTTCACTTTTTTATTGTATTTTGTGATATTCTCTATGGACTGTACACCACCCCGAGTCCCTTCTGGGAGAGGGGGCGGTCTAGAAGCACCAAATATAAATAAATAAATAAATAAAAATAAACTAGCTGGATTTGCACACAAGATACATCGCAATGTGATTTCAGCTTAGTCCATTGGGTCAACCCAACCACTGTGGTTTGAAAACAGTTTTTCAACAGTTATGTGGTATGTTCCCAGACAATTCAGCAAAAGAAACCATGGCATGGTGTTGGCATCTGTTTGCTTTTCTACACATTGGAACCAAAACAGCCTTGTGTCTTGAGACTCCTGATTGCCCTGCTGTCTATTAGCTAGCTTGAAGCATCTTCTGTGGTTTCAGTACATAGGATTCCACTGAATCTCTTCCTGGTTGAAACTTCCCCACCCCCACCACCCCCAATATTCTTTCACTTTCTATGCTTCGTTTTCAGTCTTTTTTCTGTTTGGTCTATCTAGATATGAACTACTGAATGCACTATTATTATTAGACATGATTGATGTACATGATTTATTTTATGCTTAATTACACTTGGTATTTTCCAAATGAACTGTAATTGAATTCCTGCAACTGGGCACATTTGATATAGTGATATTTATATTTGAACAAGCATTTTCAGCGCAATATCTTGGTAAAAAATGTGCTGCACAGATAAATTGGCCTAGAGCCACAATAGCTACCACAATAGCTACCAAGTGTTATTATTCGATTCCTATTCCATTATCAGAAAGAAGGGAGGGAGAATGCAGGGAGAGGCATTTAATTTTACTCGGTAACAAAACACGCTTGCCCTTTTCGGTCTTCTCAAAGACAAATGTCAAAACAACACTTTTTCACCCATAGTACGACACCTCTTCTCTTGATCTACATTTCACACAAGGCACAAGACAATCTCTTTTAAAACAACAACTGTAGTCTCTGTAATGGCAACGTGGAATTCCATTGTATTTTAAGGAGTCGAGCGACATGTTTTGATTTCTTCTTATTAAGAAAAGTTTAAAAGTTTAGAGCTGATTTTGAGCTAACTATTTGCTTTACACTCCTGCTGAATAAAGAGTGGGGGAGCATCTTCATATGACTGCAAACCTTTCCTTATCTGTGAAAGTTCCAGATTTTCAGTGCCCATCCCAGAGCCATGTGCCACCTGGGTACTAGCAGTGGGTACTGGGGAATTTGGCCAGACCTTGGAGGGGTATCTGCTGTCATTTAAGGATCTCTTGATATCTTGTAAGAGATTTGGGTATCGTCTTGCTTGGGATACAGTATAGGCTTTTTCTGTTATGCTTTTAAATTTGTTTGCTTAAGTCAATAATAAAGCTTGTCTCTAGATCTAAAAGGACCGATTGCCTGGGCTACCCTGAAACTTGGCAAAACACCCTCTTTGTCCCAAAGGAACCCAGAGAGGTATACAAAATAATAAAACAATATTCAGTAAAAACATTCTGATAAACTATTAAAGTAAAACCATCACCCATAGGATAATAAGAGCAACAAAAGTACAATAATTAAAACAGGAAGCTGTTTCTGCATGCAGTAACTAGGTGTGGATGAATGCTTCTCTTGGAGAGCATTTGATGTTCAGATGTTGGCTTGAACACCCCAAAATAAGGTAGTGGAACACCAGCCTATCTACATTTCTCTCCCCAAACTCCTTGTCTATCCTCAGTGTTACATGATGGATTTAGTAAGGAAGGAGAGATGTAATCACAGTCATCTGAACATGACTTTCGGCAGACTCAAAAAACAAATGAAACAACAGATGCAGCCATAACAACTCCCCTCCAGACCTCCGGGCTAAATGGATGGTGGTTGAGGGGTGAGATTGACAGAATGTGAGGACAAAGGGGGAAGGGTCCTAACTCTTCTCAATTTGAAATCTTAATGGCATCAGGAAAACGTTGAAAAGGACAAGTGGGCTTAAAGAGGAGAGTCCCAAATTTCAATACAATCGAAGATGAGAAATGCCGTGATTCTATTGAAGTATCATCAGGTCTGGATTCATTTTGCCCCTCCGGTTTTTGTTGTCCTCCTCAAAAGCCTCAGCCTCACTGATGTGCAAAACCAGGAGAGGTTATAGTTGAGGCAGGTTGCCATAAGCATGACTTCATCTCTCTGGCCCATAACTACCCCACGTTTTCCCTGGTCTGCAGGGACACAAAACAGGAGTGAAAACAGAGCAAGGCTGCTGCCTCAAGGACCCAACTGTTACCACCAACCGTGCCCATCTCTCACCTGAAGTGCTGAAGGACTGCTCCACAAGTCCCACTTTCACCACCTGTGTGGGAGGAAAAATTGCTCAAAGCCAAGAAATTGCAACAGGCAATATTCCACCACCCTGACAGAGAGATCTGGGAGGGTGTGTTTTAGGAGATCCTCCGTGTGGGGTTCAAAAAGTCACAGAAACTGCCTGGTGTTTTTTTTTTTTAATGTGCACCTCAGATGGAAATTTCATTGCTCCATTGTGTCTGCCATCTTGACTTTTTGGCCACACCCTGAGAACCTCCCAGATGGACCCACCCACACCTTCACAGCAACAACAACAACAACAAAAACCTTGCAACAGACCCCTTCATGCAAGGCATATACATTCAATTTCTCCTGCAGGCATCTCTCAAGAAGCAAAGAAAATGGCTGGGGAATTCTGGAAGTTGAAGTCCACACATTTTAAAGTTCCCAAGGTTGGAAAACTGCTCTAACAATTACTGGCCAATGCACTCCAATGCACTTACCCCAACAAACGGCACAAATTTCTGGCAGGAATCCTCATCCGGGCTGTAAAAACGGAACAGAGGCAATTACAAATAGCAAGCCCCTGCAGAGTTCTCTACCTGCAAAGGCCACCTGTGAAGTGGAGCTCACCCAAAGCTTTTGCCTCCCATCGTCCTTTGCTGGTCACGTTACCAACCGCTGTCAAATAGCTCTGCCCCCTCCCCTTGCAGTGCCGTTGGACACAAGCAGAAAGGGCAGCTTTGGGAGAAATGGACTGACTCCAGGATTTGGCCAGGCAACCCCAGCAAAAGCCTGATGTAATAAACAAGCAGCTATCGCAGAGGCAAGCAATGGTGTCTCTTTCTTGGGAAGGTGGAAGGAAGCGGGATGGTTCCCTCGCTCTCACATAGCATAGCAAACTCCGCCCTCCCTCCCTCCCCGGCACAACCCCAATGCTGAGCACAGGGTCACAGTGCGCAGGAAAGATGGGAAGGCAAAGGGACAAACGCAGAAGAGACTCGAGAGGAAGGAAGACAGGCCAGCTTCCTTCTCGGCTACTTCCACAGGCGGGAGTTCTCACATGCAACCAGGGACAGTCAGCAGCCTGGCCTCAGGCAAGACAGGCAGGGGAAGCACTCATTCTGTTCCTAGACAAAGATGAGACGGATGGACACAGAAGAGAAAGGCAACACTGCAGCAAGCCACAGTCCAATACCTGATATAAAAATCAAAATAGAGGCTTCTTTTCCTTGAATGCCAAAAACCAAGAAGAGGGAGAGGCGTCAGCACCCCTTGAATACAAGCAGTTAGACACTGGCGCTGGGAGACAACACACAGTGCCTACCTCACTTGGCAAGGCTGGGCCATCAGTGCTATATTGTACTCAACGTGTGGAAGGAAGGAGAGAGAAGAAAGGCCCAGTACCTCATGGCCCTTGAATGAGTGGTTAGAGAATGGTTACATTTAGAACAGAATAACAGAGTTGGAAGGGACCTTGGAGGTCTTCTAGTCCAACCCCCTGCCTAGGTAGGAAGCCCTGCACCACTTCAGACAAATGGTTACCCAACATCTTAAAAACTTCCAGTGTTGGGGCATTCACAACTTCTGGAGGCAAGCTGTTCCACTGATTAATTGCTCTAACTGTCAGGAAAGTTCTCCTTAGTTCTAAGTTGCTTCTCTCCTTGATTAGTTTCCACCCATTGCTTCTTGTTCTACCCTCAGGTGCCTTGGAGAATAGTTTGACTCCCTCTTCTTTGTGGCAACCCCTGAGATATTGGAAGACTGCTATCATGTCTCCCCTAGTCCTTCTTTCTCTTAAGCTAAACATACCCAGTTCCTGCAACCGTTCTTCATATGTTTTAGTCTCCAGTCCTCTAATCATCTTTGTTGCTCTTCTCTGCACTCTTTCTAGAGTCTCCACATCTTTTTTACATCGTGGTGACCAAAACTCAATGCAGCATTCCAGGTGTGGCCTTACCAAGGCATTATAAAGTGGTATTAACACTTCACGTGATCTTGATTTTATCCCTCTGTTGATGCAGCCTAGAACTGTGTTGGCTTTTTTGGCAGCTGCTGCACACTGCTGGCTCATATTTAAATGGTTGACTACTAGGACTCCAAGATCCCTCTCACAGTTACTACTGTTGAGCACGGTACCACCTATATTGTACCTGTGCATTCCGTTTTTGTTGCCTAAATGTAGAACCTTACTCTTTTCACCATTGAATTTCATTTTATTAGATAGTGTGTAATGTTCAAGTTTGTCAAGATCCTTCTGTATCTTAAGCCTATCTTCTGGAGTGTTGGCTATTCCTGCCAGCTTGATGTCATCTGCAAATTTGATGAGTTCCCCATTTATCCCCACGTCCAAATCATTGATGAAGATGTTGAAGAGTACTGTGCCCAAAACAGAGTCTTGGGGTACTCCACTGCATACTTCCCTAGACCACCCTTCCAAGGTGTTCCTGGTTAGCTTTCAGCAAAAGACAACTCAAATTCCACAAAGAGGATCAGGAAGATTTCAAATGTTTTCAACAATTCCCCACTTAACATACTTACCGTACTTCACAGTATTGATGTTGCAGGTGCTCACAACATGTCTCAGAGAAAGAGAGAGCTGCCCTACAAAACATTGGTACTAGCACTGGCTCCACATCTGGTGGAGCCTTGGATGTGACAGCCTGGGTGCGTCACCTGCCCTGTCACCTGGCCCAAATGCCTGCCCTTTCCCAGAGGCCCAAAAGCCAGTTCTTTTTGGATGTTATAAGTCACAATCAGAACGCAAAGAGAATGTAAAATCTGGCAGAATTCAAACAAGGCAGAAATAGAGAATGATAATAAGAGAAAAAGAGAGAGAGAGAGAGAGATGCGGAAAGGGAGAGTTTGCTGGGATACAGGAGTGAGGATACCAAACTAGCAGAAGTGAAGAAGAGACCAATCCCTTTAAAGATTAAAAACAGACTGTTCCATTCAAATAAACCTATTGCCACCAGTGAATTAAACAGAATGACTTCTTTAAAAATGTGTTTTCTGCCCAAGAGAGGCCTTTTTTTAAAAATCCACAACAGATCTCCTGCCTGGCAGAGACCACAGCCAAAGAGGGACATGTCAACTTCTGCTACAGGCCTTCTCCATTCATTCTGTGTGGTTGTAGTGTCGATGCCCTCACAGATCTAGCCGCCTTCATTTGGCATGAATGCTCATGTCCTCTCCATTCAGAAACCAAACATGAAAAAAGTGCAAATCATTGCCCCTGCTCTTAAATTATGTTTTAATTGTTTTTCCTCACGACAACAGGGTATCTGAAGTGACCTGGAACTCCACGCATTGCAAACAATTCACCAGAGGCACCGCTGATGTCTTCTCTGCTCAACTGGGATGTTGTCTGGGTTCTGTCCCCACACATTTACTGAATGTGCATCCAATGCCACACCCCACATCTCCCTATGGCTCTGCATTATGAGGTGAGATGTGCTAACACAGTGTTTCTCAACCTTGGCGACTTTAAGTCCTGTGGACTTCAACTCCCAGAATCCCCCAGCCTGGGGAATTCTGGGAGTTGAAGTCCACAGGACTTAAAGTCGCCAAGGTTGAGAAAAAATGTGCTAACAGAATACAGGCACTCTCTGAGGAATGGGTGTCACGGAAGTCCCAGAAGAAATACAAATGTATGAATGTTATACTAAGGCCAAAGACAGTTTCTCTCCACCTGCTATGTACTTTGGAGTATTGGAAAGACTCTATTCTGTTTTTTAGAACGTTGAGGGGAAAAAAGATAGACACAATTTATTCAAAGCTCTTTAGTATTAAAAAATGCCAACATTTCATCATTTTAGCTTTTGACTTGAATACCGGTGTACTTTAATAATGGAGAATATTTTAAAACACATATGTAGGCCTTGTCCCCCTGCCCATAGTTTGATTTCTTTGCCCTCAGTTATCTGTGTAGTGAATTCCTTGAATTACACAGCACCATCTCCCCACCACCTATTCCTGTCTTTGACCGTTAAAGCCATCGGGGACACAGAGTGACGACATCAGAGAGAATTTTAATAGCCTTTTTTTAAAAAAAAAGTAAAATAGGTGCATTCAAATCTACTAAAAGCTTAAAGCACCTCTTTTGTTGCTTTCTATAATAAAAAATGATATTGTATAAATTGACAGTTCGTAGCTAAATTTCAATGACACGTTCTTGGGATCTCCAAGAGTCCCCCCAAAAAGAGGTTCAGGGCCATTTTTAGCTAGCAGGCTTCCTTTTTCTCTCAGTAACTTCAGATTCTGCAATGCCAAGGACTTGCTCAACTCCAGACTGATTTTTAATGCTGGAATTTCTAGATCTATTTACACAACAATAAGCAACGTAGTCATTCTGGGGGATGTGTGCGCATCTTATGCTGCAGCTGGCGGGTGGCAAGCTAAGTGAAGACGCAACACCTACATGCAGCCCAGGTGCTCTGGGCAGAAGCCACCACTGCAAACGCCTACGAAGCCATACCAGAAAGCAAGTCCTGAATGTGGCAATGGGGGCAGAGCAGGAAGCCACCTCATCATAGTCTTGTACTCACAACTCTCATCTCTCCAGATAACTACCGTATTTTTTTGGAGTATAAGACGCACCAGAGTATAAGATGAACCAAGATTTTGAAGAGGTAAATTTTTTAAAACAGTTTTTGAACTCTGCAGGCCTTCCAAATCCTCTGCACGCCTCATTTTTTGTGAAAAATGGGGCATGCAGAGAGTTTGAGAGGCCTGCAAAGTGTTGCTGGGTGCTGGGGTGGCAAAAATGAGCAAAAAAGGGCCCTTTTTTGCCAAAAAAAAGGGCATGCATAGCCTTTAGGAGGCTTGTAGAGTGCTCCTGGGGGCTGGGGGGCAAAAACAAGCAAAAATGTAGGCCATTTTTTGCTCGTTTTTGCCCTCCCCAGCCCCCAGGAGCACTTTGCAGGCCTCCCAAACCCTCTGCACAGCCATTTTTGGGGGTGGGGTTTCAAGAAGCCCAAAATGCTGTATTCAGTGTATAAGACGCACCCAGATTGTCACCCTCTTTTTTTGGGGGTAAAAAGGTGCGTCTTATACTCCGAAAAATACGGTAAGTCAGTTTTTTATGACCTACAATCCTGCCTCACCCTTCTCCCCACCCTTCTCAGAGGGCCACTGGGAAGGTTTCATCTCCTGGAACATGCTCTGCCATAGTGGGGCTTTAGCACGGAGTTGCTCCTCAGAGCAAATCAGAAGAGGTTAATTTACAGCAAGTCACCCTCAGCATCTGGAGACTGCTTGGTCGTTTGAGGGAAAACTGTTACAGAGAATCTGTCAGAGAGAAAACATCACCAGGAAGCAAACCGGTGAGGTTGTCCCCTGCTACCTTCTCTAGCCTCCCAGGACACCCTCTGCCTTTTTTTCTGGGCAAATCTAAAACAAAGGTCTGCACTGCTGGTCTGTGAAAACATCTGTGGGTCCTATGTGGAAGCTGAAGGCATCTTTGGAAATAAAGATTTTGAAGGCCGGTGCTTTGCTTTCAGACATGCAACTTTCTTTCTAATAGTGTTTAAAATGGCTTATAGAAATGAAAACATCACCGAGCCTCCAATTCAATAATAACAGGTCTGTTTGGGGAGGACAGAGCTTCCCTCAGTCCAGGGATGTCCCAGCAAAAAGCAGAGTCCTTTCCCGACTTCCCCCAGAAGCCTCCCCTCCCTTTGAGTACAGCAAGCCAAAGCTGTACATACTGTGTGTCAGTCCCCCCCTTGGCTGCAGGGGTACGCAGAGAACAGTGAGGCCTGATGTACCCCGCACACTTGAATTGTGGTGGGAGGAAGGACACAAATAGCACTGGCAAATCCCAAAATGACTGTCCAGGCCAGCCTTTATCCTGGGACAAAAGCAGGAAAAAACCTGCCCATCTATTCTGTTTTTTCCTTGCTGCCCTGTCCTTTAAGAGCTGTATGAGGATCACACAGCAAAACCTGATCGTGTTCCCTGGAAACACAAGGAAAAAAAGATCATGTAAAGTAGAAACGACAACTCCCTGGTGCTCCCGGAAAGATAATATTTGGGGGGAGGGGGAGGCAGGGAGATATCGGGTCATAATGAGTAGGCCAACAACGTCAAGTAGATAAGAGCTGTGTCACACACATGGGCATGTACAGGTGTTTTTTTTTCTGGTTTGGCAGCATCACAGAGATTATTCTGCTTTTAAACATGTAAGGCCTATTTTAGAGCATTCACTACAGCATGTTTTGTGTGTGTGTGTCTTATCTCAACCTGGCAGAAAACAAACCAAGGCTTTCCTCCTCTTTTCAGTCCTCACTGCCCAGCCCATCATACCTCCTCCCCCACATCAAGAAATATGGGGATGCAGCCCTGCACCACGAAAGATGGGCTCTCTGTTGTGTGGGTTCAAATAAGTCATTCTGTTACTGAGTGAGAGAAGGAAAGGAAGGAGAGATGAAAGGAAAGAAGGAAGACTGCAAGCTGTCCTACCTCTTCTGTTTGTAGGTCAACATGGCCTCTGAAATGGGTAGCTGGTGAGATACATTGGCACCTGTAATGAACTGAGCAACTCGGCCAGGGATGTCCACAGTATCTGGAAAGAGATGGAGAGAAGGGGTTGGGAAGAGGCACGCAGAGCACCAGTGAGGCCCAACAGCTCCTTAAGATCAGATATCCCGTTACTGGTCTGCATTGCCACAGCCAATTCTGGCTCTTACCTGAACTAGGGGCTTCAACTCTGCTAAAGAGCTCTCTCCAGGCAGCATCCAGAAACAGAGTGCTGTATCTATTATCAACTGAACCGAGATACTTGGCCAGCGGGTGAGAGCCTGGGAAGGATACAGAGCAATTAAACAGAGGGAAGAAAAAGCGGAGGACAGAAACAGGATAATTTCCTCATCCTTTCCTTACAAAGTTGAGCCAAAGGTCTGAACAAATTGCCTCACCTCCATATTTCTCTAGCCCATGTTTCCTTTTCCTGGTTGGCATAGCTGCTTTGGCATGCTTAACAAAAAGGAAGGAAGGCTCCCCTGGATTAGAATACGCCACAGCTTTTCAGAACTGGCGCCAGCGGGCAAGACTCTTACCCAAGGGCACCACAAGAAAACGGAGGTAGTTCAGCCAATCAGGAGTCTTGCTGGCTAGCTGCTCCACAAAAAAGCGCAGGACGATGCTCAGGTAGCTCTGATCCCCTGCCACAGCCACTTTCACTGGGGGAGGCATGTGGGAGTTACAGTTACAGCTGTGGAGGAAGAGAAATTCTGAGAGGCTGCAGGTCCAGGAGAGCAAAAAGAAACCTCCCCCCATTACCTCCTGCCAGCACTCCCTCTAGTTTAAAGGTAAAGGTAAAGGTTCCCCTCACACATATGTGCTAGTCGTTCCTGACTCTAGGGGACGGTGCTCATCTCTGTTTCAAAGCCGAAGAGTCAGCACTGTCCGAAGACGTCTCTGTGGTCAGGTGGCCAGCATGACTAAACGCCAAAGGTGCGCGGAGCGCTGTTAGCTTCCCACCAAAGGTGGTTCCTATTTTTCTACTTGCATTTTTGCATGCTTTCGAGCTGCTAGGTTGGCAGAAGTTGGGACAAGTAACGGGAGCTCACTCCGTTACGTGGCCCTAGGGATTCAAACCGCTGATCTGCCGACCATCTGATTGACAAGCTCAGTGTCTTAGCCACTGAGCCACCTCTAGTTTAACACCCCCACCCCCACCCCAACTGGAAGGTCCTAGCCTTCCTAACTAGCCAACAGTCTTTCAGTTGGAGATAATGGGAAGCTGTGCATCATTGCCTTGGAAAGCTGTACCAAAAGAAAAGGAACCCCCATCTCTGAAGCTACAACCAGGGTGGCTTCATGGCCCACATAACCAAGTACCAAAGTTCTCAGGCACATGGACAACTTGGGAAACCAAGTCGGCTGACTATACTCACAATCTCTGAATGCGAGAAACAATTGTGTTGAAGGCAGCCTGGACATCTGCCATGGAGCAGGTGGAGACCATGGGTTGCTTGTGTTCTTGGAGCTGATCACACAGGTACTGCCAACACAAAACAGGAAACATAGAGAAAAGCAGCTAAAACAAACACGCAGCATCTCCGGTCTCAAAGTTCTCCTCCTATTCTTGGCTCTGTGGTTGGAATGGGAGGAGATCTGTTCCTGAGCTAACAAGAAGGACGTATTTGGGATTCCACTTTAAATCTGGTATGATGCTTTTCAAGGCTAAATTGTGCCGAGGAAAGTCATATTGAATTTATACGAATGTTTGGCACATTTAGATTATTACATTGCCTTACTCTTACACTCATTTGATACCATATAATTCATTAATCTGCAGAGTTATTTATACATCTGATCTGGTATACTCCTCTGTAGATTTAATTGTTTTAATGTACATTTCATTGTTTTAAATGCTTCCCCCCCCTTTTTTGGGGGGGGGGGGCAATGTGCTCTGTAAAGCCATGAACTGCTTTTCACAAGTTTCCCCTTCACTTTCAGAGCGGCGGGTTTAGTTAAATGCAACCCTTGTGCCATCAGCCGCCTTCGGGACTTCCTCACCTGGCCTTGCCACTCTGTGATGTTCACCAGGATGATGCTCTCAGGCAACTGCTCATCTGAAACCAGGATCTGGTTAAGCTGATCATACACCGATTTCCGGGGCGCCTGCAGAGGCAAAGGAGAAACATGTTCAGGACAAACGTCTATGGAGATTCTCAGTCATCCAGGTCAGGTTGTCCCAAAGGTGCTTCTTTTTTTCAAGAGGCAACTGGACTTTCTGATTTTTCTTTGAGGACGTTTCAATCAGATTCTTGGGAGGAAAGGTGAAAGAAAAACCACAAAGTCCAATTGCCTCTTGAAAAAGCCCCCTTGGGGAAGATATGGAACCCAGACAACACACCATAAAGTAGAAAAGGGGGGGGAGGAAGGGGGGGAAATAGGGAAGAAAATAACAATATATAAGTATATATTCAAAAGTAAGATACAAAGGGGGGAGGAACCATAATCAGGATAGATTTGAGAAGGAGAGGGAACAAGAAATGATATTTAACTATTTCTGGGGTTGCAGAAATACCACCCTAAGAAAATGAAAATTAAGATCTGGAAGAGACACCTACAACATTAGAAAAAGAAAGGAAGAGAGGAGAGGAGGAAGAGGAGGGAAGGAAGGTAGAGGTGAGGAGAGGAAGATGGAAGGGAAAAGGAGAGAAGGATAGAGGGTAGGAAGGGGAAGAGGAAGAGAGGAGTAGGGGAGAGGAAAGGGAAGAAGGAAGGGAAAGGAGAGAGGAAGGAAGGAAGTAGAGAAGAGAGGGAGGGAGAGAAAGGAAGAGGAGATGAGAGGACGAGAAGGGAAGGGAGATAGAGGTAAGGAGAGGAAGATGGAAGGGAGAAGGAGAGAGGGTAGGAAGGGGAAGAAGAAGAGAGGAGTAGGGAAAAGGTAAGGGAAGAAGGAAGGGAAAGGAGAGAGGAAGGAAGAAAGTAGAGAATGGAGGGAGGGAGGGAGGGAGAAAAGAAAGGAAAAAGAAGGTGGTGTCAAAACAGGCGAGGGATGGTAAACAAAGCAAACCAACTGGTATGTTATAACCCTGTAAATGGAATGACAAATGTATAAGAATGATGAATGTAAAAAAGAATAACAACTACGTAAATGTATACCTATAATTGTATATAGAGAACAAAAAATAAAAATCTTTTCCAAAAAGAAAAAGCCCCCTTGGGACCACAAGCAGGAGAGTTCCAATCCCTGCATCATCAAAGACCATAAAGGTAGCAGAGACTTTGGCTGTCTTGGGAAAGCTCCAAATGTCTCTATTGCTTTGATTTTGTTTCTCCACTCCCCATTTAAGGCATTTCTCTCCCCCCTCCCCCCCCTCCCCATCCCGGTGGCAAGAAAGAGCCTTTCTCGTACCACAAGTCAGCATCCCGCTCACCAGTGCCTCACCTGGTTGTTCTGCCGGGAATCTGGGGAGCCCTCACTGTCCAGGCTACCGGTTCGGTCACTGTGGCCCTTAGAGTTTTGCCGATCCTTGACTGACATACTGCGAGGTCGCCAGAGCTGCTTGTTCTCAGCTTTGCTGAAAGACAAACAGCAGGCTATCAGCAGAGGTTGGGGAAGGACAGCCAGGCCTCAGATGCCCAAAGGAAGTCCCCGCGGCGCTACTGAGCAAATGCCGTGAGCAGCCAGAGCTTCTAAGTCAGGGGTGTCCAAACTTGGGAACTCCCAGACTTGTGGACTTCAACTCCCAGAATTCTGGGAGTTGAAGTCCACAAGTCTTAAAGTTCCCAAGTTTGGACACCCCTGTTCTAAGTCATCAATGGCTGCCGAGACCCAAAGATAGAGACTGAAGAGGGAGAAGGGAGGCTAAGAGGTTCACACTTGCAACAGGGATTAATTGGACATTATAAACAACAATACTGTTTGTCAAAGTCTATAAAAGTCTGACCAAGTGTACCACCACCTATGCTTTGATTATTTATATGAGATGCCAATTTAGAGTTGAAAGGGTTATATGGGAAAGCATCTTAGGTTTTTGAAGAATTTATTGATTCAATTACCTCAAGAAATCTTAGGCCAAGAATCCATGCCTGAGCCACAGCAGACTTAGGGGGTTTCTCTACTGGAATATTGGCCCCAGGGGGGGGGGGAAGAACCTTTTTTATACTCTTAAAAACCTCCTCTGCATGGCCAACATAGCTGCTACCTAGGCAAGATCAGCTGCCCGTTGCCGACGAGGCCTTTCTTACCTGGGGGAAACAGTGGCTGGGAACTCCGGCTTGCTTACATTGCTCAGTTGGGCAAGCCTGTCCATGCTGCTCTCCTTCAACACCGTCTCAGCTGCTCCTCCTGGACAGGAATCGTTTGCCTCCAGCTCCTGAGATCATGTGGTGATTATATTTCCAACATGCCCAATAACCAAAGAAATGACGATGCACAGAAAGCATTGGAAAGTTTGTTTGTGGATGTGTTTTGCTTTGGAGCCCCAGAAGAATGTCTAATGGAATGGCTTGATTGGCATGCCTCTTACCCACCGGTTACAATCTCTTCCTACACCTCAATTCACTACTCCACATTTCTACCCCCATTGCTGCTACATCATTACGGCCATCTCTGTAGCTCACCCCAGCCAAACAGACAAAAGCAGAAAGAATGCTAACAGGAAGGTTGAATTATGAGTTGTTCCATAACTTTCAAAAAAGAGCCAAATTTAATTTCCGTGATTCTAGAACAGTGTTTCTCAACCTTGGCGACTTTAAGTCCTGTGGACTTCATCCCCCAGAATCCCCCAGCCTGGCTGGAGAATTCTGGGAGTTGAAGTCCACAAGACTTAAAGTCACCAAGGTTGAGAAACACTGTTCTAGAAGGTGGGGAGAAAATCCTTGACTGTGCCCGCAAAGCTGCAAGTAGCCCTTGACTTAACAACCGCAACTGTTAACCAGAATCTTAATTGTTGAGCAAAGCGGTTGTCAAAGTGAGATGTCACCTGACTGCTTCACTCAATGACCACAATTCTGGCATTCCCGAGTGAGGTCGCTAAGCAATCTCACAGATCATAAAGCAGAGGGAATCCCATATAAGGAGCGTAGGGTGTCTCGGAGGAGGAGGGAGAGAAGACCTTGGTGGCATCTCTCCGCTCAGGAACTGAAAATCCTCCCTGCCAAAAATCAAGCAGGATTTTCAGCCCCTGAGCAGAGAGATGCTCACATGCAGCTTTACCATGTCTCTCAAGGCCTTCCTCACTCGGATCTTATGCTCCTTACGTTACTGTACTTCCTCTCTGTTCAGGGGCTGAAATCCCTACTTGGATTTTGGTTCCCTTTGTCTCTGGGGGCTGGCTGAAAGAGCTCCCTGCGGAAGGATTTCAATTCCATGGCTGCATGGATTTCAGTAAAGTCTCCCTTTGGATTTGGATGTGGATTTCAACAATCCAAGCAAACATGGAGCTGAAATCCTTTGGCAGCAAACATGGAGCTGAAATCCTTTAGCAGCAAGCGTGGAGCTGAAATCCTTTGGCAGCAAGCGTGGAGCTGAAATCCTTTGGCAGGGAGCTCTTTCAGCCAATCTTCAGAGATGAGAAAGAGTCCTCTCGGCAGGCTTGCAAGTTTTCCCCACACTGACTTTCTGGGGAAGACTGCAAATGGCAGTCATAGGATTCTTTGTAAGTGCAAACTGGTTGTCAAGAAGCCAGATCACTCTCACGAGACTGGTAGCGCAATATTTTGCAAAAGTGCTTTACAGGCCACACGGCACCCTTTCCAAAACCATCATTAATTCAAAACATCATTAAGCAAGTGGTCGTAAGTCAAGGACTACCTGAACAAATAAAGAACATGTGATTCCACTGTGCATTGAGATGGTGGGATGAATCAACCACTGAACTGGCCAGCAGAATGTAGCCCTTGAGAACACAGGATCAACCCAACAGAGCTATGTACAACCGTTGTGTTTTCAAAACTCCCTTCATCATGGCGCTTCCTCAATTCCCTTCATTCCACCCACCACTATTCCAGTAGGTAGGAATGCCAGCAAGAACTCCAAAGGTTTCAGTACCCACAGAGACTGTGGATGTTTACAGAGTAGAAGAAAGCACAGGGTACTCTTCTTCATGTGAATGCAATATTGGGAGTAGTACCCAGAATATACAGAGTGGATGACTAGTGGATGTAGCACTGATAAAGAAAGATTAATGCTAGAATTTCGCCAAAGATTGCCAATGTATCTCAAGGGCTCCTTGAGTCATTTTCTCCCACCACCTCTAAAGCTGCTGCTCACACAGATATTAGAACAGACTGAAGCAGGAAGATGCTCAGACCAACCACTTACAAATGCTTCGTTTAGGGAAGATCTCAGTTTACTGCTCTAAAAATTCTCCAAATAGTTTGTCTAGCCCAGTGTTTCTCAAACTTGGCGACTTTAAGTCCTGTGGACTTCAACTCCCAGAATCCCCCAGCCAGCATAGCTGGCTGGGGAATTCTGGGAGTTGAAGTCCACAGGACTTAAAGTCGCCAAGTTTGAGAAACACTGGTCTAGCCCCCATACATGTGGTTGCTCATGAGAAACAATATAACAAATCACCCAGAGGAAGCATCTCTTTGTTGTGAGCTAATGAGCTCGATGGGTCAAAGCAAAAAAATTACTGCTGTCGTGGGACCAGAGGCGGCAGGGCCCCCGGAGTATAAGTGGCAAAGGTCGGGCACATCTACGCAGCGAGTACCAACCAGAATCCCTGCAGCAGGAGAGATGGCAGGTTTGTTTTATCTTACCGTGTTTTCCCGAAAATAAGACAGGGTCTTATTTTCTCTTGACCCCTGAAATAAGCGCTTGGCCTTATTTTCAGGGAGGTCTTGTTATTTTTGAGGTGCAGAAGGCGGCGAGCGTGGTCACCTCATGGCTGCTGCTGTGTTGCAATATTTTTGGGGAGGGCTTATTTTAGTTCATGCGCTCAAAAGCCCGATTGGGCTTATTATCCGGGGAGGTCTTACTTTCGGGGAAACAGGATAGTAACACTCAACTGTACAATATTTGGTAATCTGGACCCAAAGACTGTAGGTATCATTTGCCCAGATTCAGTGTCAGACCGAGGGCCCTTGACAATCGGAATCAGATGAGCAACGTGTAGTCAACCATTTGCTCATTTGGATGAACTGCCAGATCAGATGGGAGGGTGGCAGAAACTTCATAAAACAGCCAGGAAAGGAGAGGACTCACCATAGCTGCATTTTCCACAGCAGCCTCATCTTGGGTGCGTGGGACACCCACTTTCCACTTCTCTGCTTCTCCCTAGGAGAGTGGGCAGAGAGCAAGCAGGCATGGGGGAGGGAAGAAGAAGACGGATGAGTATTGACAACTTTGGATCCATGAAATCTTAGGAAAGGAGCAGAAGCAGGTCTATTCCAGACGTAGGAAGAACAGGCACACATCAAAATACATGGTGCTTTCTCATTGTCCAGGATATTGGAAAGAGAAGAGGTTGGAGAGGAAAATAGCCACCCTCCCTTTCAATTGGCCACTGCAGGAACCCTGGGGGCCCATCTAAGTAAGTCTGGTTGGCTTGCTCCTATCCTACTTCTTCTACATTGGGGGAAAAAGAAGCTCATTAAGGAAAGACAGAAGAAAGAAAAGCAAATGCGTGTAGCAGGAATTGTTATTAAAGCACAGAGTTTCTGGAGGGGCAAACTGGAAAGTTGGGGGAAGGAAGGAAGAGAGGGAGGGAGGGAGGAGGGAGGGAGGGAGGGAGGAAGGAAGGAAGGAAGGAAGGAAGGAAGGAAGGAAGGAAGGAAGGAAGGAAGGAAGGAAGGAAGGAAGGAAGGAAGGAAGGAAGGAAAGAAGGAAGGAAAAACAACTCACAGGGCTGCCCGACTCTCGCTCCTGCCCTTTTTGGCTGTGCAGACTGCTGATCTCAGTCTGGGAACCAGAGTGAGAGACGCCCTCAAAGAAGCGCCTGCAGAAGAAACAGACAGACAGACGGACAGAGAGACAGACAGACAGAAAGAGAAATGAGGGAGAAGTGAAGTCACCATAACCCAAGCTTGAATTCCACCCCATTCTCTATCCCTACTGAGCACCACAAGCAAACCCATCACCAAAGCCCTGGCCTTTCAGCAACACAAAAAGATAGTTGGGAGGGGGGAGCGATCCTTGTGAGCAAAGGGGTTTTGAAGTATCACTTTCAACAGAGAAGGAATCAAATAGAGCAAAGCACTTCTGCTTCCAGCTAGAACAAGTATATTCTCCCCAACCAACTAGATTCTCTCCTCAAGTAACTGAACCTACAGAAGAAAGAGGACAGCTATTGTTCAAACCTATTGTTAGGATTGAAATGGCTGAGGGGGGAAATCAAATGCAAAACTGAAAGGTAACTGTTACCTATGATTTCTATTATAGGAAGGGAAACTAAGTGAGTCTGCTTTGGCTCAAGCTTGCTACTTTATTTTGTAAGAAATATGCCCCAATAGCACAGCTAAAGGATAAGATCTACATTGCAGATTGGTCTAACTCCTGGCTATTGCACAGCATTAAAACATATTGCTGGGTTTAGGTAAGACTTGAGTCGCATGATTTCTATCAGAAGACAAATAAGAGTTGGGAGATTCGGAGATTTACTCAAATCTACCTGCAAGAACTCAGATTACATGATTCTTTGTAAAGATCTTGCATTTCCAAGATCTGAAAAGGAGCAGTATGAAGTGTCTGGTGAACACAGGTTCTGCTTCCAGAAAGTGGAATCACCCAAATGAGCCAAGATATTTTTTTTTTCAGATTTCACATGATACACACAAAGGTTAAATCAATAAAGATTAAAATGTAAAAGGAGATGAGTTCCTTACAAAAGTCAGACTTTTGCAAAGAACTTGTCTCCTTTTACATTTTAACCTTTATATATTGTTTCTATGTTTTAATAATTTACTGTAAACTGCCCAGAGTTTCTCTGTGATGGGGTTGGCAAAATGTGATAAATAAATAAAAAATAAAAAGAGAAGTAGCACTTTAGACTTATATATCACTTTATGGTGCTTTAAGCTCTCTCTAAGCGGTTTACAGAATCAACGTTTTGTCCCAAACAATCTGGGTCCTCATTTTACCGACCTCGGAAGGATGGACGGCTGAGTCAACCTTGAGCCTAGTGCAGTGATGGCGAACCTATGGCACGTGTACCACAGGTGGCATGTGGAGCCATTTGTCAGGGTTCCAGGGGGGCGGGGGAGGCTGTTTTCGCCCACCCCATGCTCCTATAGACCCTCTGGAGCCTTGGGAGGGCGAAAAAAGCATGTAAAAATGGGGGGTCGCGCCTCTAGTGCACACATGCGCACTGGGAGGTCGCGCATTGCATTATGGGTGCGGCACGCCTGCACACGACCCCCCTGCGCTCCCCCCACTTATGGCACGCAAGCCAAAAAAGCTTCGCCATCGCTGGCCTACTGCCAAATTGCAGCTAGCCGGCAGTCAGCATAAGTAGCCTGCAATACTGCACTCTAACCACTGCGGCACTGCGGCTCTAATGGGATGTGCATGTTTATGCATGTATGTCTGCATAACCCCTCTACAATACTATGCATATGTCAGGACCATAACCTCAAGGCAAGCTCTACTGAAAGTGTAAAACAGAAGAAAGTTATTCCTGTGTGCTTCTAACTACCGTAACATTAACTCACTCAGATCAGACTGACAGTTCTTCAAAGATGGAAACATCTGGGCAAATAGATTTCTGATGGAGCTAATTTCAAGGATATTGTCTTAGAAGTGTCATCTCAAATACACAAAAGCCAATCTTGGGGCTTATAAAAAAAGGCATTACCATATCACTAAATTTATTTATTTATTTATTAAATTTATAGACCGCCCCCTCTCCCCGAGAAGATGCACTGAACAGAGAATTTTTCTCAATGGGAAATACCCTTCCCCTTTTCTCAAGTCACTGATGAACTGCAGAACATTCTCAAACTTACAGGACAAACACAACCGTCTTTGTGGACTAATCTGCAAGGCCTTTTTCCTGGAGATCTGAGGTGTTCATTATGTACCTCCATTATCTATGTTTCAAATGTGGTACAGATAAGAATATTCCTAGCGATTTATCTACCATGAATGAAATCAATTTACAGGAAGTTGTGCAGATATGACCTTCAGGAACGAGGAGAAACTTTTCTAAAATGTTTGCTGCCTTGGGAGAAACAGGCATGGCACAACTGGAGTGTTGTGGCCCGCCAGCAGCCAGTGGAGCTGGCAGCAAATTTGGACAGTGAGGAGGTTGGGGAGGAACATGGGTCAGTCCTGGAGTCTGGGGAAGGCTCTGATGAGGGCTCTGTGTCCGAGGCAGAGAGGGGGCAGTTATCAGCTGCCTTCAGAGTCAGACAGCAGTGAGGCAGATGAACAGCTGGAGCCTGTTCCCAGTGTGCGCATGCGCAGAGTTTCCAGCCGAAGGGAACAGCTAAAGAACAGGAGTCGACTTGGGAGTAAGGCCATAGGTGGACGATGAATATAGCCCCTCCCAGAGGAAATTAAAGAGGAGCGAAAGGGGAGTGGAGTTTGCAGGAGACAATGAGTTCGTTTAATTGGTTCATGGCTCTCCGAGACTCCTTGCCAAGTTTTGCAGATATCAGCCTGGCAGCTCTCCAAGCCAGATAAGGTCTGTGACTGTAAATTCTCCCTTGAAAGACTTTGCTTGATGTGAATGAGCAGAATTCACAGCAAATTAATAAAAGGGGTTTTTGTCTCGACAATGAGTTTGCTTTATGCTCTTGGGAAGCCTAGGTTAGAATATGGAGAATCTCCAAGGAAGGAATAGCCCCGTTTCCTGCTTTGTAAGCAACCAGTCAGATATTCCCCCAAAGTTTTTTGTACCGTAAAAAATAAAATAAACATTGAGCGTTGTCCTCTGACTGTGCTGGACCACAATTCCTAAGCACCAGAGTTACAGCTGAACCCATCTGTAGAGCACCTGCTCAGAAAAGTCTGCTTATCCTTTTCAGTAAGAAAATATTCAATTCCATCTAGGCTCTGATTGTCCACTGCACTGTTCCCAATAGTGAGCTTTGCAGAACTAAGAGATACAGATTAACTGTAGACCTATTCCATCTCTCAGATTATCACAAAACCATCCTCATGATTAATAAAATTGGACGCCTGTCCCTGTGAAAGAAAAACCACGTGAAAACACTGAGAGAGATAGTCCACCGCTTCCTCAGGCAAGCACTAAAATACAAAATTCACCCCCAATCTCTCTCTCTCTCTCTCTCTCTCTCTCTCTCTCTTCTTTTACCCTGTCATTTGCAAGGCAGACTCAGCATAATTGCCCCAGAGGAGCTTGGCTACTTCATCAATCCCTGCTGGTCTGTTGTGGCTTACGCAAGGCTCTTTTATTAGCCTGTCACATTTGAGGTCAGCCTCAAGCTATCCCCATCTATCACCAAATTACTTTATGATCCCAAGTCTCCCCTTTCCCAGCAAATGAATCACAAATGCGGAAAACTGTGTCTTGCAAGTCGTCAGCCCAGCTGCATTGAGGGGGAAGGAAAATCAGGGCTGCCGTCCCAAATCCGGCTCTCTGGGACTGAGCCTGAGTGAACTCAACTGGGGCTTGCTTTGGAGTAGATGTGCAAAAGATTCCTGGCTGGGCGTGGAGTTACTTGAATTTTGGAGACAATGTTGAGAGGCTGAAATCCAAAGGAAAGCTTTGCAGGACAAATATTTCCTGCCACAGTTCATCAAGCCAGACTCAGTGGCTTTTCATCTAAGCTCTTACCTCAAAGTTGGCTTAGGTGTGCTATGAACACTTTCATTATCTTCAATCTCAGGGCCGCTGTCACTGTTGTTGCATTCCTCAAGGCTGTCATAGAGCAGGCCCAGATCTTCCTCCACTTCCTGGGTCTGATCCACTGGGTCAGAATCCAAAACCTGGAGATCACAAACGACGGTGAGGAAGAAAATGATACAGCAACATAAAGTAATAATTTCATCCGTTAATTCGTGGTTTCTTTTTTCCTGTTTTTATTACATATGAAAAGCCATGTTTGGCACGGAAGATACACAAAGAAGGAACACCACTCAGACCCACAGTCAGCTCCATAGGCTCACCTCTACAGAATCTTGCCAAATTCCTCGCCAAACAACATCAACCCTACACAGAATCCATCACCTCACACGTACAAAACTCACTCCACTTCATAGAAACAATAAACAAAACCTACAACCCAGTGACCTACTCGTGAGTTTCGATGTCATATCCCTCTTCACCCAAGTGCCTATAAAAGAAGCTTTGACAGCTATCCAGGACAAACACAATCCCCCTAAACACATCCTGGACCTGACCAACCACTGCCTAACCAACACATACTTCATCCATAATGGACAAAGATACAAACAGATAGAAGGAGCACCCATGGGATCACCCCTCTCACCCGTCATCGCAAACTTACACATGGAACATTTTGAAACTAATGCCTAAGATAAATCTGAACACAAACCCAAACTCTGGCTTAGATATGTTGATGACACTTTTGTGATTTGGCCACACGGGAGAGAAAAACTGGACAACCTCCTCACACATCTCAACAGCCTACACCCCAAAATACAATTCACCATGGAAATAGAAGCAAACAACCAACTGCCCTTTCTGGATGTCCTAATCTACAAAAAACCCAATGGCTCCCTAGGACACACCATCTACCAGAAAAAAACACACACCAGCCGCTACTTAAACGCACAATCCCATCACCTGCACAGATCAACTCTGTAGCCAAGACCCTCATCTCCAGAACCAAACTCCTAGCCAACAAAGACCACCTGAAAACTGAATTAACACTCTCACAAACGTATTAATCTCCAACGGATTCCAAAGAAAATCAATTACCAACCTAATCCAAAGGGAGACTCCCCCCAAAAACCGAGACACAGAACAGGACAACGGCATCGTCCTCCTCCCTTACATCAAAGGCACCACAGATAAAATTACCAAAATTCTCCACAAACACAATATCAAGACAGCCTTCAACACTGACCAAAAAATAGCCAACATCTTAAGAAACCCCAAAGACAAAATCCAGCTAGAAAACCAAGGAGTCTACGAAATACCATGCAAAATCTGCCCAGCTACATATATAGGACAAACGAACAGGAGAATAAATGCAAGCATCGCAGAACACAAGAACACAATAAGAATTGGAGTGTATTCAGGTTTTTATAACACTAGCTGATAACGGGTATTTATTTATAGGGGGGGGGGGGAAATGTCTGGACCAAATGTAATTTCTAATGTTGGATTTTCCCCCTTACCAGCAGGAGCCCCCTTGTGGAGTACTGTGAAGCCATTACCATGGCAACCCCTCTGTGCTGTACAGTAGAATCCATTTTATGGCAGTACAATAGAAGCCATTTTAAGGCACAACAGGCTGTATCTCAACAGAACACACATCCCAAGGGGTGTTAGGGGTGTCTTACCCCCCACAGTATTTTTTTCCAGAGAGTAAAGTGTACCAAATTTGGTTAAAATTGCTCAAGGCCTTTCAAAGTTATGCTGGAACATACACACGATACACACAGCCATTTATACATATATAGCTTTGGTAATTCAGGGCTTACATATATTTATCCATTTCAGATAATGGTTCATTTATCCTATGTCACATGAAGGTATAGTGGTCTAGAGATGAAAGTGTGTTGGAGGAAAAAAGAGAAAGAGACTCTTAATTTCTTAATTTTCCGAATACTTTCGGAGTCTCTCAAATTAATAATCATAAAGCAGGCATGGACAATTTTTAAAGGACTGTGGTCCACAAACCACAACTTAGTTTTCTGATCATTCAGAGGTTATAGTGAGCTGCTTATGGAAGGATAGACTTTTTTTTACACGTTTGGGAAATTACGGCAGAAATGGGAACAGGCCTCTGCAGAGCAACTAATGTAGTGGACTATGATTTATAAAAGCTCATGAGAAAAATCTTTAAAGTGCCACAGAATTCTTTGTTGGTTTTGCTGAAAAAGTCTAACATAACTATAGCTCTCCAGAAACTCTTAAAAGAAAAAGGAAGAAATAGTTTGTTCTCTAAGTGTAGGAATCTTAGACATTCTCTATATTTTGAAAGTGTTACTGATCAATCCCATAGTGGTTAAGCATAAGCCTTTATGCCAGGGGTCTCCAACCTTGGCAACTTCAAGCCTGGAGGACTTCAACTCAACTTCAAAGCTAGCTGGAGAATTCTGGGAGTTGAAGTCCTCCAGGCTTAGAGTTACTAAGGTTGGAGACCCCTGCTTTATGCTATACAATAAAACACCTCTGATCCTGAAGGAGCCCCCCCAAAGCTACCCAGCTCAACATCCCCTGCCTAGCACTCCACCGTGGAAGGATTTATAAAATAGAGACACGGCGAGAGTACGAGTAATTGCATGCAGAAGCTTAAACCAGGCCATCAGGTTGGGGGGGAAGGAGTGCTCCCTCCTCCTGAAAAACTTGGAAATTAAGTCCTACGGGATCAAAGTTTTATCTCGATGAACAAAGCAGAGGATTTGCTTTACAGTCTGCAGCATCAGGCAAAACTAAATTAATTAAAGCCAAATTACAGAATCACTAATAAGCAAATAATTCTGGGAGAATGTTTTTCTACTCTCCTGAGGTAGTGCATATACTAGTGTACACAGAGCATGTCTCCTAATGCTCTGGGATCAAAGGAGCACTTTTAAGTAACTCAGAACCAGATTACGCTGCATGCTTTCCCTTTCCTGGCTTGCAACCTATATCCAAGTGCTGCCAGCTGTTATGAAATAAATGAAATGCAGGGGAAGGGGGCTGCCCCCACCCACATCTGTCAACATTTTTAGTCAATCAAACCTTTCAAATTTTGATGACCTAAGGCCAGCCCAGGAACCAAAACAGAAAGGATAATAAATACTATAATAAGGAGTAGCACTTTGGCTATTGGATGGTTTGCACCCAATTGGGGGGGGGGGGGGGGAGATCTGCTGGAGAAGGCATTAAAACAGCATGTTGATGGCACTGATTTCTATTACTGTTGCGGCAAGCTGTGAATGTGAAATGAAGACAGTAAAAAAATATTAACCTGGGGGGAAGTGGAAATAACAAGCAATATAGCATCCTTCAAGGATGGGAGGAGACTTAATCCTCCCGTGCATGAGAAATGAAGTAGGAACTAGTGCACTGAAAAATCCTTACAGTACATTCAGAAAGGGGTGGAGAAATCTGTGGCCCTCCAGAACTTATCAGATTCCAATTTGTATCAGCCCCCATCACCATGATCAAAGATGGGAGCTGCAGACTGCAGCATCTGAAGGCCACAGGATTCTTCCCATCGATTGCACTGGCTGCTGCATTTGACGCAATGAAAGCACATTGAATTAGAGCAAGCAAATGCAGGGATCTCTTTGGTGGGATTCTACTGCATTTCTGGTGTGGCCATGCAAGCACCTTGGCCATAAGAGCCAGTTACAGTTTCTGCAGCAGATACTCCCACAAGAAATTAATTGCAGGGTAATTTCTACTAAATGTGATTAACTAAAAATAAACTATATTTCTACAAACTATATCAAACTAAGCTTTGTCCATGCTAACAGTTGCTAAGATACCCAATGCTCTGCTCTGAGACATACATGCAATTCATTCATTAGAGTAACAAATTATGTTGTAGTGGTATTTTAGTCGGTCTAAAATAACCTTTTACATTTATGGTGTAAATAGCCCAGTAAGCTAGAAATAAATAAATAAATAAAAACGTCTTGGGAAAAAATGAATCTGCCACAGAACTGAATATAAGATGGAGAACATTATTATTTTTTAAAGATTCTACTTACAGACTCCATCCAAAAGTTGGGTTTCTCTTAGCATAAAATGTTAACATGTAAATAATGGATTAGACTATAATGTTTCACTTTAAGTTATATTTCATATTGTGCTTATCACTGACGCTAATATTCATTTCTCAGCCTTCTGGCTAAGATCAAGTATGATTTAATTAATCTGATGATGGATGTAAATCTCCTATTTGCTTGCTTTGTGCTTTTCCCTCTCCTCCTCTTTAGGTTTATGTTTTTTCCCCTTTTAAAATATTCAGTAAAAATGTTCAAAAAATATTGAGTGAAGAAGGAAAGTAGTCTGCCTCCGCATCTATCGGAAATCAATTTTCTTCATTTTTTGTTTTGTTTTGTTTTTATTTTTCCCTCCCTCCCCCGCCCCCTTTCCTCCTTCCCCCTCCCTCCTGCGCGCCTGTGACTCAGCGGAAATCAATTTCCTTACCTCATCTGTCACTTTAAACCTCTTCAGCAAGGCAACAAATTTCTGCTTGAAGTTGGGTTGCTAAATATAATAAAAGAGGAAACAGATTTAGTAAAAAAGGAAGAGTCTTCCTTTGCTACCTCCCTCTAGCTCAGTGGTTCTCAACCTTCCCAATGCCGCAACCCTTTAATACAGTTCCTCATGTTGTGGTGCCCCCCAACCATAAAATTGGTGTCTCGGTTCCTAAGACCATCGAAAATATGTGTTTTCCAATGGTCTTAGGCGGCCCCTGTGAAAGGGTCGTTCGAGCCCCAAAGGGGTCCCGACCCACAGGTTGAGAACCACTGCTCTAGCTGAACTACAATACATTCTGTAATTGGCCCACCTTGCCATTTCTTCCCTAGCAGAACTAAAACATTGTCTAAACACTGAAGCCAAAATGATCTATCAGCAGCCCAATTTCTCCCAATTTCCAAAGGGAGAGGATGAGCAACCCCTTGTGAATAGCAGCATCAGTGTCAGCTTCTTTCTTAGGAGCTAACCTCTCCAGATTCTCCAGGCACAGATGGTCACCATCTTCCATTCATTTGTCTAATCATTTGTGGATTTAATAAGGAGCAGCAGGAGCAGCGGAACTTAAGATGAAAAAGGAAAGACCAGTAGTTGGAGTCACTGCGCTGCAAAGGGGGAACTCCACCTATTGCTGCCAACTGCTGGATGTGGATGCCTCTTAGGTACGGCCTTTTTATCCCAACAGCTTCCTATCTAGAAGTTACTGCTCTTATGCATGTTATAACACATATTCACGGAATCACAGAACTGTAGAACTGGAAGGAACTTTGAACATCTAGTCCAGGGGTCTTCAAACTTGGCAACTTTAAGACGCGTAGACTTCAACTCAACTTCAACTTCAAAGCTGGCTGGAGAATTCTGGGAGTTGAAGTCCACACGTCTTAAAGTTGCCAAGTTTGGGGACCCCTGATCTAGTCCAACCTCTACTTCTATAGGAATGGACTACAATGACTTCCCATCCAACATAAATGTAAACATCTTCAGTGAAGTCCACCATTCTTGCAGGCAGTCTACTCCCATGTCAAATAGCCCTTACCATTAAGACATTTTTCCTGATGTCCAGTTGAAATCTACTTCCTTGTAATTTAAACCCATTATTTCTTATCCTGTATTATGAAACAAATCAATCCCATCTTCTATGTGATAGCGTTAAGTAATATCAGATGAAATGCATGTGGATATCCTGAGCATGACTAACTAGCTTTCATGGCAAAAACCAGAAAATATCATTATATTCTAAAAAAAAAAAAGAATCTGAATCCAGAAAGAAGTCTATAACCCACCTAACTCTGCAATCTATGTTGATGGAAGTCTACATGAAATTCTCTCTCCCCCTCCCTCTCTCTGAATGTATTTATGGATGGCACCTAGATTCCCTTGTGAGAAGAAAGGGGAAAAGTGAAGTGGGACTTGGAATCATGGTTTATTATGGAGTGCCTTTATTCCTGATCTTAGCTAAAGCCCACAGAAATCCACCCCCAGGAAAAAAAGGGCTGACTTTACTCGGGTCATTGATGTAGTTCGGATCATTTTCCGCCTGGCTTTCTTTGGCTTCCTCATTTCATCCTCTTCGTCATATAAATCCTGAATAGAAAGAGAGGGCAATACACAGTCATGACCATCTGGTTTCGGAGGGAGGCCTGTTAAATGAACTCTGTGATTCCTTGGATATTTATTAGAGAGTTTTAGAGAGCAACAAATAGAGATTACATGGCTGATGATCAATGAATAGAAAGTTGAGGTGGGGAATCTTCTCAGAAGGTATATTTTAAAAGTCAGCTTATTCTGGGTCAAAAGAATGTGTGCAATCCATTAAAACTATTTTAATAGTATCATTCCAGATACTTATTGGTTGCTCTCTGATAAATATCTCAATAGATTTAACACTGTTGCTGGAAACCTGTTTTTCTCCCTTAATAGCTTTTGTTTCTCTCATAAGCATCCATCCACAGTGAAAAAAACCTGCTATTTCTGGTAAGTGAAGGAAGAAAAACCCTTAATCACTTATTACATGTGTTTGAATTGCAGGACAAAAATCCACTGGATCTCAAGTCTCAGTTTGCGGCTCTCTTGTACTTTATCATCTACTAAACATCCTTTTAATCAATTGTATTCTCTCCCTCTCTCTCCCTCCCCCCCCCCCCTCTCTCTCTCCCCCTCTCCCTCCCCTAAGCCATTCTATAAACTGGGTACAGATTAGCTGCTGAAGTGGGAGGAAAGAGACTAGCAACTGATACCTGGTACTTAGCACTAAAATATACTCCTTCCTGGACAGCTGGAAGGGTGACTCAAAAAGGTACACTCTTCCTAATCTATTTTAATAAGAGTGGGTAATCAATCTTGTTGTCCAAGTCTTATCATACTCAAGGACTGAGGCTTTTGTAACTCAAATACACTTGAAAAATACCCAGCTTTTGAATTCATGTCTTACAGGAAAAGTAGTAGAAAGGCAAATATGTAGATACGTACTTGGCCCTGTACTGCATCATCACTGGCTTCCTGCTCAGAGGAAAAGCTGTCATCCTCTTCTTCAGAATAGTTATCAATATCTGGAGAGCGATCTAGAATAGAAAAAAGATAGTTACCATGGCCACTCATGAATTGATACAGAAGAATGGAAGAAAATACTGCAATAAGGCACTAGATTTTCTAACGGAAGGCTACACGTGAATGGAAGGAAGTAACTGCAAGGTTCATAAGAAGAGTGACAAAGGACAACAGAACATAATAATGCCAATTCATCTCAGAAGGGAACAAATTTTGAAAGTTGTAATCCCATTACAACTTGAGGTGTTTTTATTAAACATCACTAAACCATGCATTTCTTCAAAACATATGGAACTGATATTATATGCTCTTGAATGGAAAAGATCTCTGATCTCCTCTATGAGTGAATGGTGAATTAAACTGGGGGATTATGCCTCAAGGTATAGAATAACTCCATATCTAAAAAGTAAATGTGATCTACAATTTAATCTCATTTGGAAGCCATTTCTAGGCAACAATTTTACCTGTAGAATTGTGCTACATTTGAAATGTGTGTTCTACGGTTCTTATTTTAATCTGAGATACAGTCAGCACATTCTTTAGTTTTTCAATCAGGTGTTTGGCTCTCTCCCTTCTGGTTGTGTTCCCAAGCACATGGTACCGAAATGTTTCCTGCCTATAGTTACAATTTGTGGAATTCCTCTTCGAAGGTATCCAAACTGGGGCCAATTACAATGATTTTGGAGAGTGTATGCCAGTATTTAGCCACACGTTAGAAGAAGGATCACTAACGTTATTGTGGAGAAGTAGAAAAAAATACCTCAGGGTAGAATAACAATATAATTCAGACCTGACCAAAGGATTTGGGTCAAACAGGATTTGGAGCAAACTTCAACTAAACCCTGCAGGGTGAAGCTTTATAAACAAAACCTTACCAGACGCCTTGATTTTGGGACCAGAGGGGACATTTCCATCTTCATGATCAATAGGTTGACTAGAAAGTGAGTAGATGCTGATTTCAGCCACCCGGATGCTCACATCCTTGATGTTGCTGTGAAGGCCCAAAAGCTGCCCTCCATCTGTGGGGTGTTGCATGACCTGAGTAGAGAATTCAATACAAAAGGCCTCTAGCACAGACTAATACCATTCCATGCTTTTCTTGGACAATGTACAAAGCCACCAGTATTATATTCTGCTCCTAAATCTACACCCTAAATAAGCATCCTCTTCCCCTCCAGTTCCCGGATAGCTGTGCTACAATCTTTTTCCAGTTCCATTTACCTCAGCCATGTTAATGATGCCCACTGCCAAAGTCTTGTAGCCCAGAATAGTTCTATTCTTATACCGCTTTCTGCGCTGCAGCATGATCTGGAGCTTATTACCATCTCTTTTCAGGAAATGTGGATACTGTAAAGAAAGAGTATTCACATGAAATACCATTTTTTAGGTGCTTCTGGTGAAACATTCACAGAGAGGTAAAGAAGGAATATACCAGATCTCTCAAGCAGCCTCCATATTCCTTCATTTACGCTTCATTTTATAACCAGAACACAAATGTGATTGGAAAATAGCCTTAAGATGTGCTCAGAATAAACTAATTATACAATAATACAATACAATACAATACAATAGTAGAGTTGGAAGGGACCTTGGAGGTCTTCTAGTCCAACCCCCTGCCTAGGCAGGAAACCCTATACCGTTTCAGACAGATGGCTATCCACATCTTCTTAAAGACTTCCAGTGTTGGGGCATTCACAACTTCTGGAGGCAAGCTGTTCCACCGATTAATTGTTCTGTCAGGAAATTTCTCCTCAGTTCTAAGTTGCTTCTCTCCATCAAGGAGAGATTGTATTGTATTATTGTATAATTAGTTTATTCTGAGCACAACTTAAGGCTATTTTCCAATCACATTTGTGCTCTGGTTATTATGAAAATAATAACTATATAATTATGAAAATAAGATCATTTGAACACTGTGGGTTTATTTCAGAATAAATATAGCAAGAATTATGCTTTAAGAATATCGATCATAGGTTACAAATAGAAGACAAACACTGTTTAACAATTCATAATATAGTTACTTAAAGTGCTATTCTTAAATACATTCTGTTCAAAATAGATAAATAAAGCTTTTACTGAGACACAATTCTTATTTCTTCCCAAGAAAGTTAAAGTTACCTGCAGTGAAAATGTTAACTCCAGATCAGTCTCCATCAAGCCTCCAGGCGGTAAAACATATTCATTGGATCTTAAGACTCTTTTTGAGCCCTGTAAAAGTCCAGGAACAATCACTGCATCATTACTTCAATTCAGCTACCATAAAGAACAGCCACATACATACATACCAGTAGATAGATCAGTTATCTCTAAATCTCTATTTATGTGTTATATACACATGCATTACATACGTCACACAAATACTAACCCATTCAACATGGATTACATATGATACTTATAAGTCTCTTATTGGGAGCTGCAATTATTCACAAAGGCTAAGTAACTTGCTAACAATTAGAGGCAGAGAATTAAATGTAAAATCACAGGCATAGCTTAGAAGTCCTTAATTTCCCTCTCTTTTTCAAAAACTCCCTCTCCAAATAGAAAACCACTGTCTTGTTTTCATATTTCTGGCTAAGGTTTCTCTTGTCCATCTTGCTGTTTGCAGACACCAACTCCAGGATACATACATTCCTCCTCTCCCAAATTGGGTTGCCTCCTAGCCCGTCCCATCTCAAACCAGTTTCTCCATTTTCTCTTCCTATTATTCTGGCAAAAGAGCCCACCATTCATTTCTTTTTTAAAAAAAAATCAGATTATTTCCCTGCTATATCTTATTTCCATGGAATTTTTCTGGAGAATAAAGATGCCAAGTGTCTAAACAGTAGCTCACTTTATTTAATTATTTAATCAAATCATCTAGCCTCTTATCTCACAGTTGCAACTTTAAAAGGCTTCTGACTGAACATTTTTGTCAAACTGGGCATTCTGCAGGCACAGCAGGATGCTGGATATATAAAAGATCACAGATAAACCCGCATATAAAAATGCAAGTTTTGTGAGATGTAGCACTAAAAAACAAATCACTCCAACAGATCAATAATGGCACATTGGTACCCAGAAGTAATCTGTTATAAGTCAGACCTAGAAGAAATGTGACGAAACGTAATTTGTTGCTATCCAAGGCTTCCATTTAAAATTAGAGAAAAACAAGCAGACTTCCCTCTTCAAATCGGTAGACTTCTTGTTGTCACCAGACTACTCTCCTAGCCTAAAAGCACTACAGATTACAAGATTATCAGGTTACAAAATAAAGACCCCACCTACCACAGGACTAAACTATGCAATAAATAAATTAATCCAGATGGCTTTGCAACTGTTTGGGCCATAGTGTGTGTGTGTGTGTGTGTGTGTGTGTGTGTGTGTACACTGTATCTGTATATACTGTAAAATTATATATATTATATATTAGCCTGATAAAGGAGGAGAAGCCTGTGGCATAGTGGCTAAAACTCTTGCCTAGTGTATAATACAGCCCAGGTTCGAATCCCTGTAAGGGTATGGCTAGCTGATGAGAGCTAAATAGCTCGAAATGGATCTATACTAGTCTCCCTTTATTTTATTAGCACAAATACAACACAAATATAAAAAGGCAACATTAAAAATAAAAATATGGGTTTCTGCCTGGATGGTTTTCTGTGATGAGCCGAAAGGACAGAAGGAGGGAGGAGTGAGCTCCCTCCCATATTGGGTCATACCAGGGGTTGTAACACAAACAGATACTTATTTCCCTGGCTCAGCTGATAAAGGAGGAGAAGCCTGTGGCATAGTGGCTAAAACTCTTGCCTAGTGTATAATACAGCCCAGGTTCGAATCCCTGTAAGGGTATGGCTAGCTGATGAGAGCTAAATAGCTCGAAATGGATCTATACTAGTCTCCCTTTATTTTATTAGCACAAATACAACACACATATATATATATATATATATATATATATATATATATATATATATATATATATATATATATATATATATATATATATATATATATATATATATATATATATATATATATATATTTTCACGGGTGTAGGTATGCTGGTTTTGTTGTATTCGGGTCTTTTCCCGTGTAAGGTTGAGATTGTCTTTGCAACGTTTCGGCAGGATCACACCTGCTATCTTCAAGCTGTGGGCTTAAAATGGGAACGGAGCTGCCGTCTTTCTGTAAGTCTTGGTGGGAGGGGATAGGGTGGTGGCTTTGTTTCAGTAAGTGGAATGATTGGTTGTGTGGTTGTATCATGATTGGTAGATTTGTGCTGATTGGTGCAGGTTGTGTGTGCATTGTTGTTTTGTATTTTAACGGCTTGGGTGGTGGGTGGTGTTCGTTTGTTGGCTAGGGCTGGTTTCCAGATGTTTGGTAGGCGGGAGGTATCATCACGTTTGTTCATGCTGTGGGGGTGTTTCTCTATTTCGATGGCTTCCATGATTATTCTCTTGTGGAGGTGTTCTGTTTTGGAGATTAACCTGGCTCCTTCAAAGTTGATTTCGTGTCCTGTAGCTTTCAGGTGCTGGAAAAGGGAAGAAGTTTTTTCTTTTTTTCTTACTGCATTTTTGTGTTCTGTGATGCGTGCATTTATTCTCCTGTTTGTTTGTCCTATGTATATTGCTGGGCAGATTTTGCATGGTATTTCGTAGACTCCTTGGTTTTCTAGCTGGATTTTGTCTTTGGGGTTTCTTAAGATGTTGGCTATTTTTTGGTCAGTGGTGAAGGCTGTCCTGATATTGTGCTTGTGGAGAATTTTGCTGATTTTATCTGTGGTGCCTTTGATGTAAGGGAGGAGGGCGATGCCATTTTCCTGTTCTGTATCTTGGTTTTTTGGGGGAGTCTCCTTTTGGATTAGGTTGGTGATTGTTTTTCTTTGGAATCCATTGGAGATTAACACATTTGTGAGTTTGTGTAATTCAGTTTTCAGGTGGTCTTTGTCGGCTAGGCGTCTGGAGATGAGGGTCTTGGCTACAGAGTTGATCTGTGCAGGGTGGTGATGGGATTGTGCATTTAAGTAGCGGTTGCTGTGTGTTTTTTTCTGGTAGATGGTGTGTCCTAGGGAGCCATTGGGTTTTTTGTAGATTAGGACATCCAGAAAGGGAAGTTGGTTGTTTGCTTCTATTTCCATGGTGAATTGTATTTTGGGGTGTAGGTTGTTGAGATGTGTGAGGAAGTTGTCCAGTTTTTCTTTTCCATGTGGCCAAATCACGAAAGTGTCATCAACATATCTAAGCCAGAGTTTGTGTTTGTGTTCAGATTTGTCTAAGGCATTGGTTTCAAAATGTTCCATGTATAAGTTTGCAATGACAGGAGAGAGGGGTGATCCCATGGGTGCTCCTTCTATCTGTTTGTACCTTTGTCCATTATGGATGAAGTATGTGTTGGTTAGGCAGTGGTCAGGTCTAGGATGTGTTTAGGGGGGTTGTGTTTTTTCTGGATGGCTGTCAAGGCTTCTTTCATGGGCACTTGGGTGAAGAGGGATATGACGTCGAAACTCACAAGTAGGTCACTGGGTTGTAAGTTTTGTTTCTTTATTGTTTCTATGAAGTGGAGTGAGTTTTGTACGTTTGAGGTGATGGATTCTGCGTAGGGTTGGAGTTGTTTGGCGAGGAATTTGGCAAGATTCTGTAGAGGTGAGCCTATGGAGCTGACAATGGGTCTGAGTGGTGTTCCTTCTTTGTGTATCTTGGGGAGTCCATAGAGTTTGGGGCATCTGGAAGATTTCTCTCTGGGGATGATTCTTTGCTGGATCTCTTCACTGATGGCAGAGGCTTTTATTTTGGATTTGGTGGTTTTTTCCAGGTAGGTGGTGGGGTCTGTGTTTATAGGTTTGTAAGCAGGGTCTTGGAGTAGGTTGGATAGTTTGGCTTGGTAGTCAGATGTGTTCATCACCACTGTGGCGTTTCCTTTGTCTGCTGGGAGAATGATTATGTTGTTGTCTTTCTTCAGGTTGGAGAGTGCTTTTTCTTCTTGTTGCTGTAAGTTGCTTCTGGGTGGAATGCTGGAGCAAAGGATGTTGCTGACTGCAAGTCTGATTTTATTGGCTTCATCTGGGTTGATTTTGATGAGTGTAGCTTCAACTCTGCATATGATGTCTTCAGTGGGGATGCGTTTAGGGGCAACTGCAAAGTTGAATCCTCTGGAAAGGACATTGGTTTCAGCTGTGGTGAGGGTTCTGTCTGATATGTTGTGTACTGTTTGTTTCATGAGTTGCTGAGGAGGGGGGTTAGGCTTCTGTCGTTTTTCTAGTCTGTAGAGTTTGTTGGAGTGTTTTTCTGTCTTATAGAAGGTTTCTTTTTCTGCTCTCCAAAGGGCTAGTTGTTTGAATTTGTCCCAGAGTGCTGGGTGGATTTTGTTGCTGAGTTTGAGGTGAAGAGTGAGTAGGTCCCGGTTGGTTTGGTCTAGTAGGAATCTTTTCCTGTGGAGTTCGTTTCTGATTAGGGCTAATTCAGTTCTTTTCAGGATCCTTTCGGTGGCTGAGGTTTGTGAATGGAATTTTAGTTGGAAGCATGTGGGGATCAGGCTTTTGTCTCGGCAGTTGCGTAGGAATGTTAGGTCACATAAGATGGTGGCTCTCCGGACTTCAAGCCTCTCGTATATATATATGCTGGTTTTGTTGTATTCGGGTCTTTTCCCGTGTAAGGTTGAGATTGTCTTTGCAACGTTTCGGCAGGATCTCACCTGCCATCTTCAAGCAATGTGGGCTTAAAATGGGAACGGAGCTGCCGTCTTTCTGTAAGTCTTGGTGGGAGGGGATGGGGTGCTGGCTTTTTTTCAGTAAGTGAGAAACTCAGTAAGTTTCACCACAGCTGAAACCAATGTCCTTTCCAGAGGATTCAACTTTGCAGTTGCCCCTAAATGCATCCCAACTGAAGACATCATATGCGGAGTTGAAGCTACACTCATCAAAATCAACCCAGATGAAGCCAATAAAATCAGACTTGCAGTCAGCAACGTCCTTTGCTCCAGCAATCCACCCAGAAGCAACTTACAGCAACAAGAAGAAAAAAGCACTTTCCAACCTGAGGAAAGACAACAACATAATCATTCTCCCAGCAGACAAAGGAAATGCCACAGTGGTGATGAACACATCTGACTACCAAGCCAAACTATCCAAGCTACTCCAAGACCCTGCTTACAAACCTATAAACACAGACCCCACCACCTACCTGGAAAAAACCACCAAATCCAAAATAAAAGCCTCTGCCATCAGTGAAGAGATCCAGCAAAGAATCATCCCCAGAGAGAAATCTTCCAGATGCCCCAAACTCTATGGGCTCCCCAAGATACACAAAGAAGGAACACCACTCAGACCCATAGTCAGCTCCATAGGCTCACCTCTACAGAATCTTGCCAAATTCCTCGCCAAACAACTCCAACCCTACGCAGAAACCATCACCTCAAACGTACAAAACTCACTCCACTTCATAGAAACAATAAAGAAACAAAACATACAACCCAGCGACCTACTTGTGAGTTTCGATGTCATATCCCTCTTCACCCAAGTGCCTATAAAAGAAGCCTTGACAGCCATCCAGAAAAAACACAACCCCCCTAAACACATCCTAGACCTGACCAACCACTGCCTAACCAACACATATTTCATCCATAATGGACAAAGATACAAACAGATAGAAGGAGCACCCATGGGATCACCCCTCTCACCTGTCATTGCAAACTTATACATGGAACATTTTGAAACCAACGCCTTAGACAAATCTGAACACAAACCCAAACTCTGGCTTAGATATGTTGATGACACTTTTGTGATTTGGCCACACGGAAAAGAAAAACTGGACAACTTCCTCACACATCTCAACAGCCTACACCCCAAAATACAATTCACCATGGAAATAGAAGCAAACAACCAACTTCCCTTTCTGGATGTCCTAATCTACAAAAAACCTAATGGCTCCCTAGGACACACCATCTACCAGAAAAAAACACACACCAACCGCTACTTAAATGCACAATCCCATCACCACCCTGCACAGATCAACTCTGTAGCCAAGACCCTCATCTCCAGAACCAAACGCCTAGCCGACAAAGACCACTTGAAAACTGAATTACACAAACTCACAAATGTATTAATCTCCAATGGATTCCAAAGAAAAACAATCACCAACCTAATCCAAAAAGAGACTCCCCCAAAAAACCAAGACACAGAACAGGACAATGGCATCGCCCTCCTCCCTTATATCAAAGGCACCACAGATAAAATCAGCAAAATTCTCCACAAGCACAATATCAGGACAGCCTTCACCACTGACCAAAAAATAGCCAATATCTTAAGAAACCCCAAAGACAAAATCCAACTAGAAAACCAAGGAGTCTACAAAATACCATGCAAAATCTGCCCAGCAATATACATAGGACAAACAAACAGAAGGATAAATGCACGCATCACAGAACACAAGAATGCAGTAAGAAAAAAAAGAAAAAACTTCCTCCCTTTTCCAGCACCTTAAAGCTACAGGACATGAAATCAACTTTGAAGGAGCCAGGTTAATCTCCAAAACAGAACACCTCCACAAGAGAATAATCATGGAAGCCATCAAAATAGAGAAACACCCCCACAGCATGAACAAACGTGATGATACCTCCCGCCTACCAAACATCTGGAAACCAGCCCTAGCCAAAAAACGAACACCACCCACCACCCAAGCCGTTAAAATACAAAACAACAATGCACACACAGCCTGCACCAATCAGCACCAATCTACCAATCATGATACAACCACACAACCAATCATTCCACTTACTGAAAAAAAGCCAGCACCCCATCCCCTCCCACCAAGACTTACAGAAAGACGGCAGCTCCGTTCCCATTTTAAGCCCACATTGCTTGAAGATGGCAGGTGAGATCCTGCCGAAACGTTGCAAAGACAATCTCAACCTTACACGGGAAAAGACCCGAATACAACAAAACCAGCATACCTACACCCGTGAAAATCTACGATTTTATATATATCTGTGTGTGTGTGTGTGTGTGTGTTTATGTTATATATATATATATGATTTTTATTAAAACCTTTAAACAAGATTAACACAAACTAATATAAGGTAAGGCAGAAGAAAAGAAAAAGAAATCATAGAAAAAGCAAAAAGTGGAAGAAAAGAAAAGAAAAAAGTTGAGGGAAAAGAGAAAACAAAAAAGATATAAAGAAATGGCTTCTGAAATTCTTCACAGCAGTTAAAATTACAAATATATTTTAATCTCTCTTTCTAAAGTTCCATCATATTGCTTTTCTCATCATAACCTATTGTGTTTAATTATCAAAGCATAGATCACAAATTCATTTTTCATTCATTTTTACACAAAAAGGCCACCAGTCACCAAGAAATTTAGATAATATCTTTTCTCTAATCAAAGTAGTCAATTTATCCATTTCAGCAATATCTATTAACTTCACCAACCATTCCTCCGTATTGGGTAGTGTCCAATCTTTCCATCTCTGTGCATATAGTAATCTCGCCACGGTAATCATATACTGAAATAATCTTCCATGGCTTTTTTTCTAACTGTTTATCCATTAATCCTAAAAAGAAAAGTTCCAGCTTCAATTGAATATTGGTCTTTAACACTGTCTGTATCAAAGTATGTATTTGAATTCAACATTTTTCAGCTATTTTAATGTCCACCAAGAATGATAAAATGTCCTTTCATGTTGTTTACATTTCCAAAATACATTTGGATTATACATTCTATAAAATTTCTCTGGCAGCACTACAAGATGTAATAACGTCAGCACCAATATCAAAGGTTGTTAATAGTTAATCCTCCAGTGCAACATGTCCTGAACTGCATTCTGCTTTTAACATCAAATTATTATTATTTAGACAAAACAATAGACACATACAGATCCAACAGCAGAAATGGCAACATTCCAAATAAAGTGGGAAAATATTTGAACTTCCCAAGAAAACTGCTACTGCCATTAAAGTGATATTTGGAAGATTTAAAAAAAAATGAAAAACTGACTCCACAACTAAACCACTGAATCACAGCTAATCAAAAAATCTGATTCTATCATAAGCGGCCTGAATCAAACTAATGACCCTTTATTCCGCTACAGGAGTTAATTAACCTTCTATTGCCATAATGTTTACATTATTAAGACTGCTTTATGAATAGAGATTATATTTGTTTTACATTATTTGGGTTTGTAATTGCTGTCACTTACGTCCTATTAATATTAATGATCACTAATGATGATCATTAGTGAAGATTAATGATCAATCAATCAATCAGAATAGAGCTGGAAGGGACCTTGGAGGTCTTCTAGTCCAACCTCCTGCTCAAGCAGGAGACCCTATACCAGCGATGGCGAACCTTTTTTGGCTCGCGTGCCACAAGTGGGAAGAGTGCAGGGGGGGTTGTGTGCGGGCGTGCCGCACCCATAATGCAATGCACGACCCTTGTGCACATGTGCGCATAACAGGCGCGACCCCCCTCCATTTTTACATGATTTTTTCACCCTCCCCAGGCCCCAGAGGCTTTATAGGAGCCTGGGGAGGGCGAAAAGAGCCTCTCCCGCCCCCGCCCCCCCGGAGGCCCTCGGGAGGCTTCAGGGACCATCCGGAGGCTTCCCTGAAGCCTTCGGAACACTTAAAATGACCCTCCGAACAAACCGGAAGTCACTTTTAAGTGTTCTGAAGGCTTCAGGGATGGTCCGGAGGCTTCCCTGACGCGTTCGGAGCTCTTTTTGCCCTCCCCAGGCTCCTATAAAGCCTCTGGAGCCTGGGGAGGGCGAAAAAATGGCTTTTAAAAACGGTGAACTCAGCTGGCCAGTGCGCACATGCGCGCTGGCCAGCTGACAGGGCAGCGCCTCGCGTGCCCTGACAAATGGCTCCGCATGCCACCTGTGGCACGCATGCCATAGGTTCGCCATCACTGCCCTATACCATTTTAGACAAGTGACTGCCCAATCTCTTTTTTAAAATCTCCAGTGATAAAGCATCCACAACATTTGACGGCAAGCTGTTCCATTGGTTAATTATTTTCACTGTTAGGAAGTTTCTCCTTAGTTCCATGATGCTTCTCTCCTTGATTAGTTTCCATCCATTATTTCTTGTCCTGCTTACAGTTGACCCCCTCCTCTTTGTAGCAACGTCTCAAATATTAGAATATTGCTACCGGTATCATATCACCCTTAGTCCTTCTTTTCTCTAGACTGCTTTCACCTCCTTTCCCTATTAATATTATTGATTATGCGACCTTTATCTATAATCATTGGTTCCCAATCCTCCACATTCTCTATAGCCATGTACATTCTGATACTGATGGACAGAAACAATGGCAAGATGCTTGTCTTATGCTTAGGACCATCTCATAAAAAAGGATAGAGAATGTGTGGCTCTCTACAAGTTGCTGGACTCCAACTTCTATCATTCCCCCACCAGAATGAACAACAATTAGTAATGATGGAATCTGTAGTACAGTATTCATTTATTCATGTCTCATGATGTTCTGTGTGCTTAATCTGGAAGTTAGAGGGGATCATGAGAAAGAAAGGAAAGTTTGACTGGTACTTATATACTACCCTACTACTTTGGCTAGCAAGATGCTCTCAAGAATAGCAATAGCATTTAGACTTACCGTATTTTTTGGAGTATAAGATGCACCTTTTCCCCTCAAAACAGAGGCTGAAAATCTGGGTGGGTCTTTTACACTGAATATAGCGGTTTTTGCCTCCCAAAACTCCACCCCTTCACCAAAATGGCTGTGCATAGCTTGTAGGAAGCTTTTAGAGAGCACCTGGGGGCTGGGGAGGGCAGAAATGAGCAAAAATGGGCCGTTTTTGCTCAATTTTGTCCCCCCGAGCACTCTGCAAGCCCCCTAAAGGCTATTCATGCCTTGGGGGGGGGAACGGGCCCGTTTTCACGAAAAACAGGGCGTTTTTTGCTCGTTCCCCCCCCGGAGCACTCTGCAAGCCCTTTAAAGGCTATTCATGTCTTTTTGGGGGGGGGAACGGGCCCATTTTCGCAAAAAACAGGGCCTTCTTGGGAGGTTTGCAGAGTGCAAAAAAGTTTTTTTTAATTTGCCTCTTTAACAGGCAAATTAAAACTCCGCCCCTTGGTGTGTCTTATACTCCAGTGCGTCTTATACTCTGAAAAATACGGTATATACCGCTTCACAGTGCTTTACAGCCCTCTCTAAGTGGTTAACAGAGTCAGCCTATTGCCCCCAACGATTTGGGTCCTCATTTTACCGACCTCAGAAGGATGGAAGGCTGAGTCAACCTTGATCAGGTGGGACTTGGACTGCCAAACTGCTGGCAATCAGCAGTCAGCAGAAGTAGCCTGCAGTACTGCACCCTAACTACTGCGCCATAACAGCGCAAAAAACCATTTCACTATCTCCTAATAGTTCCAGAAAAAACTTTTCTATACTGTACTGCAGAAAAGTTACCTTTCTGACCAATTATTAAGTTAGGCAAAAGCAGTGAGGCCCCATCACTTGTTAACCTTACTTCATTAAATTACACAGAAATAAGCTTGATCCAGACACAGATATTATTTGATGAGAGGCTTAATTCCAGCAGGATTAACTGCAACGTGGCCCGCCTCAGAGAAAGAAAAGGATTAACCACCCCAAGGTTTCCAGATGGTTTTAATAACTCTTGCACGTGTTCACTAAGGCTCTGAGAGCTATACTGATGACACCTTTTTGATCAATTTTAAAATATTAATTTACTGAGCGAGATCAAAACCAGTACCCCAAATACATTATATTTCAAAGCTGGAAGCATCACAGGAGAAAAGAAAAGAAAAATAATGCTAGTGAGTATAAAATACTTTTTTAAAAAGGCCATCCAAGATTGTAATTAGTCCAACCCACTGTCTTTGTTTGTTTGTGGCTTTTTAACACATGGAACAGTTTTAACCTAATGTTTAAAAGAACCTAGAAGAATAATTTTCACCTCAAGTATTCTGGGCAACCATCCAGATATACTCCGTGCGGTCCTCTGTCAAGGAGATGTCATCTTCTCCTTAACACCTCCCAGGCATATTTTTTTTGACTGCCAAAAAATCATAGTGCTGCTTTGGCTCACTTTGAATTAGAGCAACATATTCAGAAAAAGCACACCGTACAGCACATGGAGAGTACTAACTCAGCACAAAGATGAGGGGAAACTGCCTGCACAGGTTTAGTCCCTCAATATAGAGCACATGACATAGCAAAGCACTCATCTCCCTATAATGAAATCGGTACGGGATGGTGGTTGCATTGGAGTACAGTAGGTCTGGTATCAATAAATTGCTATGTATGGATAGCTATCCATCTGCTATCTAGTAAACTTTTAAGGAAATGCCAGATGTGCATTTGGATTCTGAAAATCTAATTAGACCTGATCCCTGTAATATAAAATTTGACTTCAGAAGGTTTCTTACATGTAGAATAGAGGTGGTATTTCAGCAGGTTCTTACCATTTCTGGAGAATTGGAAGCGAAACTTTTGAGTAGTTTGGAGAACAGGTAAATGCCACATCTGACTAGCCCCGCCCCCATCTATCCTCTGCCTCCCGAGTCCCAGCTGATCGGGAGGAAATAGGGATTTTGCAGTAACCTTCCCCTGGAGTGGGGAGGGAATGGAGATTTTACAATATCCTTCTCCTGCCACGCCCACCAAGCTATACCCAACCAAGCCATGCCACGCCCACCAAGCCACGCCCACAGAACTGGTAGTAAAAAAAATTGAATCCCACTACTGATGTAGAAATTTACATACGAATATAACAGAAATCTAAAATGATGAGTTTGCAAAATGAGTTTGCAAAAACCTGGACAACTATTACAGGTGATCCTCGAGTTATAACAGTTCATTTAAGTGACCGTGCAAAGTTACAACGGCACTGAAAAAAGTGACTTACAACATGGTTGCATGATCAAAATGCAGATGCCTGACAACTGGTTCACATATATTTATGATGGCTTCAGTGTCCTGCGGTCATGTGATCCCCTTTTGTGACCTGCTGAGGAGCAAAGTCAACGGGGAATGCCAGATTTACCTAACAATCGTGTTAGCAATTTAACAACTGCAGTGATTCACTTAACAAATGTGGCAAGAAAAGCCATAAAATGAGGCAACGCTCAAAAAGTTTTCACTTAGCAACATAAATTTGGGACTCGTTGTAAATAGAGGACTGTATATGGCAGAAAAGCTAGAGATCTCAACCCTTCTCTCCCCATAATCTCCTAGGTTTACACACCCTAACCTCTTCTCAGTGGAGAAGAACTTAAATGCTGGGAAAGATTGAGGGCAAAAGAAGAAGGGGACAACAGAAAATAAGGTGGCTGGATGGAGTCACCGAAGCAGTAGGTGTGAGCTTAAATGCACTCCAGGGGATGGTAGAGGACGGGAAGGCCTGGAGGAACTTTGTTCATGGGGTCATGATGGGTCGGACACGACTTCGCAACTAACAACAACAATCTTGCTTTGATGAAGCCGCTTGACAGATATTGTTGCCAATAAAGGAAAATATTTGCAGCTCAGGGTTGAAATGAGAGTCCTTGGTGCTCTTTGAGGTTGGTTGTTTTCTAGACATTTATGATGTTACCTAGTTTGGGTAATGAAATGTCTGCAAGAAAACAACCAAGCACAGAAAGCACCAAGGACACACACACACACACCAAAGGTGGGTTGCTCCCAGTTTTATTACTGGTTCGCTTCATGCGCGTGACAGACGTGTGCTATGAGCGCACATGCGGTTCAATGTAAATTGTTCTTTGCAGATGCACATAGCAATTTACAATGAACTGTGCACATGCATGCACTACTAAACAACATGCCAGCAATGGCAGCAGCGACCGGGGAACAGGTTCAGGGGCGTGGCCAGTCTGGGTCGTTGCCGGTTCTGTGATCCAGGCCATGATGTAAAAAAAGATGTGGAGACTCTAGAAAGAGTGCAGAGAAGAGCAACAAAGATGATTAGGGGACTGGAGACTAAAACATATGAAGAATGGTTGCAGGAACTGAGTATGTTTAGCTGAAGAGAAAGAAGGACTAGGGGAGACATGATAGCATTGTTCCAATATCTCAGAGGTTTCCACAAAGAAGAGGGAGTCAAACTATTTTCTAAGGCACCTGAGGGTAGAACAAGAAGCAATGGGTGGAAACTAATCAAGGAGAGAAGCAACTTAGAACTGAGGAGAAATTTCCTGACAGTGAGAACAATTAATCAGTGGAACAGCTTGCCTCCAGAAGTTGTGAATGCCCCAACACTGGAAGTCTTTAAGAAGATGTTGGATCGCTATTTGTCTGAAACGGTAAAGGGTTTCCTGCCTAGGCAGGGGGTTGGACTAGAAGACCTCCAAGGTCCCTTCCACTCTATTATTGTATTATTGTATTATTGTAAATACCACTACCAGTTCAGTCGAATTGGGAGCAACCCCCCCTCTCTCTCACACACACACACACACTCACACACACACACACACACACACATACACCAGATATTGCTGCTTCCACTTAACCTCCTGGAGAATCCTAGGATGCTCTCCCCAGTCCCGGCATATGAGGCAGATAAGAATTCCATAGTCCGTGGCCTTACTGGCAAATACAAAGGAAGAAAAAATGATAAAAATGAATTAAATTCTTCAGTGCTACCTTCTGGTCTTTATAATGTTAAAGCAGCTCCATCTGACAAATGATAATTGAAATTACTATTTAAAAAAAAAAAAAGGAAAGGAGAAGATGCAAAAATCCCTGTTCAGCATTAAGTTATCGCTGGTAAAAAGCATTCTATGGCAAGGAGATAAAAGTAAAGTGCTATTAAAACCAGTTAGCATGTTAAAGAAATCTCCCACATAAAACTGCAAAGGAGAAGATAAGATAAAAGGTGATAGATCTCCTAATAATATAAAGCGACTTCATTGCAAAGAGATACCAGGTTGCATATATCTTATCCAGGACAAGATATATCAGACATCATAAAGCTTAAATAATTGCATATATTCCAAAGTAAAATTACTGTTATAAAATATTACCAGCTAGACCTTTATATTTATCCTTCCCAATGTAATGCTCTTTATCTCGGTTATTCCCGGATCCCTCATTCGGATGATCTCTGAGGATTTTAGTCAAGTACAGTAATTTCTGAAACTGCTCTCTTCAGCCTTGGTTCAAAAACTTGTCCTTTTCTGTAGATGTCTCTCATCTCTCCTTCTCTTTACTGGCACTGATGATAAAAATTTTTCCTCTCCTCAAAGGGGAGCTGTGGAGACCTTGTGTGAGGTCTCCATGCAGTGAGCATAATCTCCCTTGCCTTGAGGCCAAGATGTATATTCAAAATGTTTGGAACCTACACTACACACAGCTGATAGCCTGGAGCACTGTGTGAAAGGGGAAACCCTCAACAAAATGTCCCACTTCAGGAGCTTAATTCTAGTTAGACTAAACTACTCCAATAAAATATGTGTGTGGCAAATTCCAGCTGATAAATAATGTCTCATTGCTTCTATTACACAAACAAGCCAAGGCTTCTCCAAAATCTTACAAAGATTTAGATAGAATAAGCTAAGCAGAAATATATAGGTTTTTAAATTTTGGTATGAGCAGCATCCTCTGATACACATTGTGCATAATCCAGATAAAAGCTAAGCCCAAAGGAATAAAAAAGGAAAAACAACGGATGTTCACCTGAAGACTAATTTGAATGAACTAACAGTCTTAACATGCAACAATGCTGAACTAGATAAACAGAAGAAATAGCTTGCCAGAAAACATGAGTGAGAAGCGTGTCTGGCAAGCCAGGGCTGAGAGAGAGAAGAGTTTTATCTGCTTCTACAAGGTCTACAATAGTGTATTGCTACATATCTTGTAAGTTAACAGCAAATTTCTGGCTGAGGTGTTAGATCAGGGGTGTCCAAACTTGGGAACTTTAAGACTTGTGGACTGGGAGTTGAAGTCCATAAGTCTTAAAGTTCCCAAGTTTGGACACCCCTGTGTTAGATCAAGATCCAGGAAAGATGTATTTAAAAGTCAATCTATGAAAAAGCTGCTGCGCAGCCTCATACAATCATCCTTTCTTCTATCTCCGTTTGCATATGGAAGACTGATAAACTATTTCAAACACTGCTTCCAAGCAGAAATGAGAGGGATATGTGAATACCTCATACCTTGATAACCCTTAACTTGTGCTACATGGACATTTACTATAGAACTCAGACTCTTGAAGATAGAAAGATGTTTGATGATGCACATTTCTTAATATGGATCCTTTGATTTTCATTTCTAAGAATTATTGTTAGTGGATTGATGGCGGTGGCGACGGCTGCCTCAATGAAATGCTCTCTAATGTTTTCTTTATTTTTTATTATTCTCTGTGATTTTCTATTCTTGACGAATGTATCTTGTCTTTTTATGTATACTGAGAGCATATGCACCAAAGACAAATTCCTTGTGTGTCCAATCACACTTGGCCAATAAAGAATTATATTCTCTTCTCTTCTCTTCTTTTATACAAATCAAATGTCTTAGTTACTTTGCCACTAAAGAAGGGCAACTAGTTGTGAAACTCTGTTCCTCAATGACTTAATAAATTATAGATTCCTTTGACAGGCAAAAGGGTGACTGGTGTGTTATTTTAAATAATTTACCATTACTTATGTCCTAATATTTTGCAGATTGAAGTCTGCTTTAAATTTCGACCTTGGCTGACTGCAATTTCCTTTAGTGACAACTTACATACATTCTCTGAAAAGGAAGGAAAGAAAATTTTTCTTACCGTCAATTTCTGAATCTCATGGAGGGTGTTTTTTGACCTTAAAAAAAACCCCTCCCTTCTGCAACAAGTAAGGAAGAAAACTACTTGTTTCTAGGAAAGGGAACAACTTAGTCCTTCCTGGCTGGACAGGTTGAGTAAGCAACCATTAAAGTAATCCTAATAAGATGCAGGAAATGGCAAGCATGTAGACAGGAGCCATTGAACCAAGTTCTGGCTGGAGATTTTGCCAGTAACTGAGAGAGTGATATTATGTGAGCAGTTACTAAAGCTATTAGTGAGTTATTCAAGAGGAAAAAAATTAGCATGTTTATCTTCTAAGAACATCATCCTGGAGGACTGGATGTCCATCATTACACCTACATCATTTTGGGTTTTGTTTCAATTTTCTATTATTCCTTGACCACACAGCTTTAACAATCATCTTCAGACCTTCAGAGTGATTCTAGATTTTATAAACATTATCTCTCTCTCTCTGCCCCACTTAGGCAAATAAAAACGGTTTTGTGAATATGGATATGAAAAGTAAGCTGTTCCAGAAAACATACATGAAAAAAAATTAACAAGAACAGCAATTCAGCTGGGCTCACAGCTTGAATTACTGCCAAGAAGTGAGGGGAAACATGGCAAGGCCACAATGTTTTTCCTTCATAAAAGCAATCAGTGGCGTAGCCTAACTTCCAGAGGGAGGTGCTCTCCCAACATCAATGAAAGCTGTTATTTGCAAACAGCTTTTACAAAAAAATAATGTAAAGAATATTTGGTTTTCTTTATGTTGACTGCACTGTATTTCAGGAAGAAAATGAGCATTAATCTAACTGAAGGGTCCCATTATGTTTTGGTAGCAGTAAGCTTCTAACAGACTTGTCACAGATCTAGGAGTCTTGATAAGTGATTATTTTTATTTTTATCCTGACACCTGCAGAGAAAAATAATCCAGCTTCAGAAAGCAATTTGTCACCCCAGATTTAGCACTGATAAAAGTAAAAAATAGCCTGCTGGCTGTCATTATAAATATGGATTATTTATCCTCTTAAGAATATGACAACACACACACACACACACACACACACACACACACAGGGAGGGAAGAGAGAGAGAGAGAGAGAGAGACAGAGAGAGGAAAAAAATGAGATCCAGTAAGATATTATCTAAGTTTCTCAAATTTTTAATACTGACTTCCTTACTTCTCTTAATTTTATTCTCCAAATAAATATATGTGATTTCCTGCAATACTGTACATCAAAATATTAAGATCACAATCTGGATTAATGAAATTCCTGGTAGAATTCATGCCAGAATAAGTTAGCTAACAGTTATTAAAAATATTACAGTACAGATAAGCATGATGTGATCTATAACAAAAAGGTGGAACCACCATAATCCCATGAAATATTTTACTAGTTTGTCCATCCCTCGGAAAACTATGCAAAATAGACATTTCATGTGTTGTTTTTCAGTAATAAAGGACTTGTTCTTAAAAAGGAAAATGCAACGTTCTTTTTTTCTGTTTTTATTTTATTCAAAAGAAAGTTAAAATACAAATCTCCCAAAAAAATTCAAAAAATTCAAAAAAAAATCAAGTAAAAAGTGTATTGAAAAGAAATAAAATACATATACACATTATCATCCCTAATTGAATACTGATTAATACATTATTATAATATTGGTTCTCATCCCTTGTGAAACAGGCCCCAAAATAGATTTACTAGTAAATCTATTTGCAAATTATTGCAAATTACTAAATAAATCTATTTGCAAATTATTGACCTACCTTATATATAGTATGTTATTGACAAAATAGTTAAGAGGAATAATAATAATAATAATAATAATAATAATAATAATAATGACAAGGTTAAGGTTTCAAAACTCTCTGTTAACAAACTGTTATTATAATCCACTCATAGAAAATTTGCCATGACATCTTATCTATCCCAAATCACCCCAAAAGTTAAGAATAATCAAATATCCATATTCTTAATACCATCTATTATTAATTGTGGTCTAATTAAGTATAATTAATTCAGTCTCCTTGGTGTCTCGATCTTCCCAAAAAAATCCATATAAAAGTGATACTATATGGGCCCTCAGTCTCTTAAGAAAGAAACATTTCTCACTTCCCCATTCAGTCATACTTTTAGTATTGTAAAGAAATGCAGCTTGAACTTCAAAGAGACGCATAAGATCAGCTCAGTTAGTTCTCCGGCAATGGAGTACATATCTTTTTGGTCTGCAACTTTCACATCAGAGTCCTTTTGTGAATCTAACTTATCCAAAACTACATGTCTCTGCATAATTTCCATGGCCATTATAATCCTATAAACTTTTTTAAAAAGAGCCTAAAAGTTGCAGGTTACCAAAAAGTTTTTTCGTAGATTTCAACTACCCTTGTTAGTCTGTAACCTGATACATTTGTTACTCTATGAAACTTGATCAGCAAACATAGAACAGTGAAGCAGAAGGAAACAGGTAAGATATTTTTGGGACACTTCGATCCAAATAAAAATACAAAAGAAATAAACAAAAGAAATAAATATTTTGCAAATACAAAAAGTACAAAAACCTGTAAGAGTCCAATAATAATAATGTAAATTAAATGAAGGCACTTCAACATCCAAAAGGATGAAATGTGAGAAGGAGGGTTATTCAAAACAACTACATAAATCAAAGGGAAAGAAAAAGGAAAAAAACAGCTGAAGTCCAACAGAGGGTTGAAATAAATTAGCATTCAACTAGCTGGTCAACTTTTAAAGATAAAAAGCAGAGTAAAACAATAAATTCAAAAGTGAAAGTTAAAACCCAGGCTTGCTTAGAAAACAAAAATGTTGACAGGAAGATGGATTTGTTCAATGACTTTCTGACTGCTCCCAGAGGGAAGTGAAATCTTCAAGACTCCCCTTCCCAGGTAGGCCCACAACTGTCCAAAAGTCATCTTGGGTCATTCCTAAGTGCTCCCATACAATTCCAGGGAGCAGCACTGCCAGAGAATCAGCTTTGGCAGCAAAAACAGCAGATTGTCAGCAAGAAAAATAAGAGACTGGAAAAATGCAACATACTGAAGCATCAATTTGTAGCCGACTTCAGCAACATTGGAAAGAAAGGAAAAAATAGAAAGGTGACAACCAGTCTAGCTGTATGAAAGAATTATTTGGGAGCTTCCATTAATAATAGTAAAGTCACATCTAACCATTCAAAAAGACCAGTCTGTGAATGCATAAGTACTGTATATAACCATTTATTTGGCCTCGCCAAACATCAATAGAAAGGCTGAAATTAATACCTTGCCAAAATATTTAGTGTGCTTACAGAAGAAGATTTTCACTATAAGAAATTTCCCATGAATATTACAATTCTGTTGAAATTTCTGTTAGGAAAAGGATTGCTATCTTTTAGTTGTGGCAGTTTCATGATTTTTCATAGTTAAATGCTTCTCAATATAACCCAATATAACCCAAGGTCACCCTGCTGACTAAAGCAGGAGTAAATAAAACTCATGGTCTCCTGATTTCTGGCCTGATGCCTTAACCCTTACATCAAATTGACTTTCAATATAATATACACCACAGGTGGTATTCAGCCGGTTCTCTCTGGTTCGGGCGAACCAGTAATGGCAGCTGCGGGAGGTTCTGGCCACCCACCCCAATGTCATGTGCGAGCACTGCGCATGCGCAGACATAGTGTGTGTGAGCAAAGAGAGAGAGAAAACGCTCACATTTGCGAACCAGTAGGGAAGGTAAGTGAATCCCACCGCTGAGATACACATATTAAACAATACAGATCTAACTACAAACACTGATCCGATCAAATATGTTTCAGATCAAAAACCAAAAGCAACATATTTATAGCTTTCATAACATGATTCTAATTATGTTAGAATCAAAGCCAATGCTTCCCAGAAGTGATTTTTTAAAAAAGCTTTTAGAGGTAAAGGACAGATTTGCTATAAACCTAAAAACCTCACTACAAACCACCACAGATGTTAAAAAGCATCATCCAGAGCTACATAAATATTCCAGGTTATTTTCAGAGCTATGATAGATACACGCTGGCTGGCAAGAAACCTGTCTGTGAGGCCTTGCAGTGGGCAACATTACATATCTGATCTGATTAGATGAACTGGTATTTGGAACATCAGTGTTTTCGCATGAGTCCTGTTACATAACACGGGCAATGTCAGGTTTCTCAACATGAATTAGATACACATTTTGAGCAAAGTAGCGCATGTTAATTTCCAGCTTCCCTCTCCTTTTTTAAGTTCTTCCTTTATTTCCTGGGTGTTATTATCTCATCCTTTTAACAGCTGGTTATAACACCTAAATAATCTCCCATAAACTGAATTAACAATTGTTTTTGTTCTAAGGCCTCTATAATTATTCATGTCAGGAAGCACTGTTTGCTGTGGAGCCGGTAAATGAGCCTGGACTAGTCTTGGCTTCTGCTATCTTTTTTTGCTATTTCCCCTCATTGCAAGAAAGCTGAATTCTTTCTTTCCTTCCTTTTTTAATTGAATTTATGCCCTGCCTTTCTCTTTATTTCAATATTTCAAAAGCTTAAAATACAAGCATATGAAACATGATGGCTTTATTCCACTTAGAAACCAACATTTAAAAAAAAAATCTTATAATGAATGTATAAGAAATATTTTCTCGTTACTGAAAAAGTGAGAGCTAAATGTGTTCTGACCCCCCTTCTTCCCTCGCCAACACAGAACACACTCCGGACCTAAACTACTTCAACAGGATTTATTGCACAGACAGATCCTTGGCAGCAATCCACCACGACAAGGCTCTCAGAACTCTCTGACACAGAGACACGATAGCAGCTGTCCAGCATGCTAAGCTTCCAAGACAGAACTTTCCAAATAATTCCTTTGTTGACTTCTGCAAAGGGCGTATGCTCAATCAATCCTTTTATAGACTGAAGGGGAGTCTACTTATCAGCAGCTGAGAGCCATTACCGCCGGTAACTGCGCCCTTGCTCCTTGCGTCTGTGGGCGCAGCAGTAATGAGCATCTAAGAACTCCCTGCTGATGTCTGAGTCACTGTCCCGTGACTCCTCCCCACTGCTCCAAGGCATGGCATCTGGAGCCCCCCTCCTTTGGCTCTCACCGCTGCTCCATGCCTCAGGCGCCTCCTGGTGGCCGACCAGACTCTCCGATCCCTGCTCAGAGTCAGAACCCTGCCCAGGGTCCTCCAGAGCCGACTCATAGGGACCCTCGCTCTCGGAGTCTGGTGGCAGCTCCAACAGCTCCTGCTGGGCCACAACATAAATGTATATCCTTAGGGCACACATCATAGTTGGGTGCTACGCAGAAGGCAGCTGTTTCTCATACTCCATAGTCAACTTTCCTGCAACGGGGCATCTATGAATTAAGAAGACCTTTCCTGCTCATCCAAGTAACCAAATAGTTTCATAGCAAGACAGATGATCTTAAGCTGTTTGGTGTTTAGATCAACACCAGCTTCTTAAACTGTGGCTGAAAAGGCAACTGAGCTGTCAAAATAGGCTTTAATGGTTCCTACTCCTTGCACTTGTCAGCAGCCTGGCCAATTACAATTTCTGGATACTTTTCAAGCACAATCACACATAATGCACACTGAGCAGTTGGGATGGACTGTAACCAAGTGTAGAAAACAGTTGTTCAATCTTTCCCAACGTTGGGGCACTAACCAGAGGTGGTATTCCGTAGCTTCTGACCAGTTCTGGAGACAGAAATTTTGAGTAGTTCAGAGAACCAGTAAATACCATCTCTTACTGGCCCCGCCTCCATCTATTCTCTGCCTCCCCAGTCCCAGCTGATTGTGAGGAAATAGGGATTTTGCAGTAACCTTCCCCTGGAAGCCGTTTGTGCCTTCCTTTCTCACGCTGCTAGCCTGCGCGCCCTGACAGGGCTTAGAGGCTTCGACCGAAAAACGCCTGGCCGCAAAGACCTTAGGGCTCACTGGTCGCAAAGCAGATATAAAACGCAGTTTTTCGAAATCCAAACTTCCAATCCACAAGCTGTCAATTTGGCAAAAAGCCGGAGAAACACAATAATGCAGCCATCCTCAAACTGGACTGAGTCAAAGCTGAGATCTGCCTAGCAACAGGGGGCAGAGCTTAAACACGTTACAAGACCCAGTCCTCAATATAATTGGATGAAGGTTAACACAGTCTGGATGCTGCCTCCACCACTAGGGAGAATGGAGATTTTACAATATCCTTCCCCTGCCATGCCCACCAAGCCATGCCATGCCCACCAAGCCACACTCATAGAACTGTTAGTAAAAAAAAATGAATCCCACTACTGGCACTAACCATAGTGGTGCAAATGTGCCAATTGCAATGTTGCTGAATGGTTCTTACATATTTTTTTCTTGATGTACAATCTCTGTCATTCAGCCTATTGTTGAGTTTATGCTTCAAGGGTACTGATCACTTACTTGAGGTTTGAGTTAGGTGTCATCAACACACTGATGGCACCTCTCTCCAAAGCCCCTAATAAGCTCCTTTAGCAGTTTGAGCATATGTTTCAGCTTTGACAATAAGACAGAATCCTGAGGATCATCATAAAATAATGAATGTCAGCCCTATAAAGTAGACCAGACTAAGAAACAATTTCATATAGATTTTAAATTACTTCCATTGGAAAATCAATTGTGAAACTCAGAAAGCTCTCGTTTTGTTTTCTTTCCATCCCTGGGGTCCAGATACATCTGGATAAGATTGATTTTCTAGGCCCAGAGGGCAAAAATATTGCCCTCTTCCAAGCTTAAGTAAACCCAGACAATCATCCAGGTATATGTCTTTGTTTTCTGCATTAAACACAAAAACTATTGCACTCTAGGATGAAAATGCTGTAAGCAACTCACATAAAAACCTGAATTTAACGACTGAAAAATTAGACTCCAGAGATGAAAACAAAACGAAACGAGAGCCTCCTGAGTTTCACAAGAAAGCCATTGCTTGTTTGAAAGAATGAGAATCCAAGCCGTATAAGGCTACATATCACATTGGCTGTTTCCTCAGTTGTTCTAGTGGGATTGGAGGGGAGTGGAACGGAAGAGAAGAAATACACAGCTACAACAGTTACTTCAGAGATTAGCTGATTTGTTATGAATTAAAATCTCAAAATTCAATGTTGTAGATAATAGTGTCTTCTTAGACTGCTCTTTGATTTAAACAATGCTGGTCTGCACAATTAAAATATTATATTTGCAGGTGCAATCTTCCTATATTGTTTAGATACCATTTCTCATTCTCAGCATCAACTAAGCTTTCTTAGGTTGCCTGAAAACTGCAGAAAATAATACAGAAATGGGGTCACAACTGTGAATTACACAGCTCCTCCCAACATCTTGCCACCTCAGTATTGGGATTTTACTACAGCTATGGGATGAGTATGACTGAGGAACTAGATAGAGACCACAAACATCCCCTTGTGGCTCCCATCCTCCCCCCCCCCCAAGTGGTTTGGTGCAATGGGCTGTAAAAAAAACATGAGGAAAAGCTGCAGCCTAGACAATGATCAAAATCAAAGAATCTCACCCCAAAGGAGGAATGGGGGCATGGAGACATTTTGGAAGAGCCCCCCCCCCGCCCAGTTCTCTGGAAAGCAAAGGCAAGGGAACATGAGAAGTGCTTTCAGACGCATGACCTTACAATAAGGATAGAGCCAGCATTCATTGTTATGCTTCTTGTCTGGAGTATCTCAAAGGGTTGACAATAGGCTCCCTCCCTCCCTCCCTCCCTCCCTCCCTCTCTCTCTCTCTCTCTCTCTCTCTCAATAGTCTTGGTCGAACCACTTCTGAAATATAGTGCCTGTAATGCAATGCAGCTTGTGGTGGTACTTCCTGCTGTACAGAGTGCAGGTCCTATAGATATCACCACAGTGAGGAATGTCAAGTAATGTAAAATGAGAGGAATCCCAAATATCCCCCCTCTCCAAGTTTGATTCATCTTTGGATTTAGTTAGTTTCCATTCTACCACCACCCAATGTGTGCCAAGCTCAGATTAAGGCTTATTCTGACAGAAAAAACTCCAAAAAAGCCAAAGCAATTTGGTGTTTGATATTTTATACCTTCCAGGAAGGCAGCAGAGCAGTCTTCCCCAACTTAGCACCCTCCAAGTATATTGGACAATAACCTCTTTAATTTCCAAGCAATATGAAGGCTACAACTTAGTGCTCAGACAACTAGGAGGAGTTGAACTGGGGAAGATTACAATGGACTTTAGAACAGTAACTCATCGGGCTGCACTTTACAATCAACTGGTGTCAGAGTACAGATGCTCCTCAACTTACACAGCTGAGCCCAACATTTCCATCACACTGCATCACACTCATGTTGGAAGCACTAAGGCACTTCCAGGTTGAAAGGAGTAGCTGGTGGGTGAGAGCACCGTTGCCTGGGGGACGACCAGTTGGAGGCTCCTTTCATGTCCTTGGCAGGAGTTGGAGTGAAGAATGGGAGCTCACCGTGTCCTATGGCAGCCCTAGGGCCTCAAATATGGGCTTGCTGCTTGTCAACTCAGCGTCGTAACCATACGAGCCACCGTACTCTTCAACATTTCTACTGCTAAGCAGGACAGTTCACTGCAGCTGTTAAGTGAATCATGCATTTGATAAGGGAATCTGGGTTCCCTGGTTGATTTTGCTTGCCAGAAGCCAACTGGGAAGGTCACAAATGGTGGGACAATGCAACTATCATAAATATATGCCAGGTGGCAAGTGCCGGTTGATCAGGTGACGACAGGGGTGCTGCAAGAGTGATAAGGATGCAAACTAGTCATAGGTCACTTTTTTCAGTGCCATTGTAACCTCGAGAGGTCACTAAATGATTGATTGTAAGATGAAGATTGTAAGATTAATGTGGTTCCTGTACACCGCCCCGAGTCCCTTCGGGGAGAGGGGGCGGTCTATAAATCAAATAAACTTGAAACTTAAACTTGAAGATTACCTGTAAGGAAAGCTTTCCAAGAATGTATACTATGATAAAGAATTTACGGAAATGGCACCATTTTTGTCCATCAAGTTAGGGGAAGCCTCATGGGCTACAGTTCAGTGCATCTTGTTGTTGTCTATCTTGCACTGTGTAGATCACCCCTGATACGCTTTCAAAAAGCAACTTTAAAAACAGCAGCTTCAATTCTTAATCCTGGATTTAAATCCTAATGGCCGCCTAGAGAGAATGCAAAGCTCTCTGCCTCTTCCCCAGCCTGCTTTTAGTGGCATCAGCAGCTTTTCCAACAGCTGAACAGGGCACAGGAAGGGCAATACCTCTCTTGGTTCGCTTTTTCCACCTAGAGAGCCTCCGTGAAACAAATGGTTTAAATACCTTAATTAGTATAAAGAACATTGTTTTCCAAAGAAAAATACTACTCTGATTTTTAAAGACATTTTATCTATATATACATCATAATCAGTGATGGGATTCAACCGGTGTAACAATGGGTCCGCTGAGCGCATGTTTTGCACTTGCACGCATGCACACAGTGCATTTGAAAATAGCTCTAAAACTTACCTTCTACTGCAGCCCCTGTGAGTAAAACAGCTAAGGCCCAGCCGCGCCTATCAGCTGGGCTTCAAACAAAGGAAATATAGGACAGACTAGCGCAGGCGTGCGTGGGTGGGGCCAACTGATCGCCGGAACTATTGGTTTACCCGAACTGGTCTGAATCGGCTGAATCCCACCCCTGATTATAATCCATGGGAACCAGTAAATTCTATCCTCCATTCTCAGTACAAATTATTGGACTAGAAAGGCCCTTTATGAAATTCATCACTCCTCACCCTGACTCTCTTCAATTTTAGACAAACACATGCCCCGCTAATAATTTTTTAGAAATAGTAGCCAATGAGCCATCTTTTTAGACAAAGCAGTTAGGCGCTTCAAACCACTCTGCAATTCATGTATTAAACAACAAATAAACACTCAATAGAACATGGCAACCAATGACGGGTGTTTTTTTTTGTATGGTGTGTGCATTTTTAGCCACGTTTGCACACTCATGCAATTAAATTTTAAATGGAATAATTCTAGTTTTTTTAATAGTCACATTTAGAAATGTTATAATTAAAAGCCTTTTACAAAAAAAGGATGTATTCCGATAGTATTCTTCTTATCCCATTGTGCTGAAGCTATCAAAGACTCCTAACGCGCTGCTAGCAATGGGATGGTTAGTGGCACAACTGTATTCATACATTATTTTAATGTGCATCAAGGGTATTTTTAATACTCAGAATGTTATGATTCCTCAAGGAAAGAAAAAAGCATATTTGGATACTTTCTATAGAAAGTATAGAAAACCCCTCAAGTATCCTGAAGTTTTGAATGCCCCTGACAATATTTTTAAAAGTTCTTGGTAAATGTTTTATTTAAAATCATCAGTAGTTTAATTTATGGGACCAAATCTTGACAATGTAATGGTCTCCTAATAAACTACTGAGGCAAGTACAAAAGAGGGTAACAACATTTTGGAGTTGTTATCAGAAAGACAAGCTCAATTCTTATGGTCCAGCAAGAAAACCATATATAGGTAGTCCTCAACTTACCATTCAACGGCCCTGAAAAAAATGACTGGCCGTTCTTCAGAAGTATGACCATAGCGGCATCCCTATGGTCACATGATTTACTTTTGAATTCTTGACAACTGATTCATATTTATGGGGGTTGTAGTGTCCCGGGGTCATGTGACCATTTTTTGCGACCTTCTGACAAGCAAAGTCAATTTGCAACGTCAGATTCACTTAACAACTGTGTTACTAATTTAAAACTGAAGTGATTTGCTTAACAAATGTGACAAGAAAAGTTGTAAAATGGGACAAAAACTCACTTAACAAAATTCTCACTTAGCAACATAAATTCTGACCTCAATTGTGGTCATAGGTTGAGGACTACCTGTAGATTGCATTTCAGAATGAACAATCCCAATAGAAGAAATATTTGTAAATCAGGATTGAACTACGGGGTCCTTGGTGCTCTCTGATCTTAGTCATTTGCTTGCAGACATTTCATGATTCAATTAGGGAATGTCACCAATGCTAGTGGATGTGGGATTTGCTCCCTGTTTATGTTGTACAGTAGCTTGCTTGCCAGTGTTCGTGGGGGCATGGTTTTCTTCTTGAGGGCTCCTTGATTAGGGTATTGTTTTCTGCTTGATTGTTTCTCTAGTGTTAATTCCTGTTTATCTGGCTGCTGGCTGCTGGCGAGGATGTGTTTGGGCCTTTTTATTTTCTTCTTAGTTTTTTTTGTCTCTTGAATACTATATAAATGTGGCTTATCTCAATTTGTCTATTGATGGGTGATTTGTCTGAATGCCAATCATCCAATAATTTCTTAGCATTTTTTGGCTTTAGCTTGATCTAGGATGCTCATCGTTTCACATCTGGAAACTATAGTTGAGTCTGTACCTGTGTTGTGAAATTAAAGAGTTTTCATCATGTCTTCTGGCTGTATAAATTTCCACTGTATGTTGTACATGACTTCTGTTTCTTTTTTCTTCTTAGTTACTGGATCTTTCAGTTTACTTAAGATGTTTTTGTGGGCTTTGGTAGATTTGCATGCTACTGTAGTGCCATGTGATTGTAATAGCTTATTAGTAATTTCTGAGATATTTTTGAAGTATGGCATCCAAAGGATGTATGTATGGATTGAGTGGTGACACTTTTTTTAATGAAGTGGTATGGGTACCCATTTTGTTGTAAGATATTTTATATGTGGTCCAATTCCTTTTTCTAGCGTTCCAGGTTACTCTACTGACTAAATAATGTTCTTAAACAGCACCTCTTGCAGGAATTTTGGTTTTCAACTTTGGTAATGGGGTTCTTTGTTAGGGTGGGTTACGTATAGACACTATATACGTAATATTATATTATTATATTATGGTCTCTGCTATGAGTTCTGAGAATAGTAATCCCATGGGTATTCCTCTGATTTTGTGGTACATTTGTCAATCAAGCTGAAAATACATAGTGTGGCAGAGGTTGATGAGTTCCATGATACTGGATATTTTGATTTTAGTGTTATTTGATTAGGTCAGGTATGTTGGATATGCTGCCATGGATCTTTTGCTAGTTCTCAATCTTTGGATGTAAAGGGGCTATGACATTGAATGAAACCATAATTTCATCTTCTTCTATTTTTATGTCTCTGATTTTTCTGGAGGCACTGTAATGGAGAGCTAATAGAATATTTGTTTCCCTCTGTGAGTTATCTAAGCTTTTCTGTATGCTCTATGTTGTATGTTGGGGTTTATAGTAACAATACAGATGGATGAAGAAGTATGTCAGGCTTGTATTTTTTTGAATGTCCACAAAAGCACTGGGGGGATGGCTACACTGCTTTTCATTTGGCATTATTCTTCTTTTGTGATTTGACCTTTCAAGGTTAGTTATGGGTTCACTTGATGAGATTGTCTAGTTTCTGTACGGGGTTGGCATTTACTAGAATGTAGGGGTTTTTGTCCTTCAGTATTCTTTGACTTTTTGAATATATTATGTTCTGTCCATGACAGCTGTAGTTTGACCTTTGTCTGCTGAGAGCAAGGTGGTGGTTTGTTTCTCCTTTAGATTTTTGAGAGCTGCTTTGAGTTGGTTCTTATTCTATGTTGTTCTGATCTGTGGTATAATTATATTTTGTTGGGTCTCAGCAAGCTCTGTGGTTTTAAATGTTGCTTCTTCTAAGACTGCAAAGAATTCTAACTGATTAGCATTGTCTATATTGTATTTCTTTCCTTTTCTATTTTTCAGCTTGTCTTAGAGATTTCGTCTTGATGGTAGCCAGCATTTTTGTGTGTTCTGAGGTCACGGTTTGCTCCAGTTGTTCCTTAAAATTATCTATGATGTGCTGGTATGAGAATGGAGGTGAGAATGGAAAATCCTAGTCTAAGTTCAGAAACAGATATTGCTTGCACAGATCTGCCTGTTTATATTTCTGTTGTATTTAATAATTAGTCTTATTTGTCAGAAGCCGGAGAAAGAAAACCGGACTGCCTCTAATTAAATAAATTACAAAATGGCAAAGTATACTCTTAGAATCCAACTAACTAGGATAATTTCAGTAAACCATGGTTAAAAAAACATGATCTGTGTCCCAGACCATATCTTTACTAGGGATGGTTGATCATTACTCACGAGGAAAGGGCCTTGGGCCTTCCTCCTCCTTCTCCAAGTTCATACTCAGAACAAAAGCACATGGCCTTCACTAAGATCTTTTTTATATTTATATTTAGCAATTAGGTAAAACTATTGTCAAGTTTATAATCTAAATGTGAACATTCCTGTATATAAAGATAGTCCCATTCCTGTGTAATACTACTATCATATAGCAATATACATTTCTACACATCAAATGGCTACCCTTTAAAGAGCAAGAAGCTTCGCAGAGACAGTAAAGGTGGTTCCTCTCTCCAGAGGCAACGGCAGTTTGTGGAAAAGGCAAACATGCAACAATAATGAAACTATAACAATGACACAGTGAAGTCAAGCATCTCTGAGGAGGGCCCAGTAGACCTTCCCAAAGAGAGGTGAATACAGTAGAGGAGATCAGCGGCTTACCTGGATCTTCACAGCAATGAGCACAGAGCTAAGCTCCTTGTCTAGTTCCCGCAGCACCGTCAGCTTTTTCAGGCGAAGGCTGCACAGCCTGTAAGACAGAGAGAATGGGATACATTCAGGCACCACCATCCCAGGGCCCCTGCTGCATGATACAAGAGGCTCCGGAGGTCGCCTGGGATATTGCTGACCACGGCGGGGCCTGAGTTGCTCCTCCAGCTCAGGAACTCCTGAATTCATGCAGCAGAGAGAAAGCGGATCAGAAAAAGAGGAAAGGAGGAAAATTAATAGAGCTAAAGCAGGATTAAGAAGATTATGCTATGACAGGAAGTTGCAAAACACACAGAGGAGAAATCCCTGCCCAAAAGGAAACCAGTGCCAGCTCTGTACAGAGACATTTCAATGATTAGGGGAATTTCCTTATAATTATTGCAATATCGTGCCCTTAATGTAACCCAAAGATTTTTTTTCCTTGCTTGTTTTCTATTTGGATAGTAAACAACACACAAATAATACTTAAAGTATAAGTTGTGCAACAGCAGATAAAGTAAATACATGAGATTGAGTTAAATCTCTGTACATCAAATCATCCTATTCAGTGAATCCTATTACTTCCCATTTGGTCCCCTCAGTCTTGTTTCTGAATTACTTTACTAGCACTGAGTACAGCCTGGTGTTTAAACAACCGTTACTCATTCAACCAGGAGTTCTAAGGAGAGGAATGGGGAGGGAGACACACAAACCCCTCTTTCTCAGTCTGTCTGTTTTATGGGACATTAACAGGGATTGGAAGATGCCTTTTTACTATGAATATTCAGTGTTCTAAAAAGCCAGAATCTTGCATTCCGCATGCCATGAAGATGAGCACTTCCCCTCCTTTACAATTAGCAGGAAAATACATCCAATTCTCTAAGCAGTCTAGTAAAAAAATTTTTTTTGATAACTACCTTTTGTAGTTTATATTAACAAAACAGTTCCTTGTGTCCCAGTTTCCTCCTGATCCACCCACACTACATGAAGTCAGGAATGAGACATTACAGAAATTGTCAATATTTGTCTGAGGTTCCAACCCTCACCCAGTCATATAACAGAAGTAATTCAGCAAATTCAGTTGGTTACAATAGATATTTCCAAGAAATTCCTTCAGCATCATTGTTTTGGGAACAAAAATGGAGCACTTTTTTCATCAAAAGACACCATTTTACTTTTAGACCAAAGTTTATGAAGTGCTTTTTTTTCTCCAGAAAAAGGATCACACACAACTGATAATTCATCAAAAAGATTTATATTCAGACCTCAGCATGGAGGGTAGAGTTTGCTATTTTTCTCCCTTCACAAGCCCAGCAGAAGCATTTCTGAACATATGCAGTATGCATCATTCATAAACCTCCCGAAATGCAAACCTTTGTACAAAATTTGGGTCAGCCTTGACTCAATTTTTTCCCAGTTGCAGTGGCAGTACATATATTAACTATTTTCCTGTGCTGGCTTTGTGAATCTTCTACCACTATTTAAAAAAGACTGCGGGAATATGCGAGAGAGGCAGATAGTTTAATTGTATATCATAAAAAGCCAAGCTATCTACGCAGATATAACAGCTGACCAAAAAATGGTGTGCAAGTTTTTAGAATGCAAATTATTTCAAGCAGTCCTACACTTTGCTGAGGTGGATCTGGGGTTACTGCTATGGATTAAAGGGAATTATTTATCCTTTGTGCCCCCCTATCTCCCCGTCCCTGTCATCACGGACCTAAGGCCTGCCACTAAGACATATTTGGACTGAGGTGCTAAATACTAGAACCAAGCACTTGGCCTTAATTCTACTCTGTAGATGTTCTCAGATGATTTATTATTATTATTCAACTACATCATGATGTTCTTCACATAAGAAGGCTGTCAGTGTCCTTTGGTTCAGAATGTGAAAAATGGAAAGTGAAAGTTTTTTCCTGCTGGCTAATTATGCAGCAGAATGGCAACCATTCAGTAAAAACATCTGGTTTTCTATACTACATTTTCAAGGGAAAGGAATCTTCATTCTTTGTACCTCCTTATTGGAATAGCCACTAAATACCTTTTTGATTGTTTACAGCCGTGATGGCGAACCTATGGCACACGGAGCCCTCTCTGTGGATACATGAGCCATTGCCCAGCTGAGTTCCACTGCCTCCCACCAGACAGCTGATTTTCGGGTCTCTGCCACGCATGCAGAAGATGCACATGCATGCGCAGGGCAGGGGTGGATTCCTGCCAGTTCTAACCTCTTCTATAGAAGAGGTTCCACAAATCTACAGTGCCGTTTAGAACCGGTTCCAGCTCCCTCCCCCCGCCCGTCCGCACATCATCAAGATGAAGTGCGAGAAGAGGAATTCTGGGAGTTGAAGTCCACAAGTCTTAAAGCTGTCAAGTTTGAACACCCCTGGAGTTTTTTTTCTAAAGGGTTAGGGGTGCAAGGGTCTTGTAACTTGACAGCTTTAAGACTTGCATGCTTCAAATGCCAGAGTTTCTGAGCCAACATTTTGGTTGCTAAGCAAGAGCGTTGTTAAGTGAGTTTCACCACATTTTACAAGTTGGCCACGCCCACCCAGTCGCATGGCTGGCAAGCCACTCCCATACGGTCACATGGCCGCAAGCCACTCCTACCTGGTCACATGGCCAGCAAGCTACTCCCACAAAGCAGGCCACACCTACAGAAGAGGTTCTAAAAAATTATGAAACCCAGCACTGGCGCAGGGGGTTGTCACATGTGCGGGAGTGGGGTAGCGTGGGGGGGCAACATCCCCCTGTCCCATTTTTGGGTTTAGGATGCTTCAGGAGGCCTGCTAGGCCCAAAATGGGCTGCAGGGGGGGCTTGCAAGGAGAGCGCTTTTGGCATGCAAGGATGAAAAGGTTACCCATCACTGGTTTAGAGGACACTTGCCATTGAAGCATTCCAAGAATTCAATAGGCTCAAAGATGCTGCAACATATTCTATGCATTTACAGTTTTCCAAACATTCCCCTTCTAGAGAAAAAACCAGCAGGTGGCAACATCTAGCTGAACCACGGCTAATTTCTGAAGCACAGCAGATTTAGCCCTGTTTAAGGATTGGATGGGGGTGTCGATCTACTTTCAGGAATACAGATTAGACTGGAAGGTAGACACTCCACCCCACTTCTGAAACATGCATATAGTCATCAGGTCTTGACCTCAACCTGAAGGGTAGCCTTACATTATATAATATCTATATATTGTCGTCAGTGCTACAGAATTTGCTATAGATGTTCTTTATGATTCCTTGTATGATCTGCAAACAGTGCTCTCCCCTCAAACGTAAATGAGGATATATATCTGATGAGACACAGCAGCAAATTGTTTTACACGGAACACATCATACCTTTGTCACAGAGTATTAAATTTAATTGGTCTCCAACTGACCACAATAAATTAGCCCTGATGCTAGCTACATATCCCTAAAGAAAAAGTTTGATTCCCTATGAAGTCACCAGTATTTACAGCTATCTAGATGTACGCAAACACATCTGCGCACATCAGTTCCCAAGACTCTGCCAGCTCTTTTTCCACTGCTTAATATCTGCAGGGTAAAAAGAGAGAAGCCCACAAGAAATATTACTATGTTATTTTTATTAAGCCCAGGACAATTTAACTTGCTAGCTACTAGCATGCATGTTCCCTAACGAAGGGCATCACAGGAAGTAGAAAAGCTAAGACTCCGTTTCTGTAATTTAAACATGTCATTGATAATACCCCAGAACCATCTATAGCATTTCTATTACAATAGGCTCACAAGAAAAGTCTGTTCAAGGCACAATTTACAAAAACCCCACATTTAAATAAAAATTTGTCATATGTTTTCCCTTCTTCCCATTACTGGTGTAACAGAAACAGAACAGAATAACAGAGTTGGGACCTTGGAGGTCTTCTAGTTCAGCCCCCTGCCTAGGCAGGAACCCCTACACCACTTCAGATAAAGGGTATCCAATCTCTTCTAAAAAACTTCCAGTGTTGGAGCATTCACACCTTCTGGAGGCAAGTTGTTCCACTGACTAATTGTTCTGTCAGGAAATTTCTCCTTAGTTCTAGGTTGCTTCTCTCCTTGATTAGTTTCTACCCATCTACCCTCTTGTCCTGCCTTCAGGTGCTTTGGAGAAGGGGCGTTGGTCTTACATAATATGCTCCTTCTCGTGCGGTGGAGATAGCATCCAGGAATGGTTTGACCTCATCTGCTTAGCTGATTGGACTGAGTCTGTCAGAGCTGTGAGGACACGTTTCCTTTGCTAGGGCTCCCCAGCTTTTGGTGAAGACCAAGTGACAGACTCGACATGTCTAACTCCAAAATCTTCCCCTTATGGACCAAGGACCAGACGGTCTTCAGGGTGGGGCTGAATCCTATCTCCACCGCATGAGAAGGACTGTATCAGGTAAGACCAACGCCTCTTCTCCATAGTGGAGGAGATAGCATCCAGGAATGGGACATACTAAAGCTAGCTTGTCCTTACGCGTGGGCAACAGTCTGGTCTGAAGTCCCCTGATCCCTGTGCAGTACTCTCCTGCCAAAGGCCATCTCATCCGAGATGAAGATGTCAGTTTATAATGTTTGATAAAGGGGGAAGGAGAGGATCACGTAGCTGCTTGACAGACCTCTTCTAAGGAGGCCTGCGTTGTCAATGCCGCCGCTGTGGCTGTGCTCCTGGTGGAGTGTGCAGTGATCTGTCCAGGTAACGGAATGGCCTGTAGCTCATAGGCCTTGGCGATGCACGCCCTTAGCCACCAACCTATTGTTGACGAAGTTACTTTCCTGCCCAGAGATGATGGCTGGAAAGACAGGAAGAGAGACTCGACTTCCTGAAGGAGGAAGTCCGCTTAATATATTTGCGGAGAACCCTCCTGATGTCCAAGGTGTGCCACTTTTTCTCCAGGGCATGAGTTGGGCCCAGGCAGAAGTTTGGCAGGATCAGTTCCTGTGCCCTGTGGAACCAGGTGCACACCTTGGGGACAAAGGAGGGGTCCAACTGTAACACCACTCTGTCAGGGTGGAAAATACATAGGTCCTCCCTCACAGAGAGGGCCGCTAGTCCTGAAATCCTCCTGGCCAATGTAATTGCCACCAGGAATGCCAACTTAAGGGTAAATATATGCAGTGAGGCCAACCTCAATGGCTCAAAGGGCCCTCCGGTGAGCGAGTTCAATACTTTGGACAGGTCCCAGGAAGGGTACCTGTGCACCAACACGGGTCTCAGGTTGGCCGTGCCCCTTAGGAATCAGTGCGCAGTGGGATGCTGGGCCAGGGGCTGTAGTTTCCCACATCTGAGCATCAAGGATAGTGCTGCCACCTGATGGTATTGGTGCTAGACCTCTATCTAGTTCATCCTGGAGGAACTCCAGGATCTGAGCTATTGTCACCTCTGTGAGAGGAAGACCTGTTCTATCACACCAGGTGCAAAAGGCCTTCCTTTTGTATATGCGGTCAGTGGAAGGCCTCCTAGAGGCTTGTATTCTTGATGATCCTGGAGGAAAAATTGTCCCCCCTCAGAACACTCCACTCAAGTGCCAGGCGGTAAGATGGAGCCACTGTGGCTCCTGATGGATCAAGGCCCCCTGGCTGAGAGAAATCTTGTCCTGAGGGATCCTCCAGGACTGAGCCACTGACAGGTTTACCAGGTCGGCAAACCAAGGCCTTCTGGGCCAGTAGGGGAGCAAGGAGTAGGATCTCTGCCTTCTCTTCCTGGACCTTCCTTATCACCTTGGGAACAAGGGAAAGGGGAGGGGAGGCATACAGCAGTCCTGGAGGCCAAGGACAGCGGAGAGCATCAACCCCCCCCCCGTCCCCCGGTGCCAGAAACCTGGCATAAAATCTCAGTAGTTGAGAATTGTCTGGGGTGGCAAATAGATCCACATTGGGAGGCCAAAATGATCTGTGAGCTCCCGGAATAGTGACGGGCGTAGGCACCACTCAGTGTGGTCGATTGAGGCTTTGCTGAGCCAGTCTGCTTGCACGTTTGTCACCCCGGAGATATACTCCGCCATGATGGATCGCAGGTGCCCCTCCATCCAGAGGCCCAGCTGTTTGGCCTCCTGCATGAGGGACCTGTGTATGTGCTATGAATGAAGAATCGGGAAAGGTTGCTGGAAGGAATTTTGATATGTCTGTCCTAGCTGAGGGACTGAATCGAAAGCTGGGGAACCCTAGCAACAGAGGCATGTCCTCACAGCTCTGACAAACTCAGTCCAATCAGCTAAGCAGGCAAGGTCAACCCATTCCTGGATGCTATCTCCACCACTATGGAGATGCCCTTAGTTCTAGGTTGCTTCTCTCCTTGATTAGTTTCTACTCATTGCTTCTTGTCCTTTGGAGAATAGCTTGACTCCTTCTTCTTTGTGGCAGCCCCTAAAATAAATACAACAAACCTAAAACAGATATATACAACATTTAAAACTGCAGCAGCAAAAGCTATATATTAAAAACAGGAAGAGTTGGTTATACATATTAATGATAATAGTATCTTATCTACAAGATGAAGCACTACCTTATATAATTATATGTTACATAAACATGTAGCTATTCCAAAATTGTAGTTCTTCAATGGGTTTATTTTTTTTCAGATGCTCAACATAAAATTACTGTAATAGTTTTCATCTATTTGTTCTTATACCCATGAGCAACTTTTGCACATATTTTATTTTGTTAAGTCTGATTGGAATGCAATAAAATATGGGCCAACCTCTCTTAATGTTTCCACTTAACATAATTTATTGAAGTCATTTAAATCAAAATTTTAAAAAGCTGGCTCACTACAGTCATATCATAATAAGCTAGCATTTTGCGTTTATTCACCCAATTGTCAGGGGAAGGTAATAATTTCAGAAGTGAAGTGAAGCTCAGAAAATGCAGTTCAACTGCTTACATATTTGGTTACTTTCTCTTTTCTTTATTTTTGTAACTAGGGTATATCTTTATCAAAAACCTTTTTTAACCAATTTTAATATACAATTAACACAGAGTTGCTAATCAAACCTGTTATAGAAGACTTCTTTGATAAATCCTAACATTTTGAGATGCTAGGAGATGCATAAATCCAACCTGACATCATCATTCTAGTTATACATATTCAGTTATCTGCTGCATAATATTGTATTGGTAATAGAGCATTCCTATTCACGCCTGTAGCCCTCCCAAGCGCCATTTTCACTGGCAGAGGCACTGCAGGCCAGCCCTTTGTTGTTTCCAGGGCGGCCCCACAGGCCACATCTAAGCACCACGTGGGCCGGATTCTGGGCCTTGAGTTTGAAACCCTAGTATTAAACAATGGTTTGTATAAGTATGATTTGAATCAATCACAATTAGTTGCATTCATACAACTTGCTATGCCAAAAGTAAATAAATAATGCAGGACTTAGCAAGATATGTGAGGACTGCAGGAACCCATTGCAGACCCTTTAGTGGTACTGTTGGTCTTATGGATTAAATGAATCTATAAAAATAGATGCCACAATACTTTAGCAGCCTTTAAAGGTATCAACCATTTAAATTGTTTTAACCACTAAAGCTATACCCAGCAACCTATTATTATGAACCCTTACTGCCAACAATTTTCATGCAATATAGATCTACATCAGAGTAAAATAGAGAGAAAATGCAAATGCCAACTGATGTGAAATGTAAGAACCTGCCTTAAACCACTGAACCATTTCACATCATTTTAGAGAAAGATCATAAAATATATACTAAGGAAAACATTTTGCAGAAAAGTTACAGTATTACAAAACATGCCATAGACCAAGGCTGTCAAATTCCGGCCCGTGGGCTGGCCAATGGCCACGGCCACACCCAGTTTAGCGAAGGGGGGGGAAAGTCCTGATATGTCATGTGATGCTGCCATGAGGATATGAGTTTGACAACCCTGTCATAGATTAAACCAAAGGCTGAGCAATGAAATGCACTCAGAAGAAGAGTTAGGAGACCAATGTGGGTAGTGATGAAGGTATTGATCTAGGATAGGAGAGATCTAGGTTCAAATCAATGGTGGGTTTCAAAAAAATTTTAGAACCTCTGCTACAGGTGTGGCTTGCTTTGTGGGAGTGGCTTGCTGGCCATGTGACCGGGTAGGAGTGGCTTGCCAGCCATGTGACTGGGTGGGCATGACCAACTTGTAAAATGTGGTGAAACTCACTTAACAACGCTCTTGCTTAGCAACCAAAATGTTGGCTCAGAAACTCTGGCATTTGAAGACGCAAGTCTTAAAGCTGTCAAGTTACAAGACCCTTGCACCCCTAATCCTTTAGAAAAAAAACCCCAGGGGTGTTCAATCTTGACAGCTTTAAGACTTGTGGACTTCAACTCCCAGAATTCCTCCTCTCGCTCTTCATCTTGATGATGTGCGGACAGGCGGTGGGAGGGAGGGAGCTGGAAGTGGTTCTAAACGGCACTGTAGATTTGTGGAACCTCTTCTATAGAAGAGGTTAGAACTGGCAGGAACCCATCCCTGGTTCAAATCCACCCTCAGAAATAAAAACTAATTGGGAAACTTCAGGTTTATTATTTTCTCTCAGCTCTACATACTAAGTAGGATTGTTGTTGTGAAGACAAAATGAAGGGAAACACCTTGAACTTCTGAAAAAAAATTAGCAGGACATTTAAAGTGATAACCTTCCTTCAGTGCTGTTGCTTAGCAATTCATGTTTAACACAAGCTACTTTGGATTCTGGAGGTAGTACAAGCATTACAACTATTATTTATTTCGTCTTTTTATATGGCTACCTATCTCACAGGCATCGTACCATAATTTTTCATGCACCTTCAACAAGAAATTCTGCATATTAATATGAACATGTGATAATACAAGTATATCTGAATAATGAAAAATCTAAGTTGGCAACTGACCTGTTGTTGACTGCAATAAAAAGGTGACAAATTTGAACATCTCTCATACAGATATTGTTTATTCTAATCCAGACTTCCCCAAATTGGCTAATGGTTTCCACTACCACCCAGTATAACTAGCGACCAGGCAATCTAACTCAGGGTTTCTCAATCTTAGCATTCTTAAAAGGTGTGGACTTTAACTTCCAGAATTCTGCAGGCAGCATGCTAGCTAGGGAATTCTGAGAGCTGAAGTTTACACGTCTTAAAGCTGCTAAGTGGAAAACACTGATCTAACTGCTTCCACAGCTTCCATTACCCCACTCCATCGCCCCAAGGCTTTGTTTAGCTCCAAACCCATTTTGATAGCTTGCAATGTCCTCTAGGTGGCGCCAGTTTCCTGCCTTTAGCCATTTCATATCTCACTAAATGGCAGAAAAGAATTGACAGTCAATAAGAGTCAGCACTTCTCAAAATCTGTGCGGGAGGTGTTCTGTGCCTTTCACTGTACTATCCCTCTAAAAAAAAAAACTTTACTGATAACAGACAAGGTATATAACTAGTAAACAATATGAAATGTGGGGAAAAAAATGTAACAAACTCTACATAAACTCCAGCAGATCCTGAAAGAGTGAAAAAGTACATTGCTAAGTGACTGTTGAATAGAGCTAAGCAGAATCTGGCATTCAAAGTTCTGCCCTCAGCCACCTCTCTCCCCACCCTTCTTTCCTACTATACTGTAGCCCTAATTGTGACTGTGCAGAACACCCGCTTCCTGAAATCCAAGCTAACTACTTCCAGAATACTAGAAGTACCTAAATTCTAAGGAACCAGATGATTTCCTGGCAGTACTCCCAGGACTAACCATCCTGAAAGCAAGAAAGAAATAAAACGGAGCCCCAAGACAAAATCTCCTAAGTAATCAGCCCATCCGGCTTTCTCATCGGCAGCCTGAATTCCCCTTAGTGGAAATAACCGAAAGGTTTAAAATAGGCTCACAAAAGAAACTGGCCTGAAGTTCGACTGAGGCAGTGATGTCTCCAGTTACATTTCCTTAAAGCCATGTCAGCTTGTCTAGGCATTTCCAAGAACTGAACGGCTCTGCCTGACTCCCAAGATTGCATGCAGCTCTGCCCTTTAGTCCCTCTCCATCATTGGCCTCCACATTCCACCTCCTTTCGAGTTCTTCTGCTTTTGACTTTCCAAAGGCTAACCAGAAGGAATGCCCAGGGAAAGAGGGCCTGGGAGTGGAAGGGGGTGGAGAGTGAGAATGAGAGTGAGAAGAGGGAAGGAGGGAGGGAGGGAGAGACAATACAATACAATACAATAGTAGAGTTGGAAGGGACCTTGGAGGCCTTCTAGTCCAACCCCCTGCCTAGGCAGGAAACCCTAGAAGACAACAGCAGCCACACTGAATGGCAGCACTCAGTGACAAAATTACAAAAAAGAACTCAGAAACTAACTATATCTCACATTTACCCCATCCCTGAAAAAAGTTTCAGATTTTTAGGGGGTTTAAAGCCCCAAATTTGAATGACGTGAGCACCCTACAAGATCAAAATAAAAGTATATTTTAGTTACCTCGCCAACATGTCTTTGGAAAGTCCAGAAGCAGAATATTAAATAATTGAATCCTTACCCTCATCTTCCCTCTGCATTTGCCTGGCATTATTCCCAATATGTCCCTGAGGCCTATTTAGAGATTCCATATTATTTTTCCTTTCAATCACAACAACTACAACATACACTTAGTCAGCACTCCAAATTAATATGTGAACGATGTCGTATGGAAACCTGTGCTTTTCCCAACTTGTAAAATGTACCAAATATGTTTTATATTACCAGAAATAGAGGACAAATTTCCTTTTATATGAAAGGTGATGCTGGATAAAACTAAATGAAATAGATGCGTTTGCTCTAGCTCTTACATGAATTAGAAGCATTCGATGCTCAGTGAAAATTGGTAGTGGAGAAATTCAGGTTAAAAATTAGCAATGGGCATATGGTAGGCATGACTTTGAAAATTAGTTATTATTCAGGACTATTGCCCTAAAATCCACTATATGGACTACTCAATAGCATTAGTCTAGTTGCCTACTGTGAAAAATGAACGCTGAGTAACAGAGAACTTTAATCTAAACTCCTTGGGCTGTTCAGATATTCTTAAATGGAGAAAGGGCTATATCCAGTTCAGATATCAAATGAGATGTGATAATCTGTAAATACACATCTGTGATTTGGAGTGTCCCTTAGGCACATTACAGATGAAACAGGTTGGGGGAAAATAATGCAAGAGTTAGAGAAGGAAACTGATGAAGGCAACTTGTTCAAGTCAGTAACTTCTAACCTTTTTCATTTTCAACACTGAAGTTTTCTGCTGAGGAATGTCTATTCTCAATCAATCAGAATAGAGCTGGAAGAGATTTTGAGGTTTTCTAGTCCAACCCCCTGCTCAAATGGGAGACCCTATCCATTTCAGAGACTATCCAGCCTCTTCTTAAAAATCTCCAGCGATGAAGCACCCACAACTTCTGACTGCAAACTGTTCCACTAGTTAATTATTCTCACTGTTAGGAAGTTTCTCCTTAATTCCAGGTTGCTTCACTGCTTTATTAGTTTCCACCCATTGTTTTTTGTCCTGCCTTCTGGTGCTTTGGAAAATAAGTTGACCCCCTCCTCTCTGTGGCAACCTCTCAATGCAAAGGATTTGGAAGTCATGTTCAATTGCATATTAATAGATTCATAAGCATAGAGGTTATTTCCTATCTCTCCCTCCCTCCCTCTCTGAGAAAATGTGCCCCTGCATGGAATAGAATCCTGTGTAATGATCTGGCTGGAACATGGGCGGTATGATTGAAGCAATAAATAAGCCCTTTGGAACTGTTTGCTATTACTGGTTTTCAGGAATTCTGATCAGCTCCAAAGAAATTTAAGAGTTCCCCAGAAAGCAATCTGACAACTAACACGCTAAGTAATTAGAGTTAAGACTGACAATGATAATTTCTATTTAATTTCTATTTAATTATAATTTCTATTTAATTTGACACAGTCTGAACAGAATGTCATCTGGTTATAGACAGGCTTCAAGAGAGAGAACATCTGCCTAGACAAGAATGATTAAAATTGGACTTCTCTAACTTGAAATAAAAAATACACGCCAACATTGGTGTGGAAAATCAGGAGATGGAACCACGGCAGCTCCTAATCTTTGTTGTGGTTTTATAATATGATGATGGTCACAGGAGCATTTTTAAACTAAAAGTACACTAAAGATTCTTGTAGCCAAGAAACAAATAGGAGTTGTATAATCATATTAGTGTTTTATACAAATTTACACAAACACAAAGGTGCACTTCAGTGCCTGGATATTACTTCTTACCTTATTACCTAAGCCTTAAGAATACCAAGTTAATCATTTACATAAAATTAATTATCTAAGTGTATATTCAATATTATGAACCAATCATGGAATAGAGCGACAATAACCAGTAGCCAATTGAACTTATTTGTCTCATACTCTCTGACTACTGGGTAGATTAACTAAGTTAATTGGAGCTGAAGTCCAAGGCAGGAACATCTGGACAGCCAAAGAGTCTCTATCTTGCTTTATAATTTGACTTCCCTTTTCCTCCCAAAATTTTCAAGTTTTTCTTTTTCTCTCTCCAACATTCTTGGAAGGGTTTCAAGATTATTTTATAGTCCAGTGCAAAAATGCAACTTCGCGAGTTTGTATTCCTTCTTTCCTTTATTCATCTGTCTGAAAGAATTCTGCCCCCCCCCCACTTTCCTGTTGCAGAAAGGGCCCCACCCAGAGAGAAAAGGTTTAACCTGCCTCTCTCCTCCATGACAGTTCCCTAAAATCAAGTTCTCAGCCATAATCCTATACTAAAAACGAAGCAATGAAAAAACATTAAGAATTAATTTAGTGCTCCAACCTGGATTGAAGGAATAATAAAAAATGTAATTCATATAAAATAATTCCTAATGCAAGCCTTTTATTTTCCTTAGAAATATAGGATAAGAACTTGAGAGTTAAATATTAACGCAATTATGTATCCTGATATTTGGCAACTTTTCCTAAAAAGGCAATGTGGCTTTTTTTTTTCCTGTTCTTCTAAAATAAGATTAGGTGAAACTCTGCTAGATCAGAGGAAGACTATATTAGTGGCCTACACAGCCCTCCAGGAAAGCCACAAGTAGAACACAAAAGCATAATAGCTTTCTATTCATGTTCCTTAGCAACTAAGATTCAGATATATTTGGTTGATAATACTAGAAGCAATACATGACAAGAGGCCATTAATAGTGTTAAGTATTATTCTATGAAAATTTTTCTAAACACTTTTTAAAGTAGCTGAGTGGATGCCTTTAGTACACATTGTAATAAAAAAACGAATTCACATCATTAACATATATTCTATGTAGAGTTCTTGTTATCTGTCCTTTTGCCTCATTATTAAGCTTCACCAGAGAACCTCTGTTCTAGCAAATACAGCTTAAAAAAAAAGAATGGAAAATACTAGAACCTGGATTTTCCATAAACTACTCAATCAATCTCTTGAGATAAGTTTAAAAGACTACAATTTATCGGTAAAATCTATCACAGTACAAAGTGAATAAAAATAATAATGATCAGTATTGTATGGCATGAGAATTAACACAGTTAAAGCAGATTTTCCTTGGTAGCATGCATATATCAAATTATTTTACATTGTTTTATACAATGTTCAGAAAATAAATGGTTATCAGGCATGCTCCCCTGTTTTTAAACAAAGCAATGGAATCTATAAATTCCAATTCATGTTAGTTTTATTGCCAGCTTCTAAATTACATATTAATCAGTACTAGAATGTACCAGAGGTATCAAAACATGTTAGTTTGTAGCGCAGAGTGGTGTGAATTTACACCATTTACAGAGTTAACCCTGCATTTGAGGTTTAACATTATTCAAATGATGATAACATTTATATATAAAAGATTACAAGCTTTTAAAACATTGTATTTCAGCAGTGGAACTCTTCGTATTTTTAAAAAAATTAATAATTTATTTGTTAAACCATTTAGGGAGCAGAATAAGTACCGTAGCTAACTTAAAAAAAAGACACATAGATAAAGAAAAGAATATCAATAAATAATGAATTTACAATTATTATCACTATCTTAAAATTTTCTTATTTCATTAATTAATAACTGAATATAGTTATCCAATCTGACCTTTGAAGTAAACTGCTGCACAATTTAGATACTCTGTAATATGGGATTTATTGATCCAGAAGCAACATATATTTTTTACTAAATAAATTAAGGAGTGTAGATATAATATTAATCTTCTGTAATTGTGGCTTTATTTTCCTATAAATACAAGATCCTAATCAGTGGTGGGTTGCTAACCGGTTTACTGCTGGTTCGCACATGCCCACCCGCGCAGCCGCATAGCTGCGCGGCCGAACCGGGCTGAACTGACAGCAACCCACCTCTGATCTTAATGCTGGATCAACACTAAAACATGTTTCCCCATCCTAGAGATCTTTCTTGAAACTGATATATAAAAATCCCATCAAGCCACATCTTCAAATAGTTAAGAGAAAATGGGCCAGAATTAAAAATAACTGGTTGCTTCCATGTTGAATAAAGCCCTCCGTGACAAATAGGCTTCCAATAAGCTGCCAGACATCCATTAATTTGTCTGTTTAAAACACATTCAGGCCATTAATAATTTCAATGACTGTAGTGGAGGGTTCCATCAATTAATTATACATTATGTTCCCTGCCAATCAATTTATTTGGGTGACCTCTTATTCTAGTACTAAAAGGCAAAGAACCCAGGATTCTTCTCTGTCCACAGAGAACATAATTTTATAAATCTGTAGCATTTGCCTCTTTTGTGGTTCTGGGAAGAATGTAAACAAAACTGTGGCTTGTGTTGTTTGGTAGCAAATTTGTACAGATAGTGTTTTAGAAAACACTATCCAAGCAGCGCAGGAAATATTGTTAAACTACTAAAAAGCATTTTTGTGAAAAACTGATTTGGTGTAACAAAATGTAAGTGGAATGTGATACCTGCGGGATCGCATTCTACCCCACACATCCCTGCGACCAATCCGCTCTCACAGAGAGGGACTCCTCCGGGTACCTTCCACTAAGCAGTGCGGGCGGGCGGTGCCTAGGAGTAGGGCCTTCTCTGTGATGGGCCCAACCCTCTGGAACGACCTCCCCACCGATATTAGAACTACCTTGGACCTCCGCTCCTTCCGTAAGAAACTCAAGACCCACCTGTTTCGACTAGCCGGCCTGGCCCAATTGTAATTACAAGTAACACTCACTACTGACCTTCCTGGATGGCTTTTTAAATTTTAAATTTTGGGGTTTTAAATTGGTTTTAGAATTGTTTTAATTATTTAATTAGTTTGGGTTAAATATACAGACTGTATGTTTGCGTTGTTCTGTCTGGTGTTTTATGTCATGTTTTGTTGTTTTTATATATGAACGGTCTGTACACCGCCCCGAGTCCCTGCGGGGAGAGGGGGCGGTCTATAAATTTAATAAAACCTAAACCTAAGCAGGAGTAATAGCTAGTTTAAGAAGCAGACTACCTTTTTAACAAACCTTCAGTGAAAAAGATAAAATTGATACGAAAGAGTAAAATGGCACTGACGTCATGACTAGTGACCCTTATGAACCATGCAAATAGAAAAGAACTGACATATAACTTTGGCTTCTAAAACTGGAAGAAGGGAAAAGATGGGAAAAAGCACTACTCTCAGAGTTTATAACAGAGTTCAACCATCAATCTCAATTCTCTAGATACTTACCACTTAATTGGCTTTTGGTTAGACTTGACTCTCAGACATGATTTGGTTAGACTGTACTGCAAACAAGAATGAAGCTTTAAACATTAAATTTGACTGTCCACTGTGGTATAACTGTCACAACCTGGCTTCAGAGCTGAAACTGCAGGCTTTCTGCTTTCCAAGCTTCTGATTTAATGGATATTCTTAAAGTGCTGGTAATGATTTATAAAGCCCTCTACAGCAGGGATGTCAAACTCTATTTCATTGAGGGCCGCATCAGGGTTGTGTTTGACTTGGGAGGGGGAGAAGCAGGGTAGGTGTGGCCAAGTCAACATCATTCATGTCAGGGACACCTGTGGTGACCCTGGTGGGGCTGGGGGGGGATCCTCCTGCAGCCCTCTGCTAGCAAAAATGGAGTCCAGGAGGACAGGGTGGCTCCACAGGCCAGATCTAAGAACCCTGTGAGGTGGATCCAGCCCTCAGGCCTTGAGTTTGACACTCCTGCTCTACAGCATGAGCTTAGGTTATTTCAAGGACCACTTTTCCCTGGTTACATCTACCCTTCCCATCCAGACCAGCAGGAGGGGCATATTACAGGTCCCATCCACTAAGGAGCGCCATCTGACAGCAGGAGAGCCTTTTCCACCATGATACCTGCCTTTTGGAACAACATCTTCACTGACGTAAGGTCGGCCCCTAATCTATTGACTTTCTGGAAGGCCCTGAAGATATGGCTTTGCCATCTGGCCTAGGATCCGGTGGTGGTGTGGAAATTGGTTACATTGTTTATAAGATGGATTGCCCTCTCCTGAAGATGTTTTTATGGTTTGTATGGTTTTAAAAAAAATTAATGTGTTTTAATGGTTTTTGTGTTATTGGTTTAGTTATTTATTTGTATCTATATTTGTATTTTGTGTTTTTAAATTCTGTGTAGGTCCTGCAGAGTCACATATGTGAGTTCGGTGGCTATACAAATTGAATGAATCAATGAATTAATATATTGACGAATGAATACTCGGCCAGTCTCTTGAAGCCCTTGGTAGCAGCTTTTATATAAGATTTCCTCTAATTTTTGGATGACGAATTCCTGCCTTGCCAATCACAGCCATTCAGACTATATCTAACTAAATCAACTAAACCTAGAATATACCAACCCAATTCATTGTATCTTTCTGCCCTTGCAAACCATTGTTGCTTTTTTTATCACTTCCGTACACGGAGTTTGAATTACCTTGTGTTCTTCAAATTGTTATGCTCTCTTTTTTTGAGAATGTCTTTAATTCCATACAACCCTTATTTTTGGGTTGTCCTGTTCGATTCATTCACTCTTCAATGCTCATTTTTTTCATATAACATTTGCAGCCAATGATTTGGTTCTCAGCCAACAATATTTCATCAGCTATACAGTACAATGCACACATAATTGCATACCCAACCAGCACAGCTGTAATTGATATCACAAGCATTTAATCATAAATACATGGGGGAGGGGGACAAAAGAGATGCATGTTGTGAAAGCTGAGAAATTCTGCATCACAGATCAGAAACTATATTAATTCTGCTATCTTCTATAAATGTTACACTCCTATGTACAATGCACACATTACAAAAGTTTTGCCTAAAAAGCACATAAATTATAGGATTTAAGACATGGGATAAGATGCAGTATCAGAGTTATCTGTCTCAAGATATTTGCAATAATAAGAAACACTATCTCTTTTATTGTATTGATTTATTAATTACATTGATTTACAGTGCATTCAGAAAGTATGCAGATCCCCTTCACTTTTTTCCACTTTCTTATGCTGCAGCCTGATTCTACAGTTGTTGAACTTCATTTTTTTTCCTCATTAATCTACACTCAGTACCCTATAATGATAAAGGGAAAAGGGAATCTTAGAATTTTAGTCCGTCTCTTTATTAAAAAGAAAAAGAAACTGAAATATCACGTTGGCATAAGTATTCAGACCATTTGCAACAACGCTTGAAATTTAGCTCAGGTGTCTCCCAAATCTCTTGATAGTTGCTGACATGTTTCTACACCTTGATTGGAGTCGACTGCGCAAAATTAAATTGATTGGATATGATTTGGAAAGGCACACATCTCTCTATGAAGGCCTCATTATGCGGTCAAAGGAACTGCCTGCAGTGCTCAGAACAGGGTTATTGCAAAGGCATAGATCTGGGGAAGGCTACAATAAAATTTCTGCTACACTGAAAGTTCCTAAGAGTACCGCAGCCTCAATAATTCTCATATGAAATTTGGCAACACCCGGTCGCCTGGTCAAACTGAGTAATTGGGGAAGAAGGGCCTTAGTAACAGAGGTGACCAAGAACCCGATGGTCACTCTGACTAGGTTCTAGAGATCCTGTGTGGAGATGGGACAGGTTGCAGAAAGACAATCACCACTGCAGCCTCCACCAATCTGGGCTTTATGGCAGAGTGGCTAGACGGAAGCCTCTCCTCAGGGCAAAACACATAAAAGCCTGCTTTGAATTTTCAAAAAAGCACCCAAAGGATTCTCAGACTGTGAGGAACAAGATTCTCTGGCCTGATGAAACCAAGACTGAACAGTTTGGCCTCAATTCTAAACGTTATGTCTGGAGGAAACCATGCACCGCTCATCACCTGCCCAATATCATCCCAACAGTGAAGCATGGTGGTGGCAGCATCATGCTGTGGGGGTGTTTTTCAACAGCAGGGACTGGGAGGTTGGTCAGGGATGAGAGAAAGCTGCACGAAGTACAGGGATATCCTCAATAAAAACTTGCTCAGGATCTCAGCCTGGGCTGAAGGTTCACTTTCCAACATGACAACGATCCTAAGCATACAGCCAAGACAAGACAGGAGTGGCTTAGAGACAACTCTTTGAATGTCCTAGAGTGGCTCAACCAGAGCCCTGACCTGAACCCTAATGATCATCTCTGGAGAGACCCGAAAATGGCTGTCCACTGACAGTCTCCATCCAACCGACTGAGCTTGAAAGGATTTGCAAAGAAGAATAGCAGTAAATCCCCCAATTCAGGTGTGCAAAGCTTGTGATGTCATACCCCAAAAGACTCAAGGCTGTAATTGCTGCCAAAGGTGCTTCAACAAACTATTGACTGAGGGGGTCTAAATATTTATGCCAATGTGACCTTTCAGTTTTTTCTTTTTGATAAATTTACAAACATTTCTAAAATTCTGTTTTCACTTTGTCATCATGGAGTACTGAGTGCAGATTAATGAGAAAAAAATGAATTTCAACAACTCTAGAATTGGGCTACAGCATAGCAAAATTGACAAAAGTGAATACTTTCTGAATGCACTGTACATAGCTGCCCATTTCGCAATTGCCTGTTCTCTGTCTTTCATCCTCCAAATTTTGCTTCTTGCACATATAACCGGGAAAAGGGAAAGATCGCATTTACCAGGATTTGAACAAATTACCTGTAGAAAACTTCAAATTAGACCATGACACTGATCAACATATAGATTGAAAATAAGGATTATTTGTCATTTGAACCTGGCTATGTAATTTACAATATATGTTAAAGTATTCAATAAAAGGTTGCTTGTTAATTCCTATGGTGGAAAGTTTTAGGGATGAGAAATTACGAAATAGGATTAGATTCGTTTGATGGCAAGATGCATTGCATATAAATGTAATAAATAAATAATATACAATGAAAATGACTGCAGACAAAATTGCAGATATGTTTCTTGATTTTCGAAATCAAAGAATCACTATAACATTTATGCTACTGATGCAGTATTTTCTTACAATGTAACAATTTTATAAATAATACACATTCATGTCCCTGTAAGTCCTGAAGAACTGTGAAAACAATGTAGCCACCATGAAAATAAATTCAATACTTGGTCAGCTCCAAGTTAATAAGAATATTTATGTACAACAATGGATGTTTTTGAATAATTACAGAAGAGAATGAATAATAAAGTAGTTTAAACTCTATTAATATATCTTCACCCATTCCCTTCATTAATTATTTTTACACAAAGAATAGGTGGAAGATTTAAAAAAAAAGTCAGAACACATCTAGAGCTACACAAATGTGCTTTAAAATCAATTTATGCCAAGCAAATAAAAAGCCTGGCAAACTCTTGCCCAAGAATTCAGTTTAAGATCATGTTTTCCTTTTCTTACTGCATTCATATTATTTCCCTTGTAATCAAGTCTAGAGATTGCACATTGCTCCTAAAAACAGAGCCATATGGCAATCATAGAGAAATACTTGAATAATAATGGAATCCCAACAGCCATGTGTTCCTTAGTTGCATTTATATTCAGAAAGATTGACACTTGTCTAAAATGGACTAGAAACATTTCCAAACTGCCAACACAGCAAAATAGATGGTTCTTTGGTTCAAAGGATTTGCATTATAGACAGGTGGTCCATAACAAAGCCTGGTTGATTATGACACAGATTGGTTCCAAAAACAGACAAAACTCAATTTACAAATAATATCAGTCTGCCATACTTTGTAGTGAAGTGCAGTTCAATTTGTCATCCCAATATGAGATGAAATACATTGTTTAATCAGTTTTCTCTTGATGACATTCTAAAAATGGAACAGCTTTCTTTAAGAAATGCAAGACGCACTACCAACACTTTGGGGGTATTTAAAAACAATGTAGTGCCTTTCTCTATTTTACGGTTCCATCAGTTCTTGTTTGCAAGCAAATGGTATTACTGGCAGATCTTTCAACGCACCATTGTTGTTACTTTGTCAGGCTGTTGTTTGTAGTCAATCTATGCAATTTCTTGTAGCAGCTAATCAGATGGTCCACTATTTCTTCAACTTCTTTGCAGAGGCAACACTTGCTATCTGTTGCCGTCTTCTTAATTCTGGCTTTATATGCATTTGTTCTTAAGGCTTGGTCTTGTGCAGCCAGAGTTAGCTCCTCTATCACTTTCTTAAACTTTCCTCTTCTTAGTCATTGCTTTGTCTACTTTTAAAAAAATATACTGACCATGTAACTTTGTCTTCTCATTACTTTTTTCTGTTCTTCATTTCATCTTTCTTGTAAGCCAATTTAGTCTCTCCAGTACTCAGCAAGCCTTCCTGGTATACTAGCTTCAGTGCATCATCTTCACTGTCCTTCAGCTATTCTTCCAATGCCATTTTTAATTGTCCAATGTACTTACAACATTCCACACCAACCTATTTTCCTGGTAAAGAGAACCTGTCAACATCACTGCATTTTTCTGATGTTCCTATCCAGGGCCTTCAGTTCTGCTTGAGTCCAGTTCACTATTCCAGCTGTGCATCTAATAAATGGATTTCCCCAGGTGTTCATTGCCTTGATGGTATTCTCCTCACTGATTTTGGACTTTGAGATCTTCTTCACTCTCTTGATGTATTCAGTTCTAAACTTTTTCTTACTTCAGTGTGCTTGATGTTGTCAGCTTGAAGGATGCCTAGGTATTTTTAATGATTGCCTTTGTCCAGACTCTTGATGTTATTTCTATAGGGCATCTTGATTCCTTCAGATCTCACTATTTTTCATGTTGGATGGCAAGTGCAGTACATCTGCCTAGTCAAACTCCACTGCAATATCTTGGCCACGTTGAGCAGCGATTCTTGTATCAGATAGTGTTTTTCCATACAGCTTTAGATCATCCGTGTAAAGAAGATGGAATAGTCTGGCAGATGTTTTTTATGTCTCAGAGTTATTCAGTATTATTGACATATACAATGACAAACAGTAGTGATGAAAGTGACTCTTGTTGAAAGATTCCTCTTTTGATATTAACCTCTCCCAGTCTATCACCATTGACCAGCAACTATGTTTTCCATTGATCCTTGCACAAAGCTTCTGATGTTTCTACTAACTCCTATTATTTCTAGGCACTTGATTATGTAATCATGTGGCAGGGAGTTAAATGCCTTTTTTAAATCAATGCTACAAGGGGCAGAATAGATCAAACTCATTTAATCACTTGTGGAAAATCATTATTCCTAATCTTATAATATAATGGGTTTCTCTAAATAATCACTAAATGATTTCACTATGTTCACATCCACAAATTGATCCTGAGATTGCTAACTGAGAAACTGCCCTACTGAACCCAATGGAACAACCTGAAGTAAATAATTACGTACAATGTCGGCCTTGATTGCATATATATATATATGCAATATATGCAATACAATATATATATGTTGTATTTGTACTGATAAATAAATAAAGGGAGAGTAGTATAGATCTATTTCGAGCTAATTGGCTCTCATCAGCTAGCCATACCCTTACTGGGATTTGAACCTGGGCTGTATTATATATTAGGCAGGAGTCTTAGCCACTAAGCCACAGGCTCTCCTCCTTATCAGTTGAGCCAGGGAAATAGGTATGTATTTGTGTTACAACCCCTGGTATGCCTAAATATGGGAGGAAGGTCACTACTTCCTCTTTCTGTCCTTCGGCTCATCACAGAAGACCATGCAGGCAGAAAACCATATTTTTATTTTTAATGTTGCCTTTTTATGCCTTTTCTGTGATGAGCCGAAGGACAGAAAGAGGGAGTAGTGACCTTCCTCCCATATTTAGGCATACCAGGGGTTGTAACACAAATACATACCTATTTCCACCTATTTCCCTGGCTCAACTGATAAGGAGGAGAGCCTGTGGCTTAGTGGCTAAGACTCCTGCCTAATATATAATACAGCCCAGGTTCAAATCCCAGTAAGGGTATGGCTAGCTGATGAGAGCTAATTAGCTCGAAATAGATCTATACTAGTCTCCCTTTATTTATTTATCAGTACAAATACAACACAAATATAAAAAGGCAACATTAAAAATAAAAATATGGTTTTCTGCCTGCATGGTCTTCTGTGATGAGCCGAAGGACAGAAAGAGGGAGTAGTGACCTTCCTCCCATATTTAGGCACACCAGGGGTTGTAACACACACACACACACACACATACACACACACACACACACATATAACCTTTATTGTCATTGTACAAAATAAATACAACAAAATTCAAAAATGAATATTGAGAAAATTAGTAATACTAATACAAATACTAATAAGAATGTATAAATTAATCAATATGTAAAATAGATATTCTCCTTTCATATAGTGTTTAAGGTATTATCCATGAAGAAAACAGAATCTTTAAAAAAATCCCATGTGTTAAAAAAATTAAAAACATATCAAAATATGGCTTATATCAGTGATGGCTAACCTTTTTGGCCTTGCGTGCCGAAGGAGCGCGCAGGTGTGCCAACATCCATAATGCAATGCACATGCAACACCTCCCCACATGCCCCCCCACGCATGCGAGTGCGTCTCCCACATGCATGGCAGAGACCCGAAAATCAGCTGGCCTGTGGGAAGTACATGCACAGTGGAGCTGAGCTGGGCGACAGCTTGCATGCCCGCAGAGAGGGTTCCATGTACCACCTGTGGCATGCATACCACAGGTTCGCCATCACGGGCTTATATAGACATGACTGAAATCATTCATCTTTAAATAACTGGCTGAATAATCTTACTAAATTGCCCTTCTAAAATTAGCGGGACATAAATATAAAAAATACACGCAAACAGAAGAAAGGGAAAGACATGGCTAGGATAAAGCAGGAAAGAAATGAAATAATTTTAATTATATTTCTTTCACCTTGTTATAAGAGACTTCAGATTAAAAATCTAATTTCACATACATTTTATTCATGAAGATTTGTAGGGTCTTTTTTTTTATTTTTTTACTGTATACTATCTTTCCAAAATTATATCCTCCAATATGTACTTCATACCCAGTTACTGGGATCAACCTGTGTACCCATTTAATGAACTGTTACTATTATCATTGTGAATTTTTATATATTATCTGATAGGACAGGGTTGTTAAACTAGCGGCCTGCGGGCCGGATGCATCACGCGCTGGCCACGCCCATGCCCAGTTTAGCAAAGGGGGAAATGGTCTTGATATGTCACGTGACGATGCTGTGACGATGCGAATTTGTCAACCCTGTAATAGAACTGTATCTCCAATTTAAAAAGCAAAACAGGTTACTATATTTTGTTTCGAATTTAGAAAATGTTAATGTTGTTAGTTTCTAGGCATATGCAAACCAAACAAACGTCTACCCTTAATCAAATTTATTATATTGGGTTTTTAAATTTTTCTTTTATATTTCAGCTTCCTGCCTTAAAAAAAAAAACAATTTTCAGGCAACGAGTTTTTGTCCAAGATGACAGAATCCCCAAGGTGCTTAAGGCGCCAACTAGTCTACAAAGATGGTACAAATGCAGCAAAGACAATCAGTGTTAAAGCCAATATTCTGTACCATCCACTGGGAGAAATTAAATTATTTATTACCAAGGTCTTACAGCTTCACTTGCCAGAAACATTTCATGTCATCAAGTTTGGTCATGTCCCCACATGAAGAGAGGTAATTATCTCCAGGGAGAAAATGTGTTTTAGCTAGAACCCTTGCAGAAATTAAAGATGGCAGCTTCCCTACTGGGAACAACTTTGAATGGAAGTGATACAAATGACTGCTGGTTAAGCAGTCTTCGTGATCATATCTAATAAGCACTCTGAGCTGATTCAGCTTTTACCAAGTCTAATGGAACCACTTTGTGTCATAACTTGACTTACCAACACACACACACACACAGAGTGAACATGGGCCCTTCTGATCAGAAGCCAAAGTTCTGACACAGTGACCATTTTTCATACACCTGAGTGCTCAAGGACAAAGTTTATTTCTCATTATTTTCAACTTGTGCATTAGGAGAAAAAACTGGTATATTAAATTGAAGGGGAACCTGCTGTTTCTATAATGCCATCAGTGTCACTGTGGAAGCAGTTCTGATAGAGATGTTTTCACTCTCCTTTAAAAAAAAACCAGAAAACTTTGCCTCCTTTGCTAGGCTTACATCTATGAAGGGCCAGATAAGAATTAGGGAGGGTGCAAGGGAAATGTTCCAGAGGATCAATGTTTTAGGGAAGCAAGAAAGAGAGATGAGCTTAAAATGTAATGATTCTTTGCCCTAAGGCAGGGGTGAGCAACTATGGTCCTTCTAAGACCCATGGACTTCAACTCCCAGAATTCCTGAGCCAGCACAGAAGTTGGAAATGGAATTCTGGGAGTTAAAGTCCACAGGTCGTAAATGAGCCATAGTTGCCTACCCCTGACCTAAGGAAACCCTCAATCTCATATGTTGAACTAAAGGTATCCGTTAATACCAACACAACTTTTAGGTTCTAAAAGCTCATCTGAAAACTTCATTTCAGTCTATTCTCGGAGACATTTTATAGCCAAAGTGGTAAACAAGCATCCAACTGAGCTGCAGGGTATAACCCCACTCCTCATGCTTTTCACAGATACAAAGTACCAAAAGCTAACATTTAAACACTCTTGAATATATTAATGAGGCTCACTAGATTTAGTGAGTAAGCCGTGGTGGAAAGAGGAGGGCAGCAGAAGGCTAACTGAAGTATAGTGGGCTAGGAAGCATATCAGCAAACACAGAAATAATGAGGACAGAACAATGCATGGAGCTACAGTCCTGCTATCAGTGTAAAATCATGCTCTCAAAAAGCAAATGGATTACATGAAGAATAGTTCAAAATATAGCTCTGGGAGAATGTCAACTGAATCAGAAAGAATTAAAAAAAATATTTTATGTCCTTTGGAACGCAGCTTGTTTGTCTAGCCTATGAATGAGAAATTTCAAATGTGAAAAGTGTCATATGACAATTTTTTAAAAGCCTAATTCCAAATGTGATTTGCACAATCCTATTCAAAACACCAGAAGCTCAAGTGTTTTGATGTTTTCATTTAACCTTGCAATGATGGGAGATACATTTTTTTTAAGGGAAAAATGCTGAAAGTATAACTGGTTATGCTAATAAAAAAAAGGGGTCAGGAGGTGGGACTGAGCCCATATATTGGTTATCTTAATTTGTGATTGGTGGATCTGTTTTTACCCCGGTATGCTTACTACCCCAGTATGTTTAATTCTCTTTTTTTAATGTGTTTACAGTTTAATATTGTTAGCTGCCCAAAGTCATGGATTTAAGATGGGTGGCCATACAACAGGAAGGAAGGAAGGAAGGAAGGGAGGGAGGGAGGAGGGAGGGAGGGAGGGAGGGATTGATTTCTGGCACCACAGTCAGTTATCTGGATAATGGAGTACTACATACCACACAATTAGTAGCCCTTCATAAGGACAGATAAAAATGGGTTTTATTAATTCATGGCAAATTCAATCAGGAGTACTTTAAATTGAATCTTATGGAGGACCAGAGACAAAAGCCCAGAAGCACCTCAAATAAAACATTCTGCACAAAAGAAGAATATGGGGTTGCTATAATAACATGGCTTCTTAATCTATGCATGGAAAAAATCTGAAAAAAATGGCTTGTAAAATTCACAGTCTTCATTGTCTATATAACAACACTCAAAGAATAGGAAATGAACAAGATAAATGAGACAACAATGATTTTATAGCTTTAGATGAGACCTGGTTAGAATACAAAGTTTGGACTTGTCAAACTTTGCATTGAAACTGACAGATACAACTTTAGATTGATCACTGTGTTTTAAAAATACACACCTTTTCGTTGCCCCTGCCTAATATTTTGAATCTATGGAGTCATCATAAATTTTGAATTTGGACATGAATGGCTGGCTGAAAGAACTGTTGCACAGTACTAGAAGGAGAAATTTAGCATATTTTCGGACTATAAGACGCACCTAGATTTTGAAGAGGAAAACAAAAAGAAAAATAGTTTTTGCCCTCTGCGCATCTGGTTTTTGCCCTCCCCAGCCCCCAGGAGCATTCTGTAGACCTCCCAAACCCTCTGTGCATCCCATTTTTGCAAAAAACAGGCCTGTTTTTGGCCTCCCGAACTCCCATGCACCCCATTTTTGCCTCCCAAACTCCCACGCGTCCCAGCCCCCAGGAGAACTCTGCAGTCCTCCCAAACCCCGTGTGCCCCATTTTTGTGAAAAACGGCCCCATTTTTGTGAAAAGCGCGCCCATTTGTGGCCTTCCAAACCACCCCATGCATCTCATTTTGCCCTCCCCAACCCCCAGGAGCACTCTGCAGGCCTCCCAATCCCTTCACACATCCCGTTTTCTCAAAAAATGGCAAAAATGGGACAGATGGGGGAGTTCGGGAGGCCAAAACTGGACGCACAGACATTTCCACCCGTTTTTGGGGAGGGGGGAGAAATTGTGTCTTATAGTCCGAAAAATACAGTACAATTAAATTGATAAATGAGGTTTATCTTGTAAATCAAATTATTAATGATTATGTTAGGAGTTAGGGAGTTCATGGGAAAATAAAAATAACATTTCTGCACAGTTTACACACACTATGCCAGTTTCCAATTAACAAAGAAGAAAAATGCAAATACTAAAATATGGATACATATCTAACAATCTATCAATTTTTTATTATTATTATGTGGTTAATCTTTGGTGAGATTCATAGCCTTTGGGGCTGGTTGGTAGCTGAACAGCTCGAGTCCTAACCAAGGACCTAGGAACTGTTAAGGTAACATCGGAGGATATAAGTTGTTCCAAGTAGGGTGGGTTTTTGTAGAGTCAGAATGTTCAAGTCTGGTAAATTTAGAATTTTCAAATAGCGAGGTAGCCCTTTAGGTATTGCTCCAAGGGCTCCAATTACAATTGGGACAACACATGTTGTTGTTGTTGTTGTTGTTGTTGTTGTTGTTGTTGTTGTTATTAAACTTCTCGCCATTCTTTCCTCCTTGGAATGGTGTTCAACTGTACTTCTAACATGTCAATTTTTAGAAATTTCCAAGTATCCTACACTCTCTTTCACTTGAGGCCTTCTGTCCATAGAATCTTATCTAATACTTTAAGCTTCTTGAAATTGACTTTGATGCAATCTGCTGTGTAAATATAATCATCCTCCACTTTCCCTTTTCGTACTACAGGTAATCCTGACTTATTTACTGCAACTGGGACCAATAACTCTATTGCTAAGCAATGTAGTCATAAAGCGGAAAAAAAAAACATGACTACGCCTGGTATATTATGGCAGTTCCCTATGTTCCTCCTTCTTGAAATTTCAGTCATCTGGTCCAGGAGTTTCAACACTCTGTAGTATAGACTCTATACAGTGATGGTATGAGAACCGTCATGGTATCTATGCAATGCTCCACTATGAGCTATGAAAATATCATTTACAGTCTTCCCATTTTCTTCCAAAAAATGTTAAGGCACTTCTGGCAGATACTTGGAAAGATATGGTTTTGTTGTTAACTTTACAATTTATATTTACTTTATCACCGCTGATAAGATTTACATGAGATAATGAATATTATTATACTCAGTACCTATAGAAATCTATGTTCAGAAAATGTTTATAAATAGCTATTGGGAAACTGAGGCACAATAAGAACATTTTTCAAGTTGGCTGACAGTGGAGCCTTTATTCACAATCGAGAAGGCTATTTTGCAGAAAAAGAACAGATCCCATTATTCTATTGCTTTGAGGACTGGAATCCTAGCTGACCAACACACAGTTCTTGACTCTGATATATTCCTATGCAGTTGCCAGTTTTAACTATTGAAGCCGTGGAAATAATAATCAGGCGCATCTGCAGTAATGGTCACTGACTTCAAAATGGTGGATGTGACTGGATTTTTCTAAGTCCCACTGCTTTTCCATGCATCATGCAAACTGCACTCCTGCACAACAGATGGATTGCACCAACCAATGATCATCGTAGGAAAATAAAAATAACAACCCAGAACAACCTACAGTTCAGCACCACAGCAAGGCAGAAATAGTCATGCTAACTTTGAAAATATTTGCATTTTTACAAAAAAAAAACACCACCACGAATTCTTTTTTCAGAATAAAAGAGCCAAAGATTTACCATGGGGTAAAGATTTTCAATATTATTCTGAATACTGCTGATGGAAGCTTATGTTGATGCCCATATTGGCATCTGTCCAATATATAGGTCAGTGGTGGGTTTGTACCGGTTTTACTACTGGTTCACTCATGCATGTGCGTGACCCGGGTGGGTGTGGAGAGCATCCGGCCATTGCCACTACCAGTTCAGTTGAACTGGGAGCAACCCACCTCTGATACAGGTAGTCCTCAACTTACAAAAGTTCATTTAGTGACCGTTTGGCACTGAAAAAAGTGACTTATGACCAATTTTCACACTTATGATCATTGCAGCATCCCCATGGTCACATGATCAAAATTCAAACACTTGGCAACTGAGCCATATTTAGCATGGTGGCCATGTCCTTGGTGATGTGATCACCTTTTCTGACCTTCTGACAAGCAAAATCAATGGGGAATCACTTAACAACCTTGTTACTAACTTAACAACTGCAGCAAAGAAAGGTTGTAAGATGAGGCAAAACTCACTTAACAATGCCTCACTTAACAACAGAAATTTTGGGCTCAATTGTAGATGTAAGTCGAGGACTACCTGTATGCAACTTAGCATCTTATTCTCATTAGCTTTGACACCAGAAGGAAACGCCCAAGGAACTCTTTTTTTAAAAAACCAATTTAGGTGTCCACCAAATGCATTGAGACTGTCAGAATTCTAGGCTGGCAATCTGGCTAGTTGGTTGAGATGTTAGGCTCAGGACTGAGGATATCAAGTTCAAACCACAGCAATGTCTGCTGGACTATATATGGAAGAGGGCACCATAATTTGGATTAAGTCAGATGACAGATATTCATCGTTCACAAGCCTAATAGCAGTTTTCTCTAAACAAATGTTCTCAGGAATAACTCCATTTACCATGTACCTGGGATCTTTTGCATGCAATACATGAGCTGTACATTTGAACAATGGTGGGTTTTTTCCTCTTGGAGAAATACCACTTCCACTTTAACTTAAATTGCAAAAGGGTCACAAGGACAAAATAAAGATTAGAGCATCCTATCTTAAGCTCCTTAGGAAAAAAAGTAGGGTATACAAATGTATCAAATAAATAAATGAAGGATGACTAGCACTTTTATCTTATCTACCAGTGAGAATATCAATTTGCTTAAAAAGAAAAGATGGAGTGGAGAAGATGCAATCATGAGGCAATTTCCAAATCAAAGTCTTCCTCTTGAAGCCTTAAGAATTTACTAGACTTGCTTCTGCTACTGAAATACTGCCTCAACTAATAAGCAAATCAGAAATCAAGAAAAGGAACTTGATAGAAGATTTCCACAATTAGAAAAGGCAAATGGGATTGATTTCATGCCTTGCAAAAACCAAACAAAGCTCCAATCCATATTTCTGCCTCCCAATAAAAAATGGGCACCACCACGGCCCATCATATCTTAGCAAGCAAAAGTTTGAAAATAGACAAGAGGCTGCATTCTTTACAAGCAATTACAATGGATTCTTTACAAGCAACTGGGCATTCTGGGTGTGTGCACCCACAACGCTGGCTATTCATCAAGAATGATAATCTTTTTCATCAGCTCACTCTCAGTCCTGCTTTGACCCTCTCAGCGATGGTTTCATTACAGACATTCATTACAGAGCAAAACAAAATACACTTTTTAAACCCTTCCTATTTAATCCTTACTGCTGTACATTCATCATCTCCAGAGCAAATCTTGTACCACTAGCAGGGCAAAAATAAATGGTACTTGCAGTGGCGTAGCGTGGGTTATCAGCACCCGGGGCAAGGCAAGTAATTTGCGCCCCCTAACCCGTGGATTTTAGCACTCGAGTCTCTTCCACTAGATTAGTTAAAGAAATCCTTACCCCTAAGCACATGTATTGTTTGTTATGAAAATACTGATGTAATTAAAGTAAAATGCATCTAAATACAAGTTTATTTTCAAACACTTTATTGAGTTTAGTGATCCTGCCTATGCCCTGCTAAGTGTCCAGCGTGCCCCCTTTCAATGCGGAATGACCAGCGTGCCCCCTTTCAATGCGGAATGACCAGCATGCCCCCTTTCAATGCAGAGAGAGACCAGCGTGCCCCCTTTCAATGCAGAGAGACCAGCGTGCCCCCTTTCAATGCAGAATGACCAGCGTGCCTCCTTTCAATGCGGCCGCCCCCCCTGCACCCCCCACGCTACGCCACTGCCACAGAAGCATCTTTGGACAATGATGGCTCGCTCGGCTAAGAAAGGGAGATGAGCACTGGCCCCTAGAACCAGACATAACCTTTACCTTTTATAAGTATTACAGATAGTCCTTGACTTACAACCACAATTGAGCCCAAAATTTATGTTGCTAAGTGAGACATTTGTTAAGTGAGTTTTGTCCTATGTTAAGAAATTGCGGCCAGTTTCTTGCCACAATTGTTAAGTGAATCACTGTAGCAGCACGGTTGTTAAGTGAATCTGGATTCCACATTGACTTTGCTTGTCAGAAGGTCGTAAAAGGGGATCACATGATCCCACAATACTGCAAGTCATAAACACGAGTCAGTTGCCAAGCATCTGAATTTTGATCATGTGACCGTGAGGATATTGCAACAGTCATAAGTGTGAAAAATGGTCATAAGTCACTTTTTAAAGTGATGTTGTAACGTCAAACAGTCACTAAATGAACTGTTGTAAGTCAAGGACTTCAGTCTGTCTCACTAGGTATAGATATTTGTTAATATTTTCATAATGACCTTTGAGGGAGTTCTGTATACAGTCACAATTAACAGAGAGTGCTTAATTTGAATCTCTTTAGTCATTTCCTACATTCTACCTTGCACTTGGCTAGGAAGAATTTATTATTTAAGAGTATTGCATCTAATTAAGATGTCAGCCTCTGCTTTTTAGTCATCAAAGTTAGGTATTTTCTATTGCAATTATCTAGTATTTTGTATAATTACATAATTATATTCCTTGCTTGAATACTTTCTTCCTGAAAATAACGTAATGATATTTAACAGAATCAAATGCACATTTCTTCCCTTAGAAATCATAAATCAAATCTACAGGTATAGGATGGAGGACATGGTGATGTCTTGGTAATAGAACTTATGCAAGTATTTTGAAAAGATAAAATAATTGCATACAATATATGAGTGAATGTTGCAATGTGGCTGCAAAAAAGGCAAGCACAATTTGTATACTTTTCAAATCACAGGAAGGAAGTGTTCCCTTTCATTCTGTGTTGGCCAAATCGCATGCTGAATTATTGTGTACAATTTAGAGCATCACACTAAGAAGGATTTAGACAGATTCAGAAAATAACAGCAGAAATAAATGCAAGGGAATTTAATATGCTCCAGTTATTGTGTCTGCAACTTTAGGATTATATTACTCAATGGCAGCTGTGTTTTATGTACTCCCAAACACAGAGACTTTCACAAGACCATCCTAATGTCCAAACACTTTATTTTGCTTACTATTGATTTAAATTCCCAAGAACAGAAACTGGATTGCCAAGATTGGTCAAACATGCCTGCTTGCAGAAGAATCATATTATGAGGGGTCTTTGGTGCTCTTTGAGCTTGCTTGTTTTCTTGCAGAGGTTTCATTACCCAAACTAGGTAACATCATCAGTGCTAGTAAGGAGTGTGGCGTCACTAGCACTGATGTTACCTAGCTTGGGTAATGAAACGCAAGCAACTTCAGGGAGCACCAAGGACCCCTCATATCAACCCTGAGGTACAAATATTTCTCTTTTATTAGAATCATACTGCTTTACTCCTGAATCCACAGATTGCACACGTCTTATTCTTTAATTAGGCATGAATTTGTATGAATGCAATTTAGTCAACAAACCACAGCTAAGCCAACTATGGCTTTTCATGGAAACAGATTTCAACCCCCCCCCCCCAGGTAAATCCATAGTTTGCTTACTCCTAATTATTTCGCTAAGCCCGACCTGTCTCCGCTCACACATAACGTGTGACTTAAATGCACATCTTGATTTACAAGCCACAAGTAAGCAAACCACCACCTGTTTTACACAGCTGCATAAATATGTTCGCCCGCTTTGGTTTCTTCCAGATTACTTGAGGGATGCAAGAGACTTTTGATGTCCCACACAAACATTTAGCGGAACCCAAATTATGTTAGTATCAGAGAAAAAGGTCAGCCGGGACAGACATGTTTCACCCTGGCACGACTTCTATTCTTCGAAGAGCTGCGTGAACGGGAGGGCAAAGCTCTACCGAGCGGATTTCAGCCCCCCCCCAGCAGATCTAAGTTGGCCCCAAAAGTAGCAGCTCTGCAATCGCCTTAAAGGCGCAGGAGGTCCGTCGGGGGGGGGAGAGGGGGGAAGGCCAAGAGCGGCCACGAAGGACCGACAAGGGGCAAATGTCTGGCGTAGGGAGGCGCTGGCGGTGTCTTTAAGGCGCTGTCCCCGCCCCGTTTTCAGACTGCTGGACACCCCGCCTTCCTCCTGCCGAACCGGCGGCGGAGGAGCAGGCAGTACCGTGAGAGCTACGAGCCGCAGGTGTAGGCAGGCGAGTGCGAGCGCGCCCCTCTCAGATGTTGCGCCCGGTGCGGCTGGCCCCCCCTGCACCCCCCACGCTACGCCACTGGGTACTTGATCTCATAACATTGTGATTCCAACCGGCAATCTCACTAATGTTGCCCTATGTCAGCTCCAGTGCCTATGCGTGCGCTGACCAGCTGGTTTTCAGCCTTCCTGTGGGCAGAGGGAGGCCGTTTTTGCCCTTCTCAGGCTTCAGGAAAGCCTCTGGAGCCTGTGGATGCCAGAAAACGGGCACAACGGGCCTGGTCTTCAAAGGGTTTCTTGAAGCCTAGAGAGGGCGAAAAATGACCCAATGGGCCTACTGGAAGTCTGGAGGCTTCAGTGAGGCCTGTGCGCATGTGCAGGGGGTGTTTTGCGCACATGCGCAGTGTGTTTTGCACACATGTACAGGGGGTGTTTTGCGCACATGCACAGGGGAAGAGCATTGCATTATGGGTGTGAGCACGCACATGCGTGCTATCGCGTTCATGCGCACCCTTTTGGCACCCGAGCAGAAAAACGTTCACCATCACTGGTCTAGGACAATTAAAGAAAGAATCACCTTTGAAGGGAAACTATGTTTAAGCTTATCTGACATTTTAGAAGAGGGGATTGACATAATTCAATAGGTAGCCTAGAGACCCTCCATTAGAATTTGAGGGATTAATATCTCAATTGTTAATATCTCAAGGAACAGGAGAGCTATTCTCCACCAGGGGGGAAAAAAACCAGGATAAAATTCTGTCTCCCAGGAAGTGTATCCAAGTATTATGACAGTTGACTCCAAGTAATGATGTACTTGGACACTTTTAAAAGTCTTGATGAACAGATCCAAATTACTGATTCCTGGTTTTAAACTGCTATATTATCACAGACGTACAGTGTGCATCATAGGGAAAGCACTAGATGTAGAGTTCTGAATTCCAATCCAGAGCATCCTGGGTGGTTTTCAACAATATATCACCCCAGCTTCATATTGTTGCTGCTTTCTAAAATGGGAGTAATAACTTCACTGCTAAAAAAATAAGATTGTTAAGTTTTCCCACTTTTAAAAACTTCAACTAAAATAAATCCTTAGTAGAATACTTGGAACTATGTTTAGCTCAAGCATTCCAATAGGGTGCGAAACATGGCTTGGTCACTTTAGCAGCCTCTGAGACATCGGGGGATTTTTGTTTATTCCAGACATGCAGCTCTTAACAGAAACCAACCATCCAGTTTTATAAGGTATTAAAAGGAGAAATGAAAGTATCAATTACACATTTGAAGGAATAAAGCCTGATTTTCTTAGTCACGCATAACTGGAAACAAAGTTATTTCCCAGATTTTTATTTATTTATTTTGATTTAAGAAATGACCTAGACCGATGTGGCTTTCTTGTTTATTTTTGAAAAGGGTGGGTGTTTTAAAAATGAGAAAATGGCACAATGTTGTATGTTGTTATTTGGTTTTTGTTTCATGATAAGATGAATCAATTCTGCATAGGTATTTTCTATTTAATTTTTGGTTCAGAGGAGCTACCTTTAATTCATTTAATCACTATAATATATTCAATATTTTTTTCTTCACTATGTATTAACTTTTTAGTGGACTCTTATCTTTCGTATTTCACTATCTTAAGAAATAAAATTAAAACAACACTAAAAACAAATCATTAATGCTGAAAATCAAAAATGTAATTTATGGACCCCCTCAAAATGGCAATGAAGAAGGATAAACAACTAAGCATTACCCAGAGGCTGAGTTTCAAAGCATGACTCTTAATTAACATTAATGATATTGATCATCACACAAACAACACAGAGAAATTAGTGAAAGCTAAGGTTGCTTTATAAAAGGAAAATAAGAGAGGCAGTCAATTCCTCTGGGAAACTAGGTCAAATTTTCTCCAATGATATAGCATTTCATTTGACTTTAAATTAATCTCATAATCTCTGCGCTCCTGCTCTTCTAATCTACAGATATCTCAGAAATACTTTATGTTTTGCCATAATGTTGTCAACTGTTATCCATTAAGCCCACGGGGATCTTCAAATGCAACCTTAAATGTATTGCTCAAATAGAAGATAAAAGATATATTTCCTTTCACATTTCTGCAGGAAAGCAAGCAGAATATTCTTGATCATGGACAATTTATCCAACAAAACTAGGCCAAATTTTATAGGAATCGAGAATGATGGAAGGTCTTCCCATTAAGGCACATAAAGTCCCAGTGAAAGCCCCTTCCCTAAGCTTTATCCTCAGGGAAATAGAGGGAGGGAGAGGGGGGAGAGAGAGAGAGGCAGGCAGGCAGGCAGGCAGTTGGGAGTCACAACCTCAAAATTTTTTGGAAGGCTCTTAAAAAGCAATTTCCTTAGACTTCTTTTGTCTTCCATCAATTGGAACCAAATAGGAAGGGAAATCCTGTAGACCAGAAATTTTCCTTGCTTTCTGAAAAAAACGACTGAGTGCAAAGAAAAGCAATACAGTCCACTAGTAATTTAAAATGAGAACATCTTCCTGGATTACAGTATCATATCACCATTTCCTAATCAGTTGCACAGTAGGGGAAAGTTGCAAATTTAAATCTCACTACTCCAAAGTCTTTCTAATTGTATTATTTGACAAAGTGACAAAATTAGTGGACCAGAGGAATGTTTTCGACATAATTTACTTGGACTTCAGTAAGTCATTTGATAAAGTAGACCATAACCTACTACTAGATAAAGTAGAAAAATGTGGGTTAGACAGTATCAACACCAGATGAATTCGTAACTGACTGATCAACTGCACTCAATGTGTAATCCTCAATGGAATGACCATTGTCTTACCTGAAGGGTCCTTTTCAGTGCACTGCGGGAGAGTCCAAGCAATGGGTTAAATCAGTCTGGTTGCCCTAGGATGGAGGAATCTTTTTCCTTGGCCACGCCTCCTGGTGTTGTTTGGCCCCAGAATTTTGACAAGGTCTGGAATCCGTGAAGTCTGGAAGCGTGATGAAGCAGTAAAGGAAAGTCCAAGTTGGCACGATGGTCACAAATCCCTGGATGGAAGAAACAGGGTGGGTTGGACTCTCCCGCAGTGCACAGAAAAGGACCCTTCACGTAAGCCAATGGTGATTTTCCGGTGCACTGCTTGGAGAGTCCAAGCAATGGGACATACCCAAGTTATATGTCACTAGGGCGGGCAGAAGGTCAGTCCCAGGATTCGGTCATGGAAACACCTCCCTGGAGAACCCGTCTGCCGAACGAAGCTTTGGCCAAAGCACACGTGTCCAATTTATAGTTCCTGACAAAGGGCGATGGTGAAGACCACGTAGCTGCTCTGCAGATATTGTCAACGGTAGCCTGGGTAGCCCAGGCTGCGGCAGTGGCAGCGCTCCTTGTGGAATAAGCAGTAATGTGTCGATGTACTGCCCTGGACTGATGTTCATATGCAACTGCAATGCGTGCTCTCAGCCACCTGCCGACCGTAGAAGATGTCACCTTCTTACCCAAGGAGTCTGGTTGGAATGACACAAAGAGGACCTCTGACCTGTGGAAGTCTGCAGAACACTTGATGTATATCCGCAGGGCCCATTTGACATCCAACGTGTGCCAAACACGTTACCTTGGGAGGTTGGGGCACAGGCAAAAGTTTGATAAGATGACTTCTTGCACCCTATGGAACCAGATGTTGATCTTTGGGATGAAGGCAGGGTCCAGGCGCAGCACAACCCTGTCCAGATGAATGACACAAAGGTCCTCCTGGACTGAGAGAGCCGCCTGCTCTGATATGCGCCACGCAGATGTTATTGCGGCAAGAAAGGCAGTCTTTAGGGTGAGGTGTTGAAGTGAAGTTGTATGTAGAGACTCGAAGGGCGGTGAAGTAAGAGCCTGTAGGACCACTGATAACTGCCAGGTGGGATAATGGTGGACCATCGGAGGGCATACGTTGGAGGCACCCTTAAGGAAACAGCGAACCCTTGGTATTTTGCTGAGAGACTGGGACGGATTACTGGACCAAACGGTGGATAGTGCTGCCACCTGACAATGAAGGGTGTTGGGGGCGAGACCTTTGTCTAGGCCCCCCTATAGAAAGTCCAATGTGTGGGAAGCAGGTGCAGTGACAGGATCAAGCTGGAGGTTGTCACACCACTTGGCGAAGGTGGACCAGGTAGAGTCGTATATCCTGGTCGTTGAAGGGCGCCTGTACGCCTGGATAGTACGTACCCCCTCCTCCGACAGGCTCTCTCTCCTCAGGAGGTCCCCCTCAAGTGCCAGAGGGCCAACTGGAGCCACTGGAGGTCCGGGTGGACAATGTCCCCCTGGCTGAGGGAGATCTGGTCTTGAGGTATTCACCATGGAGTGGACATCGACAGCTGACAAGGTCGGCGTACCAGGACCTTCGAGGCCAGTGAGGTGCGACAAGGAGTACCTCCGCCCTCTCCACGATGATTTTGCAGATCACCTGTGGTAGCAGCGAGAGAGGAGGGAAGGCGTATAGCAGTCCCCGAGGCCACCTGCATTGAAAGGTATCCGTCCCCTCCGCCCTCGGCAAATGGAAGCAGGAGAAGAAACGTTGGAGTTGCGTGTCCTCTCGGGTGGCGAACAGGTCGATCACGGGGGTGCCGAATCTGCAAGACAACTGGCGGAACAAGACTGGATCCAATTGCCACTCTGCATTGTCTATGGTAGTCCTGCTCAACCAGTCCGCCTGGGTGTCCACCTCCGAGATGTGGTCGGAGCGAATGGATGCAACGTGATGCTCTGCCCACCTGTCCAGGGCCTCCGCCTCTGCCATGAGTTTCCTGGACCTGGTGCTGTCCTGGCGATTTATATGTGCCTTGGTGGCCACATTGTCAGTCATCAGGAGGACGTGCTGATGCAGAATGTCCCGGTGAAAATGTCACAGGGCGAGTCTCACTGCCCGCAGCTCCAAAAAGTTGATGTTGCAAGCTGCTTCAGCTGGAGACTACTTGCCCTGAGTTACATGATGTCCCATGTGCGTTCCCCAAAGCAAGGCTAGTGTCTATCGTGATGACCAATCTCACTTCCTTGAACAGGTGTCCCTTCAGTAGAGCTGTTGATTGCCACTAATTGAGAGATCTCTTCACGGTCGGGAGAAGCCGCACCATCATGGATGAGTTGCTTCTGTTGGCTCTCTAGTGGGGCAGGAGAAGCCACTGCAACTCTCTGGAATGAAGCCGTGCCCAGGGGACGACCGAGATGCAGGAGATCATGTTCCCCAACAGTTGCGAGAGGAGTAGCACGGAGACTCGCCTTAAGCTCTGAACCATGCGGGTCAGGGATACTAAACTGTCTATCCTGTCCTGGGAAAGGAACACCCTGCAGTTTGAGGTGTCTATCACCGCCCCCAGGTGGAGAAAGTTGGCAGTTGGGGTGAGATGACTCTTTTCCAGTTCAAAGAGAACCCGTGAATCCGGAGAGACCTCATGGTGATGTGGAGGTCCCGTAAAGCCTGTTTCCTGGGTGACGATTGAATGAGAATGTCGTCCAGGTAACATTGTAGTCTTACGGGCCTGTGCCTGAGGTGCACTGCAACCACTGACAGAACTTTTGTGAAGGTCCTGGGTGCCGACAGATCCCTGCTAGGATAATCTGCAGGGATTGCATCTTGAACCTCCTGTATGTGATGTGACGGTTGAGGTTCTTGAGGTCCAAGATAGCCCTCCACCCCCAGGTTCTTGGGCACCAGGAAGAGAATGGAATAAAACCCCTTCACTTCCTGGTCGGGTGGAACCTGCTCCACGGCATTGATCTCCAGGAGATGGCGAATCTCCCAGGTCATGAGCTCCCTCTTGAGAGGGCAAGAGGGGGTTGGGCAGTGAATGAAGTTCTTACGGGGCTGAGAGAGGAATTCCAGCGAAAGTCCCTCCCCGATGGTCTAGAGGACCCAGGCATCCTCCGTAGTCAGTTCCCATTCGGGGGCAAACAATTGAAGCCGTCCCCCAATGGGAGGGGACCGTTGATGGTCACTTGGATTTGCAGAAAGGCCTGTTGGAAGCCCCGCTGCGGTTGGACCTGAGGTAGTTGAACTGCTGTCTACCCCTGTCCCGAAAGGATTGCCTGTCCTGGGACCTATCTCCTGACTGACTGACTGGTCTGTTCGAGGAGGAGGATCCTGCGGGCTCATTGGAATGAAAGGACTGCCTCTTGAAATAGGGAGCAGATTTACAGTCCTGTTTCTTGTTCAAGGTAGGCAGAACTTTCTGCTTATCCTTAGATTCGATCAAGAAGGGGTCTAGCACCTCCCCAAACAATTTGGTCCCCTTAAATGGAGCAGAAGCCAATTTCCACTTGTTCTTCTGATCCGCCAGCCAGTGACAAAGCCACACAAGGCGGCGGGATGTCACGGTGGAGGCTAACGCCCTAGAAGCGAATTAAACCACATTAAGGGAGGCATCAGCCGAGTATTGGGATGCTGCAATAATTTTGGTTATGTCCTGGCGAAGACTAGGTAGCTTAGCCTGAAGCTCACACAGCCAAATGATAGAAGCCCTGTTGAAAAAGGACGCGGAGGAAGACGCCTTAATGGCCCAGATTGCCGCCTGATGAGTCTTGTGGCAGGCCTTCTCCGCTTTTTTATCCTCCGCCTTGAGGCCTTCTAACAGGTTGGCAGCCAGGACCGAATTAGAAGTGAGGGCTGCTATAGGAGAGTCCACAGATGGTAGGACCAGAATGTCTTCCAATGCGGGATCTACTGAATACAACTTTTTGTCCCCACCACTGGGAGCGGCCAGGGAACCAGGCTGGACCCATTGCCGCTGAATGACATCCATAAAGAGATCGGGAATCGGAACCAGCTCTTGCTGAGGGGCCTGAACATTAAGCATGCTTGCATTGGGGTTAACCGGGGTGTAATCAGAAGATCCCTGCACGGTCTTAGGTTTGTTACCCACTTGAGTGGTGTTCTTAGCCTTGTGCAAGATGGACTTAAATAAACTAGGCTTAAAGAACCCTGAGAAGGCAGGGGCATCCGGAGGAACGTCCTCATCCTCCGAAAGCTCCTGTTCCTCCTGATCTGGGTCCTCCAAAACAGAAGCCTCGCTGAGCGCTGAGGATTCCAGAGAAGGGTGGCGGACCCACCTGGCAGTAAGGGGAGCCTCCTGTCTGGACTGAGAAGTACTGGGAACAATGGACAATTGATCTCTTCTTTGCATTCCCTCAGCTATGCCTTGGGAGATGGCACGGGCGACAATCGGCAGCATGTGGGTTCCTGAGCTAATCCAGTGTCCGGCCCGACTGTGTCCCTGGAAAAGGAAGGACTCTGTTGGGCGAGGGTAGAACCAGTAAGCCCCCCATGGTTGGGCCCCACAAGAGCAGGAGTCAGAAACATGCGAAGGGGTAGGAGAATCTGGGTCTGCCAGTGACCTATCCAGAGATAAATCCTGGAACTCCACCTCCACCTGGTCTTTTCCAATGCCCTATGCCTCCTTGCCTCCTCTCTGGTGGAGGCCCTGGGTGGCCGCTGGGCCGTCCCTGAAGCACCCGAGGGATCCCCGGCCCCCCGGACTTGCTCCCCTCCTGCCGGGCCCTCGGCGTGGCCCTGGGGGGTAACCGCGTCCCCTTCCATCGCCCACACTCACATGTTCTGGAGATTGCAGAAAAGAAGGCCAATGTAGGTCCTTGCGGAGCCTGGACCTTGGCTGCCGGGATTGCCTGCCTGCCTCCTATCGGGCCTCCAGTAGGCCCCGAACACCGCTTAATTCGTGCGCATGTGGCGCGATCCAAAATGGCCACCGGGACACCAGCGCGGTAAAAACAAGCCGAAAACCGCGTGTCCCGGCTCTCCTGGCCTCCTGCTGCGGTAGCTACGGCTAGGCGGCTCCCCGGGGTCTCGCGGCAGGCCCGCGCGCACTCCCCCGCTCGTTCTCACACCGAGAAAGCTTAGATCGCACCCGGGCGAATAAACACGCTGTTTCCGCGATCAGCGGCTTCTCCCGCCGCTCCAAAGCCTCGTGGCGCCGATGGCTTTCTCTTAAAGAGAAAACGATCGGAACGGTTGCAGCTGCCTGAGAGCCGGCACCCCCGCAGCCCCAGGGGTCGGGCTAGGCTCCACGCCCGCGGATGGGACGCTGGAACCCCCAAGCCCCCCCCCCCAAACCGCCCAGAGGCAGATCTGCCCCTTGGGCCGCAGCTGCAAATTTCAAAATGTTGGAAAACCTTTTAAAAGTGCCCAATTAGCCAAATCCAGACCAAATTAGATAAGAAATCAATAAATCCAACTATTCCTACCTACACACAGATTCTCAAGTGATTGGACCAAAAAGACTGAGAGGAAACTGGGAAGGAAAGGAAAGCAGGAGTATTTAAGCATTTGCTCTCAGTCTTTGGACCAATCAGGCTATGAGAATACCCACACGTGACCACTCCCCCTCCTACACTGGAAAACTTGGAATCCTAGTGGACAACCATTTAAATATGAGTCAACAGTGTGCCGCAGCTGCCAAAAAAGCCAACACAGTTCTAGGCTACAGAAACAGAGGGATAGAATCAAGATCACGTGAAGTGTTAATACCACTTTATAATGCCTTGGTAAGGCCACACCTGGAATACTGCATCCAGTTTTGGTCGCCACAATATAAAAAAGATGTTGAGACTCTAGAAAGAATGCAGAGAAGAGCAACAAAGATTATTAGGAGACTGGAGGCTAAAACATATGAAGAACAGTTGCAGGAACTGGGTATGTCTAGTTTCATTAAAAGAAGGACTGGGGTGACATGATAGCAGTGTTCCAATATCTCAGGGGCTGCCACAAAAAAGAGGGAGTAAAGCAATTCTCCAAAGTACCTGAAGGCAGGACAAGAAGCAATGAAAATATCATTTGAACCTTCCTGAAGCTAGGATTGGAGCTGCTGGAGAGAAGGAGGGGGTGAGTCACAAGACAAAGACACTGAGGTGGGGGCCCTTAAACTCCATATCATTTGAACCTTCCTGAAGCTAGGATTGGAGCTGCTGGAGAGAAGGAGGGGGTGAGTCACAAGACAAAGACACTGAGGTGGGGGCCCTTAAACTCCATATCATTTGAACCTTCCTGAAGCTAGGATTGGAGCTGCTGGAGAGAAGGAGGGGGTGAGTCACAAGACAAAGACACTGAGGTGGGGGCCCTTAAACTCCATATCATTTGAACCTTCCTGAAGCTAGGATTGGAGCTGCTGGAGAGAAGGAGGGGGTGAGTCACAAGACAAAGACACTGAGGTGGGGGCCCTTAAACTCCATATCATTTGAACCTTCCTGAAGCTAGGATTGGAGCTGCTGGAGAGAAGGAGGGGGTGAGTCACAAGACAAAGACACTGAGGTGGGGGCCCTTAAACTCCATATCATTTGAACCTTCCTGAAGCTAGGATTGGAGCTGCTGGAGAGAAGGAGGGGGTGAGTCACAAGACAAAGACACTGAGGTGGGGGCCCTTAAACTCCATATCATTTGAACCTTCCTGAAGCTAGGATTGGAGCTGCTGGAGAGAAGGAGGGGGTGAGTCACAAGACAAAGACACTGAGGTGGGGGCCCTTAAACTCCATATCATTTGAACCTTCCTGAAGCTAGGATTGGAGCTGCTGGAGAGAAGGAGGGGGTGAGTCACAAGACAAAGACACTGAGGTGGGGGCCCTTAAACTCCATATCATTTGAACCTTCCTGAAGCTAGGATTGGAGCTGCTGGAGAGAAGGAGGGGGTGAGTCACAAGACAAAGACACTGAGGTGGGGGCCCTTAAACTCCATATCATTTGAACCTTCCTGAAGCTAGGATTGGAGCTGCTGGAGAGAAGGAGGGGGTGAGTCACAAGACAAAGACACTGAGGTGGGGGCCCTTAAACTCCATATCATTTGAACCTTCCTGAAGCTAGGATTGGAGCTGCTGGAGAGAAGGAGGGGGTGAGTCACAAGACAAAGACACTGAGGTGGGGGCCCTTAAACTCCATATCATTTGAACCTTCCTGAAGCTAGGATTGGAGCTGCTGGAGAGAAGGAGGGGGTGAGTCACAAGACAAAGACACTGAGGTGGGGGCCCTTAAACTCCATATCATTTGAATCTTCCTGAATCATATATCTATAAACCAAAATAGCAATAATACATTCTGGATTAGTGTGTTTGAGATTGTGATTTTATTTATTTCAAAATGACTGGCTTAGTTCAATGTAATAGCTGTTTTGCACCTGTCTTTCGCAGTACTCTTTTCAAATTTGGATACTGTCCCCTTTGTAAACAAATTACGAGTCTACATAGGCAGATTACCTATCTAGAATCTGTAATCTGTGCTCTCCAAGCAGAAACTAGGTGTCTACGTCAGCCATTCCACTCTATGGTGAAGCCACACTATCAGCCCCCTCTACCACAAAGATCTTGCAGGAGAAGAGCTGTCTGGACAACTGTGGGATCTGGCAGGTTGAGAGCTGTGAACCATAAACCCAAAGCTTTTGCTGTGACCCAGCAAAACAGATATAGTGCCCTTGCTGACCTTAATGGGGACACTAAAGAGATAGGTCAAGGCAGTTGTGATAATGATGACTCAAATAAGCAGGGGATCGTGGTCCAAAACGAAGAACTTTCTTCGGAAAGGCGAAAAGGGGAACCAGGTATCACACATCAGTCGCAGAAGAAGATCAAGGTATGTAAAAAGAGAAGTCACCTTCTGGTTGGTGATTCAATCGTAAGAGATGTTAATTTAGGACAGGATAAGGAGGTTTTAAAAGAGGTCAGGTGTCTGCCAGGTGCTACTGCCAGCAGAGACAAGAAGCGTATTCTTAAGATAGTCAAGAATGCAAGTAAGGACTGTGACGTTGATGCTATTATACATCTTGGCACTAATGATCTATCCCAGAAAGATGTACTTTCTGTGCAGAATGATTTCCAGAACTTGGGGTATGAACTTAATAGTATAGGTTGTAGGCTTATCTTTTCAGAGGTTTTACCTGTATATAAGGAACAAAAAGGGAAGGGCCAGCGTGTAGCAGAGTTTAATGTTTGGCTAAAGGAGTGGTGTAAAAGGGAAGGCTTTGGTTTTATTAGTCATGAAGCCTGTAGCTGGTCCAATGAAAAACTGTACAAAAGAGATGGGTTGCACCCATCCAAGAAAGGAACTGAGTTACTTGGCATTAAATTCACAGATTTTCTTGATAAACATTTAAACTGAAGAGCGGGGACAGAGAATTAATAGATACAGAACATCTCTGTCCCCAGCAAACTAAAATTCATAGGGTTATAAATGCATGTAACATAGATGTGTGTGTGGGTAAGATTATCACTCCTGCTGTCAAGCAAAACCAAGCATGTAATAGTGATTGTCATACCATGTGCATGAATCACACAAGTGGCAAGAAAATAGGGGCAGTCAGGCATAATACAGGTTATGTAGACAGTAAACACAAGGTCAATCAAAATGGACTCAAATGTCTATATACCAATGCACAGAGTATGAGGAATAAACAGGGAGAATTAGAAATTCAAGTAAAAGAGGGCAGATATGATATTATTGCCATTACAGAAACTTGGTGGGATGAAACTGACAAATGGAACATACAGCTAGAAGGATTTAAATTATTTAAAAGAAATAGACCAAATAAAAGAGGAGGTGGAGTTGCACTATATATAAGAAATAACTATGTCTCTACAGAAATAGAGCACAACAATAATGAGAACTATCTTGAATGCATTTGGGTCAATATTAAAGGTTGTGGGGGAAATGACATTGCCATAGGTCTATACTACAGGCCACCCAACCAAGCAGAGGAAGAAGATGAACTTTTTGCTAGTCAGCTAACTAAGGTATGTAGGAAGCACACCACAATAGTAATGGGAGATTTTAACTACCCTGACATCAACTGGGAAACAAACTCTGCACCAAGTGGAAGATCCAACAGGTTCCTAACAAACCTAGCAGACAACTTTGTTTTCCAAAAAGTAGAGAAGGAAACAAGGGGATCAGCCATATTGGACTTAATCCTCACTAACAGAGAGGAAATGATAGAAGGTGTTGAAGCCATAGGAATCCTGGGGGCAAGTGACCATGCAATATTGGAATTCAACATTATCCAAACACAAGTAGTAGAACAAAGTCAAACTAGAGTCTTGGACTTTAAGAAAGCTAATTTCAATAAACTTAGAGAGAGCTTGGGAAAAATTCCATGGATGAGAATCCTCGAGGGGAAAACAACTCAAGAAGCTTGGGAAATTTTGAAAAATGAGATTAGAAAAGCCCAGTCTAACACAATACCAATGAAGAAGAAAAACAACAGCTCCCAAAAGAAACCAGCATGGCTGCATAAACAACTATCTGACAAACTGAAAGACAAAAAAAGTAAGTATAAAAAGTGGAAGGAGGGGGACATAACTAAGGCAGAATATCAGCAAATAGCCCGAGCCTGTAAAGATGAAGTGAGGAAAGCTAAGGCTCACAATGAAGAAAGGCTTGCCACAAAAGTAAAAATTAACAAAAAAAGCTTCTTCCAACATGTTAAAAACAAGAAAAAAATTAAGGAAACAATTGGTCCATTGCTAGGAGAAAGTGGCAAGAAGGTGACAAGCAACAGGGAGAAAGCAGAACTATTTAACTCATGTTTTGCATCTGTCTTTACACAAAGGGATAAAACAGTCCAACCTATCAAAAGCAGCACCACAAAATTAGGAACACAAATTGAAATAGGGAAGAAAATGGTAAGTGAGCACCTGTCTACCCTAGATGAGTTCAAATCACCAGGACCGGATGGATTACACCCCAGAGTTCTGAAGGAACTAGCAGACGAGATCTCAGAACCACTGAATTATATCTTTCAGAGATCCTGGAACACCGGGGAACTACCAGAGGACTGGAAAAGAGCTGATGTGGTTCCCATCTTCAAAAAAGGGAAAAAATTAGATCCAGGAAACTACAGACCTATCAGCCTAACCTCAATACCAGGAAAGATTCTGGAAAAAATAATCAAGCAACGAATTTGCGAACACCTAGAAGCAAACAAAGTAATAGCCAAAAGCCAACATGGATTTGTCAAAAACAGATCATGCCAGACTAATCTTATTGCATTCTTTGATAATGTGACAAAATTAGTGGACCAGAGGAATGCCATTGATATAGTTTACTTGGACTTCAGTAAGGCTTTTGATAAGGTAGACCATAACCTACTACTAGATAAAGTAGAAGAATGTGGGTTAGACAGCATCACCACCAGATGGATTGGTAACTGGCTGACCAACCGCACTCAACGTGTAGTTCTCAATGGAACTGCATCTACATGGAGGGAAGTATGCAGTGGAGTACCCCAAGGCTCTGTTTTAGGCCCAGTACTCTTCAACATCTTCATCAATGATTTGGATGAGGGAATAAATACAATACAATACAATACAATAGTAGAGTTGGAAGGGACCTTGGAGGTCTTCTAGTCCAACCCCCTGCCTAGGCAGGAAACCCTATACCGTTTCAGACAAATAGCTATCCAACATCTTCTTAAAGACTTCCAGTGTTGGGGCATTCACAACTTCTGGAGGCAAGCTGTTCCACTGATTAATTGTTCTCACTGTCAGGAAATTTCTCCTCAGTTCTAAGTTGCTTCTCTCCTTGATTAGTTTCCACCCATTGCTTCTTGTTCTACCCTCAGGTGCTTTGGAGAATAGTTTGACTCCCTCTTCTTTGTGGCAACCTCTGAGATATTGGAATAATGCTATCATGTCTCCCCTAGTCCTTCTTTCTCTTAAGCTAAACATACCCAGTTCCTGCAACCGTTCTTCATATGTTTTAGTCTCCAGTCCCCTAATCATCTTTGTTGCTCTTCTCTGCACTCTTTCTAGAGTCTCCACATCTTTTTTACATCGTGGCGACCAGAACTGAATGCAGTATTCCAAGTGTGGCCTTACCAAGGCATTATAAAGTGGTATTAACACTTCACGTGATCTTGATTCTATCCCTCTGTTGATGCAGCCTAGAACTGTGTTGGCTTTTTTGGCAGCTGCTGCACACTGCTGGCTCATATTTAAATGGTTGTCCACTAGGACTCCAAGATCCCTTTCACAGTTACTACTACTGAGTAAGGTATCACCTATACTGTACCTGTGCATTCCGTTTTTGTTGCCTAAATGTAGAACCTTACTCTTTTCACCATTGAATTTCATTTTATTAGATAGTGCCCATAATGGGGAACTCATCAAATTTGCAGATGATACCAAGCTGGCAGGAATAGCCAACACTCCAGAAGATAGGCTTAAGATACAGAAGGATCTTGACAAACTTGAACATTGGGCACTATCTAATAAAATGAAATTCAATGGTGAAAAGAGTAAGGTTCTACATTTAGGCAACAAAAACGGAATGCACAGGTACAGTATAGGTGATACCTTACTCAGTAGTAGTAACTGTGAAAGGGATCTTGGAGTCCTAGTGGACAACCATTTAAATATGAGCCAGCAGTGTGCAGCAGCTGCCAAAAAAGCCAACACAGTTCTAGGCTGCATCAACAGAGGGATAGAATCAAGATCACGTGAAGTGTTAATACCACTTTATAATGCCTTGGTAAGGCCACACTTGGAATACTGCATTCAGTTCTGGTCGCCACGATGTAAAAAAGATGTGGAGACTCTAGAAAGAGTGCAGAGAAGAGCAACAAAGATGATTAGGGGACTGGAGACTAAAACATATGAAGAACGGTTGCAGGAACTGGGTATGTTTAGCTTAAGAGAAAGAAGGACTAGGGGAGACATGATAGCATTATTCCAATATCTCAGAGGTTGCCACAAAGAAGAGGGAGTCAAACTATTCTCCAAAGCACCTGAGGGTAGAACAAGAAGCAATGGGTGGAAACTAATCAAGGAGAGAAGCAACTTAGAACTGAGGAGAGATTTCCTGACAGTGAGAACAATTAATCGGTGGAACAGCTTGCCTCCAGAAGTTGTGAATGCCCCAACACTGGAAGTCTTTAAGAAGATGTTGGATAGCTATTTGTCTGAAACGGTATAGGGTTTCCTGCCTAGGCAGGGGGTTGGACTAGAAGACCTCCAAGGTCCCTTCCAACTCTACTATTGTATTGTATTGTATTGTAAAAGATACAGAAACATATGATTGCAATAAAAACTTACAATTAATCACAATAGTAGTTATATATCACAGTAGTATTTATACCATCCCAGGAATCAGGATCTCAAGGTTGATATCAAAATCCGCTGATGGAGGCTGGCTAGGTGGGATTAGTTTTCAAATGCTTTTAGATCAGTGTTTCTCAAAGTTAACAACTTTAAGATATATGGACCATCTCCCAGAATGCCACAGAAATTGAACTTCACAAATCTTAAAGTTGCCAAGTTTGAGAAACACTAGTTTATGTCATCACCCCAGTTGTTTCAGGTTGTAAGTATTCTCTGTCATTCTGTTAATGTAGACATATTTCTTTATTACCAGTTTTAAAGCCAAGGTTTTAAATATTTAGATAGCCATTAGCATAGTTTATCCTTTGAGACAATCCAGATGATTTATCGTTGTTATAGTGTAGTGGTGTTGTCAAAATAATTCTTTTCAGAAATTGAAAAAAATAGCCATATTCCTAATATTAAGGACTGGATTTCAAGAGAAGTGTAACAGCTGATTTTGAAATTTTATCTACTGGTCCAAAAATGCCTCAATATGTTTTTTTCTCTGGCATAGATTTTATATTTTGTAACGCTATACTGTAGAATCATATTTTTTTTCTCTAAGGTAAATTCAGAAATCTGATTTTGATTAAAACATGAGTTTCCCCCTTTTCTGTTTTTTTCTTTGTTTTGTTTTAAGATGGCTAGCTGTATTTTGTAGTTTTTCATTTATTTTATTTTATCACATTTTTTTAATTGTAAAATTTTATTGATTTTTTACAAATGTTTTAGGGGAAAAGGTAAATAGGTGTAGAAAACTTTTGACAGCTACATCATGCGGGAGGTAGAAATCCCCCCGAATCTCACAACTTTAACCAAAAAGAAAAGAAAAAAACATCAAAATTTGAATAAACATTGGAAGCTTTTTGTTTTTACATTCAATCATCAATATATTCAATAATCTTTTGTATCACTTCCGAGAGTTACATTATAACAACAATTGCAAAAATGTTTCAACTCATTTTTGTGATCTGAGTCTTCTAAGTGTTGCGTCCTCCCCCCTGTCTGCTGGCAGAGCCGCAGCCCCTCCCTCCTTCACATCTTGTGTACTGTCCCGTTTCATTTTATCACATTTTTTGATCCCATCGTTATTACTTTATAAACATCTAAAAGCAGCGAACATACATAATATTCCTTCCTCCTCTATTTTCCTCACAGCAATAACCCTGCAAGGTGAATTGAACTAAAAGAGAGTGATGGGCTCAAGTCACCCAGCTGCCTTTCATTCATAAGGCAGGACTAAATCTCACCATATTCTGGTTTCTAGGCCAGTACTTTAACTACTGCAGTGTAACTACACCATATTATCCTGTGTTTTTTATATTTGGTATTTTTCTATTTCTTTATGCACAGTGGGTTAGTAGATAATTTTTTGATAAAAACCAGTATCGTACAATGACTTCTGATGTATATGGGCCTTAATATTTAAATACAAATATATAAATAATAATACCTATAAAGAGCTAGGATCTTCTAGAGATGTATATTTTCACTAGCATAAATTGCAGAAAGGATCCAACAAATATTTTTCCTGCATGAAAGTAAAATATACTTAGCTGACAGGAAAGATCTTATGATCATAAAAGAAAGACAGATAGATGTCAATGTGTTTAGTTAGATCCAATAAAGGAATGTGCATATGTTCAGATAGTCCACGTTATTATACATTACACCAAAAATGAAATATTTAACAGTCTACTTTTCTTTTTAATACGGACACTATAATCTGTTGATGTTTTTGCTTACTCATTTGAAAGATGGATTGAATACAAAAGGCCATTTCTGCACAGCATGGAAGAAGGTTGTTAAAATGTTCTTTGGCATAAAACTGGAGCAATTTCAAAAATTAAAGCCAGGTAAGTTTGAATAGGTCCTAAAATCAATCCAGTGGATGCTAAGGAAAGCAACTGGCCATTACAGCAGAATCATGGTATATATAATGCAAACTGTTTATAGTTTCTTTCTTCAAACCAGCAGTCAAGTCGCAAAGAAGCTGCAAGGCTTACTGGAACCTTGTAGTGCCTGAAAATTAGATTTGATGCAGCTCACTGAGTTTTTATTCCTACCAGTTCCTTCTACCTTCAGACTTTGAACTCTTAATGTTCTTCAGCCCTATATAATTACTTTTGGTACAATGAAATGTTATTAGTTTCTCAAGGATTTAAAAGCTATAAACACATACTTTTAATATTTTGTGGGAAATATTATTAAAGGATGGCAAAAATAAAATGGTTTTTTACAGAAGGTTATTTCAGAATATTCGTAAATCAGAACTACAGAACCTGTAATACTCCAGATGCTATTGGAGTACGACTATCATCAAAAGCCACAAACATGTTTTATATTTAATGATTAACGGGACTTCCAGTCCATCAATTTTGAAAGGACCACAGGTTTCCTCTTTAAACTTTTGTACTCATACTTCAGGATGCCACAAAAGAAAAAAGAGGAGCTTTCAGAGATACACACAGCCCATGTCCACATATTCTAATTTGAAGAAGAGCAATGCATGTTATAGCATTCGTTTTCCATTCTGTCACTTACAGGTTCAGTTTCCACAATCTGAGGATGCAGGGTGTTTTTCCTTAGATACCATAGTAAAAATTGAAGTAGGGGCAGCCCACGGGTCGGATGAGTCATGTGCAAGCCATGCCTACCCCAGCTCTGCAAAGGGGGAAAACGTAATATGTCACTTGATGGCAACGTGACACTGTGAGTTTGACACCCATGAATTAGACCAACCAATGGACTAATCAAACAAAACAATCATGCTACAACATGCTTCTCAGGGAACAGAAATGGGAAGTTTGCATAGACAATAATGTATCAGTGTGTAGACCTTATCCCCATGCTCTCTCCACTTGTATTTAAAGCATCTGTGACTTTCACAAACAAATGGACAGTAGATATGTTGACTGTGCTCTAACCTTCATCAAATCCACACCCACTAGCCAGTTTTCCTGACAGGCAGACCTATTTCCCTGACCTACTTTGCCAAAAGAAAACTACACCATGTGAATTCTAATAAGCTTCCCTATAGTCTACCTCTACTGGGAGAAGAGCCTACACAACTCAATACTGGCTAGGAATAAAAACAGAAATACTGAAGTAGGTTGTTTGCAGCCTTTCAGTGAATGCTCAATGTACAAATACAGAATCATTGGCTTTGACCATTTTCCAATGGATATTTCTAGCACCAACTAAAACAGAATTAAAGAAAGTAGTTGGTAAGGCCCCTTAAAAATGTAAAAACAAAGAACATTTATTTATTTTAAAACGTATCATTAGATCAGTCTAGGGATATAATATTCTGATTCACAAATTGTCCTTAGCACCAGAACAAATGTGCACCAAGTATAATCATTAATGTAATTACAACAGGCAATAAGAGAGAAGCCAATTGTTAAATCCTTTCTCTTGTACTCACTTAACCACAACAAGGCTTTAAGCTACAGAGCATGTCTGCACATAAATGAAGTTAGCATTTAGAAAAAAAGAGATTTATAGGCATGTAAATACGTGGACAACCCCAATCAATATTCCATTCAGAGGCCATATTAGTAGTCTCTTGAACCCAGGCCCCAAGGACATGGAAGATTTTATTACTTAACATAATGAACAGAACAAAATCATCACATTTAAGAGAAGTTATGTATTTCAAATGGAATTTATTTGAATTTTTTGGAATAGGAAAACAAACAAACACTGAAATAGCTGTTTATTCAAGAACAGACAAAGGCTTCTAAGCTATGTACATACTGCTGCTCTGGCTAGATTTGGATATTTTAGAAGGCTTGTTCATTCAAGTAGGTAAGCAGCATTCTGAAGGCTTGAAATGATGGGTACAGTTACCAAAAAGAATGGATAGCAGTGCAGTATTCATTGCCCACAGATAAACTGAAGTATATGATTAGCGTTGTATTTTACATCCATTGAAGTAGATGGAACGTTTTGAGCCAGACTTTCATCTGAGAAAACCCACAACCTTCTCAAAATTAGGCTGATTTTCCCATGAAGGGTGAAAGGAAAATAGGTAAATTCAGCTTCTGCAAAATCTGGATTTCACCTGCTCTGGTTACCTGATGATGTCAACAGCACTCTTACAGCCTTTAAAGCCCCATAAAGATTAAAGGCATGGCCTTGGAAATCAAGGTGTTGGTTTTTTTTTTTGCTGTGGATTAACTGTTATATTTGTCTATCCCAGTGGTTCTCAAATAGTGGGGCGCGCCCCCCAGGGGGGGCGCGAGGCTCCGTAAAGGGGGGCGCGAAGGCTTCCTTTCCATCTGGGTGCAACGGCGGCGGCAACAGCGCAGCGGCGGCGGCGGACTGGAGTTTCCCGCCAAGGTTGCCTGTCCGACCAGCCCCCGCTGGCTCCTGGCTGAGGGAGGAGCTACCGCTCCGCCTTCTCCGAGCGGGATCCACGCCCTGCAACTGGCCGTGAGGGGAAGGTTTTGGCCAAAAAACGGGCCATTTTTGTCCATTTGTTGCCAGTAGAATGCTTCTGGGGGTGGGGGAGGTGAAAAATGGGGTGCACAGATGCCCCAGGAGGCACAAAAAATGGGCCCCTTTTCAACCCCCCCACCTTCAGAAGATGATAGAGAAAGAGAGAGCTAGTGAGAGGGAGGGAGGGAGAAGTGAGACAGAAAGAGATAGACAGAGAGAGAGACACACACACAGAGAGAGACAGAGAGAGACAGAAGGAGAAAGAGGGACAGAAAGAGAGAGAGAGGAGAGAGAGACCGAGAAAGACAGAGAGAGAGAAGAGAGAGACAGAAAGAGAGAGTGAGACACAGAGAGACAGAAAGAGACAGAGAGAGAGGAGACAGAGAGAGACAGAAAGAGACAGAGAGAGTGAGAGAGAGACAGAGAAAGACAGAGAGAGAGAAAGAGAGAGGGAGACAGAAAGACAGACAGAAATAGAAGGAGAGACAGAAAGAGAAAGGCAGAGAGAGAGAGAGAGGGAGAGAGACGAGGGAGAGAGAGAGACAGAGGGAGATACCACTTGGACTGTCTTCGCATCTGGGATGCATGGGTCTTTCCCATTGAGACGAGCAGGTGTTGTTTCTAGAAATCACTGCATGCAGGAAATATATGTGTGTGTTTGTGTGTGTATGTTACGGTGAAAGACCGAAATTGGTGAATGTCGACATTCACCAATCTCGCTTGGTGAATGTCCGAAATATTTGCTAAATGCCCTTATTTCTGACTTACACCGGTGAATGTCGACATTCACCAAGTACGTTTCCCCCTCTCTTTGGGGAGGAGGAGAGCCAGAGGGTCACCTCTCTTTGGGGAGGAAAGTACGTTTCCCCCTCTCTTTGGGGAGGAGGAGAGCCAGAGGATCGCCTCTCTTTGGGGAGGAGGAGAGCCAGAGGATCGCCTCTCTTTGGGGAGGAAAGTACGTTTCCCCCTCTCTTTGGGGAGGAGGAGAGCCAGAGGATCGCCTCTCTTTGGGGAGGAAAGTACGTTTCCCCCTCTCTTTGGGGAGGAGGAGAGCCAGAGGATCGCCTCAAAGGATGCCCCAAAGAGAGGCAAAACGTACTTTCCTCCCCAAAGAGAGGCGATCCTCTGGCTCTCCTCCTCCCCAAAGAGAGGCGATCCTCTGGCTCTCCTCCTCCCCAAAGAGAGGGGGAAACGTACTTTCCTCCCCAAAGAGAGGCGATCCTCTGGCTCTCCTCCTCCCCAAAGAGAGGGGGAAACGTACTTTCCTCCCCAAAGAGAGGCGATCCTCTGGCTCTCCTCCTCCCCAAAGAGAGGGGGAAACGTACTTTCCTCCCCAAAGAGAGGCGATCCTCTGGCTCTCCTCCTCCCCAAAGAGGGGGGGAAACGTACTTTCCTCCCCAAAGAGAGGCGATCCTCTGGCTCTCCTCCTCCCCAAAGAGAGGCGATCCTCTGGCTCTCCTCCTCCCCAAAGAGAGGGGGAAACGTACTTTCCTCCCCAAAGAGAGGCGATCCTCTGGCTCTCCTCCTCCCCAAAGAGAGGGGGAAACGTACTTTCCTCCCCAAAGAGAGGCGATCCTCTGGCTCTCCTCCTCCCCAAAGAGAGGGGGAAACGTACTTTCCTCCCCAAAGAGAGGCGATCCTCTGGCTCTCCTCCTCCCCAAAGAGAGGGGAAAACGTACTTTCCTCCCCAAAGAGAGCCGATCCTCTGGCTCTCCTCCTCCCCAAAGAGAGGCGATCCTCTGGCTCTCCTCCTCCCCAAAGAGAGGGGAAAACGTACTTGGTGAATGTCGACATTCACCGGTGTAAGTCAGAAATAAGGGCATTTAGCAAATATTTTGGACATTCACCAAGCGAGATTGGTGAATGTCGACATTCACTGGGTGAGTCGACATTCACCAGATTTCGGACTTTCACCGTAACATGTATACATGCACATACAAGTGTCATTTCTTCAGTGTTATCACAGAAGTGAGTACACCCCTTAACATTTTGTAAATATTTAAGTATACTCTATATATAAATATATGTATATATATGTTCTAGCTGTGCTCCTTTAAATCTTTTCTGCTACAGTTAATAAAGCTATTCTTTGTTGTAAATTGATCCACATTTTTCTTTTTTTATTCTCTTATACGTTAATAAGGATACAGTGTTATGCAGAGGTGTACTTATAACAATTTTATAGACAAATGATACTATTTACAGTCACGCGGGGGGGGCGCGAAATGTTTTCTTCTTCCTAGGGGGGGCATGACAGAAAATAATTGAGAAGCACTGGTCTATCCCCATTCCAAATATTACACACTGGATTTGATGCAGTTTTGTGCTAGTTCCCTAGTCTCATTACATTAATACACCTCCAATATTCATTCATAAAATTCATCATTAGTCCAGGGTTTATGAATTGAGTACTGTATCATTTCCCCCCGCTTGGTAATTCTTTCCTAATCGCTCACCCAAGACCTTAGAGCAGTGATGGTGAACCTTTTTTTTAAAGGCGTGCCAAAATTGTGTGTGCGCATCCCCACACCCACAATGCAATGCACACACCCACAAAACCCCACCACCTGTGCAGGTGCGCATGACCCCCCTGTGAAAGCATGCATGACCCACCCACCCCCATGGGAGGGGGGGAGTTTTCACCTTCCCCAGGCTCTGGAAGCTTTTATGAAGCCGAGTGGTGGTGGCCTCCCTTGGGCCCCCAAAGGCTCTTCGGAAGCCAGAAATTGATTGTTTCCAAACTTCCAGTTGGCCCATTGGCCAGATTTTCTCCCTCCCCAGCCTCCAGAGGTTTTCCTGAAGCCTGGGGAGGGTGAAAATGGCCTCCCCTGGCCCTCCGGAAGGCCAAAAATCAGCTGGCCAGTGTGCACATGTGCACTGGAGCTGACAGCTCCGTGTGCCATAGTGCACTACTAGGGCCTTAGAGACAATACTTCATGTTAGGGAACACGGGCATTATTAATCATGAATAGCCAAGGCAGCGCCCACGTATAGTCCAAGCAAAGCACAAGTATCTTCAAATTTATATATGGCTGGAAATCAAAAATAGAATTCTGTAAACGATACAACAAATAATAAGACATGTTCACTTTCTGAAACCATAAACATACATCTTTAGAAAAAAGACAGGAATTGAAAGTATGATTTGAATATCTTTATTTTCACCATGATAAAGAAAAAAAAGTGTCTCCAGCTGTGCAAGGGGGAAATTAAGCTGCCTAGAAAAAGGAAAGAACAGGGTAAATCTTTCAGAGATTTCTGCGCAAACCACTTCAGAGAACAGCTGGCACTTAAAAGTAATTTCCCTTAAGATTAGAGTAGAGAAATGGCTAGTTGGGGTTTTCTATGCCTAGCAAACCTCTAATGAATTTCTCAGCCAATCATGCTCAGAAAAGCTCAAGAAGAACAACTGTGTGTTACCTTTCCAGCGGTTGGAAATTATATAATGATATAAAAATGAGGCACATCTTCACTTGTGTTCTTCTGTGAAGTTTGCTACAATATCCATGAGGAATTGGTGGATCCCTACTTGTAGAACCAGAAGTTCAGAAGAATCCAGCATGATCCTCCTAGCCACTCCAATACTTTCGCACCTATTTAATATTTTAGTATTTACATGCATCTAAGAACATAATACAATTAAATAAGTCAATTGCATTATGTGCAATTCTCAAATGATTATTTCTGTGATTTAACAGCTCTTGATGGCAGTGAGGAGACTGCTCTAGGAGGGAAAGCCAAGAAAGAATCATTCAAATTTAATGTATGTAAGTTGACAAGTTTATCAAGATAGAATAGAGGAAAAATGATTTTTCTTTGGATAACAACACATAAATCAGTTGCAGCATCCCTATGGTCATGTGACCAAAATTCAGATGCTTGGCAATTGGTTCATATTTATGATGGTTAGTTTCCTGGGATCATGTGATTATCTTTTGCAACATTTTCACAAGTAAAATCAATGAGAAAGTGAGATTCACTTAACAACCGTATTACTAACTTAACTACAGGGATTCACTTAATAACTGTGGCAAGAAAGGATGCAAAGTGGGACCAAATTCACTTAACAACTGTCTCCCTTAACAACAGAAATCTTGGGTTCCATTGTGATTTTACATTGAGGACTACTTGTATATATCTATAGATAACTATCTGTAAAATACTGGCTAAATTCAATTTTCATGCACAGCTCCTACAAATATTATCAGCAATTAATAAATGTCACATAGTAAGTAAGGAATGCACAATAGCAATTTCAAAAAACAGCATGAGATCCGAAGTGGAACTGCAGATTTCAAAGGTTTATAATTAAAACCCAAGACTTTGAATAACAATGCAAGTAGGCCTGCAGTAAACCCAAGGTTTTTTTTGCTAATCCTGGTCCCTAGTGCCTAATCTAAATCATAGCCTGGAGTCATTTTATATGGCTGAAATCGCTGGGGTGGTGCAACTGATCACTAGCACACTTGCAAATTCCACCCTTGGCACCTGCATGCTCTCTGCTGCCCCTCGCTTTAATTTTTAATAAAAGCCTTTAATTAAAAAAAAGTAAGTAGACATGCTACAAAACCTGTGGAATTATTTTTTTATTTCCAAGGATGTTTGGAGCCCTGTAGGTATTCTTAGCACATAAAAAATTTAGATGAATGCAACATAATATACTGTTTTGAAATGGGCCCTCCTGCCCAGAGAAAAGCCAAAAGCCAATAGTAGGTTTAGAGGAAGAAATGAGATCCGGAATGTTGAAATGGGTAGCAAGGAGCAACCTCAGAAGCTTGTTTTCTATTAAACAGGTTTTAAGTGTTGGAGGCTACCATTTTGGAAAGAGTCACACATGCACACTATGTCTGACATGTAGATTCCCAACTATGTTCTGAAAATTCCATATATGTCATCTGGCCCTTAAAGGCTGGTAATCTCTGTTATATTACCAGACTGTATGAGGAAGGAATTAAATGTCACTGTCAAATTCGTCACAGTATTATTTATACTCTGCAATGAACTGAGGCTGATATGGCTGCAACTCTCCATTTAGAAACAACTCCACCCATCCATCAGCAGGATACTATATTAAACCTTTCCCCAATTTAGGTGAACCTATCCAGGGAAACAGCCAGCCAGGCAAAAGCTGGAATTCCTTATATCCGAACAAATCTCAAGGAAATAAGAGCAGGGATACCACATAAAAGTCTTGGATTGAGTTGCATTTAACTGAGACGGCCTACTAGAGAACCTAGGGGTTCTGTTAAGGAATTTGTATCCTAGAGATTCTTGCAAGATATTTCTCTTTGAAATATACAATCAGCCCACAAGTAAACGAAATCCACCTCTCAGGACTCAGAAGATCTGTTTTTTTTTTTTTTGCAGAAGACTTCCATCTGGCAGAATTTGCCAAAATTTTAAACAATTCGCGTTCTGTTTTTGTAATTTGAGGTTCTCAACAGTGATCCTCATTTTATTACACATCTGCATTGTTGACTGTTTCATTCTTTTATCTAGCTAAAAGCAATTATTTTCATGCTGCTTTTCACAGTTTTGATATTGTATCTTATCCTTTTCACTTTCCGCGACTTGTAAAAGAATCACGTCATTAGATTGCCAAATATATTATAAGTAACACAATAACATGAGTTGGGAAAGAGCTTGGAGATCTTCTAGTTCAAACCCCTGCCCCAAGCAGGAGACCCTATATACCATATTTTTTGGAGTATAAGACGCACCGGAGTATAAGACGCACCAAGGTTTTGAAGAGGCAAATTTTAAAAAATGGTTTTTTTTGCACTCTGCAGACCTCCCCAAAACGGCCTGTTTTTCGCGAAAATGGGCTTTTTTTTCTTTCAAAAAAAGGACATGAATCGCCTTTAGGAGGCTTGTAGAGTGCTCCTGGAGGTGGCCCCCCCAAAAAACGAACAAAAAATGGCCCCTTTTTTGCAAAAACAGGCTGTTTTAACCCCCAAAAAAGGGCATGCATAGCCTTTAGAAAGCTTAGAGTGTGCTCCTGGGAGGGCAAAACTGAGCAAAAAATGGCCCGTTTTTGCTCATTTCTCCCCTCCCCGGCCCCCAGGAGCACTCTGCAAGGCTCCTAAAGGCTATGCACGGCCATTTTGGTGAAGGGGGCAGGGTTTCAGGAGGCAAAAAATGCTGTATTCACTGTATAAGACGCACCCAGATTTTCAACCTCTTTTTTGAGGGAAAAAGGTTCGTCTTATATTCCAACAAATACAGTATTTTTGAGACATTACTGTCCAATGTCCTCTTAAAAACTTTCATAAAATATAGCATGCTTGTTGGAAGAAAAAAAAGGGATGTGTGGTTGCTTGCTGTTGATATTTTGTGAAAACAAACAGATATTTGATCTGTAGGAAAGCTCTTGGGTAATAATAATCTGAAACTGCTTTGGCAGAAAGCAAATGCATCAAATGAAGTCAAGTTTATGATACTTCCTATAATTATAAAGGTTGTTGTATAATAATCAATAGAACTACTTAGAAATAACAGGAAGCAATGGGTCAGAGAGAGATCCAACCTGCAAATATGAAAAAATTTCCTGATAGTGAGAATGATTAATCAATGGAACAGCTACCTTTCCAGAGTTGTGAGTGCTCCATCGCTAGAGGTTTTCAAGAAAAAATTGGGCAACCATTTGCCTGGGAAGTTACAAGGATTCCTGCCTTGGTCAGAAGGGGGTTGGACTAGAAGACCTCCCAGAACCCATTCCAGTCCTATGATTCTATGTAAACTGTAGAATAAGGCCCCTAAACCGAAAGTACTACAAAAAACAAGATGAAACTGACAAATACTTAATAGCAACCTGATGTCATCTGTTTGTCAATCAAATGCTTCTTGAGACTCTTCTGTTATAACAGATTTCCAGTTCATTTCACTGTACTTATTTCTTTTTAAATATGCAGACACACTCATTCTCTTTCTTAACTGATGGGTGAACAATGTACAGAAAATAAAACAAAACCATATTAAAGGATTGATGCAATAGTTCAAAAAATATAATAAATAGTGCAAAAGAAAATAGAACTAGTAAACCTACTGGATTTCTTTCCCTATTAGGTCATAAGGTATGAGAGTGAAATTGCTATAAATCGAGGCAAGAATTTAATAACTATCCAGATCACAAAGAGTCAAGATCACATCACCAAGACAATGCACACAAAGTTATTAAGACTACCATTAAACTTTGGCAAAATGGTCACACCTTCTACATAGCTGCTCCACAATATTTTGCCTATTGTATCAGCTCTGCTGCATAGTATAAAAGGGCAGATGAACGGAGAGGATGATAAGGTTAAAGGTCAGCCATAATGTTCCTAGTTCAATATGGAAAGGTAGCTTTGCAAGACAATCCTATCACAAAACAATGTTATACATTAAATACTTCAAATTACAAAATAAAGAAAGCCCACCAACAAGATACAAAGAACTGAATGTATAAAGATCCCATTTTCATTCCTTTTCTTACTGAATTATTCACAGATCTAGATAATCAAATGCTGTTTTTACAATTCTCTATATCTTAGCCTCATCTCTTTTCTCTTCTGATTTGAATCTCTCCATTCCAATCTTCACACTTATTTCCCCATATGCTGAATCCCGAGCACCCCCACAAGCATCTACTATTAGCAGCCAGCAGCAAAGAAGGAGATTTTCCTTCTTCTTTTTCATGTTTTATTTTCTGACAATTGAAAGCAATGCATAGGGTTCAACTCCTCCCCCCCTCCCGGAAATCTTTAGCTCTATTTTTTTTTTAATCATGAAGGATGTGTCTGTTGGGAATGGGAAACCAAGGACTTCTGGATTTTGTTCAAAGAGAATCAAAGTTCTTGTTTGTTTCTCTGTTTGGCCGGAGTTTTATGGTTTTTAAGTTAGTCTCTCGAGTTCAGAAGAGTTAACATTTGGCAGAGAGTTCAATGGGTTCCAATAGAACCAAACTAATGGAAGTAGGGGGACAGGTAATCACTTGTCATTTTAGAAAGAACATATTTAAAAGCTACAGACAGAAGCATCCACTGATGCCACAGCATAGTTGTGGAAAAGTCAATTTCCCATCTATATAATCCAGATTTGCCTGCGCCACTATGTTTTGCTTCGGTTGTAGGACAATCCTACAATGTAACATACAGTAATCACCAAGCAGTCCTATGAATGTTACATTTAAAGCTCTTGCAGGTAGCCCTCGACTTATAATCACACCTGGGACCAGAATTTGTGCTTCTAAGCAAAGCAATTAAGTCAAACTCACATTTACCTTTTTGTCACAGTTCTTTTAAGTCAGGGGTGTCCAAACTTGGGAACTTTAAGACTTGTGGATTTCAACTCCCAGAATTCCCCAGCCAGCCGGCTGGGGAATTCTGGGAGTTGAAGTCCACAAGTCTTAAAGTTCCCAAGTTTGGACACCCCTGTTTTAAGTGAATCACTGGAGTTGTTAAGTGAATCTGCCTTCCCCCATTACTTTGCTTATTGAAAGCTGGCTGGGAAGATCACAAATGGTAACATGGCAGTTTCCAAGCACCTGAATTTTGATCACATGACTGTGGGGATGCTATGACAATCATAAGGACCGCTCACAAGTCCTTTTTTGGTGCCATTGTTAACTTTGGCTACTGAATGAATGGTTGTAAATCAAGGACTATCTGTAATTTTACATTCAGTATTTGTATTATCATTATTACTAGATCAATCTGTGAGGGAGATTAGACACAGAGATGGAGATTGGTGCTATTCTGGACTGTGACTGTGTAATAAGATGTTCTGATGACTGATCCTAATATATCGAATAAAGCATTGAAAAGTATTTGAAAGCAAGATCTTCCCAATTCCCGATGAACGTTTTCATATTTTATCTTATAGATATCTTACCTATAGAATTATAAAGCATATTTGCATTAACTGAAATGTCTACGTAGACTTTGATTTTTTTTTTAAGCTTTTGATATCAGTGACAACTCTTCACACAAAAAAATTGTTAATGAGGACACTGCATAGAGTCTCACTGATTCATTTGGGATCCACTAAATCCCAATTTTACTTAATGTTTCTTTGCTCTTGCATTAATGGCAGACAATTTAAAAAATGCTTCCAATTTGTCTTCTCAATGCTATTCTTGCGTTAAACATTCATGCCTGTTAGCTTTCTCTAATTTGAACAATTCCACTGCACAGAACAGCTTATTTGGATTTTCATCATTTTGTTGCCCTTTCAAAGCAATGAGGAAAGAAACTGGTTATTACAGATTTGGCAGATTCTTATTGACCCTGAGCACTTGGAAGATACCAGCAAAGGTCAATAAATTCATAAAACTAAGCTATTTTCTTCCTATCTCGTTCTCGTGGCAAGAAATATATAGCTAAATAATGTGATACTGTATATTAAATCACCTGCAAGAATATCCGAATGTTTATTCTAAAATCATTCTTTAAAATAAAATATTATACAATATTACAATATATGACCATACATGAGCAGTTCAAAAATTTATTTCACAGATCTATCATTAATAGATCTACATTAAAGTGATTTTTATTTGTGTTCAAATATATTTGTACCATTATTGAGACCCTATGCAGCTATTAGCCAGCTTTCCACCCTTTTTATAGATAAATTTTATTGAGATTAAAATACAAAATACAAGGTGATAGAGAAATGTGAAAGGAAAAGTAGTAAGAAAGAAAACTGTAGGGTAACAGGGAAGAGAGAAAAAAACCCAACTTCCAACTTTTTTTAGGGCCGTAACATGCAAAATAGAAATACAGTCTCAATTTTTTACTTTTACATATTTAGTTAAGTACTAATTTATAACAACGAATTCATGTAATGAGCAAAGCCCAAAGTCAAATTTTCATTTTTCCTAGTTTGAAGGCTAAATCTAAAAGCGGTTTTCATGTAGAAACAAAATTAGATGTATTCTTTTCTCTGTTAATTTTTATATGTTAAACAGTTAATTTTGCTATTCCGCTGACTCCATCACTTTTTCCATCCATCCTCTAATTACGGGACTAATGTATCTTTCCATTTTTGCAAATTCTTGCTGCAGCCAACATATAGTAACAAAGTTCCATTTTTTTTCTCCAAGATTCTTATCCAGTACATTCCAAAAGAAAAACTTTTCGTTTGAATTGTATATTCATTTAAAAATATTTTCAATTAAAACATATATCTGACCCCAATATTTCTTTGCTTTATCACAAGTCCACCAAAGATAGTAAAAAGTTCCTTCTTTACATTTGCATTTCCAACATTTGACACACCCTTATGTATCTTTGACAATTTGTCAGGTGTTAGATACCAATGATACATCGCTTTATAAAAAACGTCTTTCAAATTATAATTCAGTGTAAAAGTTTAAACCATTCATTCACACATTTTCCTATTGCTCAAACAGATTATACCCCAATTTTTTTGCCCACTGAATCATAAAATGTTTCATATATTCATTTTCAGATTCAGTTTCAACACTAGCACATTATAAAATTTAAATTTCATTTTTTATAGATTCAAACCCATAACTCTTGTCTAAATTAAAATCTTTCCTTCAGTTGTAAGTATGTAAGCTAGTGATAAACACATCCTTCTGACTCGAATTCCTCTTTTGACTTGAGGTTAGGTTCACCTTGATTAAAATATACTACTTGATCTTAAATTCACCAGTTTGGTCTTACCATCATTTCTTTCTGAAAAACGCTTCCTGAGGTGACACCCAAATAGGTACCTTCAGAGAGAGCCTTATTATATATTTATTCCAAATGTTTAGGATGGCACACCACCAGAAGATTCCTAAAGCCAGCATTTATTTTAATCTTGTCACATCATAGGGAGGGACGCCATCCAAATCTTGGTTAATGGCCCTGCAATTAAAGTAGCCACTTATTTTTGAGGATAGTACCCAGTCTTTCAAAACAGTAACATAAAATGCAAAAATAATATTGATAAAGCAATAAAATTATTCAAAAGGGAATTAAGGATTATAAACTTCTCTAATAGAACCATGTCAAACTTGAGAAGAAAACAGTGTGTGTGTGTGTGTGTTGTACTTGTTGTATTTTAAAAAATATGGTTTTCTGCCTGGATGGTCTTCTGTAATGAGCCGAAGGACAGAAAGGGGGAGTAGTGAGCTTCCTCCCATATTTGGGCATACCAGGGGTTGTAACACAAATACATGCATGCATACATACATACATACATACATACATACATACATACTTACATACATACATACATATATATAACAACTGAAATGGCACACACACAACAAATCATAATCCTTCTCAAAGAGATGTGAATAAGTTAAATAAGGAAAGCTTTCCCTTGATCATGTTCCCCTTGTGCTTATAGTTCTTTAGTCTCTTCAACCATCAATATAATCTCCTCCTCCTTCTCTGCCAATTAATCTGAAATATAAACCTGCCTATTAAACTAAGGAAAAATAAGCAAATAAATGCCAATCTGATCCCTGAAGAATATCTTCATTCTGCAAGGCCCGTATTCTTTGGGAGCCAGTAAGGACATTTGAAATTTTCAGAATGTGTTTTGTTCACATGAATTTGATATCCTATGATAGATATGGTCAGTCATGGTAACCTCCCATTTCATTTATCAGAAGGCAAACATCTGAAGTTGCTCCTTGCTACTCCCTCCAGCCCTTCAGGATGTTTCCTCCCCTTCACCCGCATGCAGAATAATAGAATAAATAACAGAATAAGAGAGTTGGAAGGTGCCTTAGAGGTCTTCTAGTCCAACTGCTACTCAAGACAAATTGTTATCCAATCTCTTTTTCAAAACTTCCAGTGTTGGAATACTCACAACTTCTAGAGACAAGTTGTTGGTTAACTTCTGGAGGTAACTGTCAGAACATTTCTCCTTAGCTCTAGGTTAATATAACAGTTCATATCATTTCCTAGCAAGTAGCACTGTACATTCAACTGTTTCTAATTTATAACAGTACTTCAGTAAATAAAAAGTTACAGTATTGCTTACTGCTTTGCTTTGCGCATACCCATTTCCATTTCTAGTATTTTTTTTTAAAAGTAGCTCTGTTGTGCCACCTTATCAGGCAGGATATTTTAGTTGTACATTGCCCCGAATCTCTCTGTGATGGAGATGGGCAGTTTCTAAATTTGATTAAATAATAATCAAACAAATGAAATATTTCTAGGAGGGATGAGTGAAGAACATTGGAAGTATCAAGAGAATGACCATTGGCTTACCTGAAGGGTCCTTTTCTGTACACCGCGGGAGAGTCCAAGCAATGGGTTAATTCAGTCTGCTTGCCCTTAGGACTGAGGAACTATTTTTCCTTTAGCCACACCTCCTCCTGGTGTGATCAATCCCCAGAATTCTTAGAAGGAGTCAGTTCCGGATGGAGCGAAGCGTCCAAGATGATGTACTGTTGACACGAAGAACCCGAATCCCGGCCTCGATAGCCAGGGTGGGTTGGACTCTCCCGCGGTGTACAGAAAAGGACCCTTCAGGTAAGCCAATGGTCATTTTCCTGTACACCGCTTGGAGAGTCCAAGCAATGGGACATACCCAAGTTATTGTCCATCTGGGCGGGCAGAAGAAGGCTCCCGGGATTCGGTCTCTGATACAACCGCCTGGAGCACACGCCTGCCGAAGGACGCCTCAGCCGAGGCGAAAATGTCCAATTTATAGTGTCGCACAAAAGGTGAAGGAGAGGACCACGTAGCGGCCCTGCAGATGTCCAGGATTGAGGCCTGGGTGGCCCAGGCCGCCGAGGTAGCAGCACTTCGTGTGGAGTGTGCGGTGATGCTGCGCGGAACGGCTTTGGATTGGCATTCATAGGCTGACGCAATGCAGGCATGAAGCCACCTGCCAATCGTGGGGGAAGAGACTGTCTTCCCTAGGGAACCAGGCTGGAAGGAGAGGAAGAGAGCCTCTGACTTCCTGAACTCCGCAGTGCGGGCGATGTAACCTTCAGGGCCCTCCTGACATCAAGATTATGCCAGGAACGCTCTCTAGGATGCGACGGATGAGGACAAAAATTTGGTAACACAATGTCTTGCGCTCTATGAAACCATGAGTTTACTTTGGGAGTAAAGGTCGGGTCCAGCCTCAATATGACCCTGTCAGGGTGGATGACGCACAGGTCCTGGCGAACAGAAGAGCCGCCAGCTCCGAAATCCGGCGAGCGGACGTGATGGCAATCAAGAAGGCTGTCTTCAGCGTCAGGAATCGAAGAGAAGTAGTGCGTAGAGGTTCGAATGGAGGGCCAGAGATGGCCCGTAGGACCACGGACAGCTGCCAAGTGGGGTAGCGATGAACGGTGGGAGGACGAAGGTTAGAGGCGCCCTTGAGGAAGAGGCGCACCTTCGGGATTTTGCTGAGAGGCAAAAGGGGGTCGCCCGACCAGACGGTGGACAAGGCCGCCACTTGGCGTCGAAGGGTGTTCGGGGCCAGGCCCTTGCTGAGCCCCGCTTGAAGAAAGTCAAGGACTCTGGAAACAGGTGCGGTCGTCGGCTCGATGAACAGCTCCTCACACCACTTTGCGAAGGCGGCCCAAGACGCATCATAAATTCTGGTGGTTGAAGGACGTCTAGCTGCCAGAATGGTGCTCACTACCTCCTCTGACAGGCCTTCGCCTTTCAGTTGGTCCCACTCAAGTGCCAGACGGCCAACTGGAGCCACTGGGGCTCTGGATGAACCACGGCCCCCTGGCTGAGGGAGATCTGGTCCGGAGGGATGCGCCACGGAGGAGACACCGACAGGTGGACCAGGTCGGCGAACCACGACCTGCGGGGCCAGTGTGGGGCCACGAGGAGAACTTCTGCCCCCTCTGCGATGACTTTGGAGATGAATTGAGGAAGGAGAGGCAGGGGAGGGAAGGCATACAGTAGCTCGCGGGGCCACCTGCAACGCAGTGCATCTGTCCCCTCCACCCCCGGGGTGAAGAACCGGGAGTAGAAGCGGTTGAGCTGCTTGTTGTCCCTGGACGCGAACAGGTCTACGCTCGGAGTTCCGAATCTGTTGGACAGCTGGTGGAACAGGCGAGGGTCCAGTTTCCACTCCGCAGGATCTATGGTTGTCCTGCTCAACCAGTCCGCCTGTGTGTTGTCCACTCCGGAGATGTGGTCGGAGCGGAGAGATTCCAGATGGCGCTCCGCCCAGCGGCCCAGGGACTCCGCCTCTCTCATCAGTGCTCTGGATCTGGTGCCTCCCTGGCGATTGATGTGGGCCTTGGTGGCCACATTGTCCGTCATCAGAAGCACGTGTTGACGATGGATGGACCGGCTGAAATGGCGCAGGGCCAGGCGAGCAGCTCTCAGTTCCAGTAGGTTGATGCTGTAACTGGTTTCCACTTGGGACCACTTGCCCTGGACAACCAGGGAACCCATGTGGGCTCCCCAGCCGGAGAGGCTGGCGTCTGTGGTGATGATTAACTCTCGGGCTCCTTGAATAGGTGGCCCTTGAGGACGGCCGGAGACACCCACCAGCGGAGAGACCTCTTCACCTCCGGCGTGACGCTAATCGGCCTGGGAGAGTTGCTCCTGGATGCCCTCTGGTGCGGCAGCAGCAGCCACTGAAGCGCCCTGGAATGCAGGCGGGCCCACGGCACGATGGAGATGCAGGAGATCATTTTCCCCAGCAGCTGCGACAGAAGGACCACTGGAGCCTGCCTCAAGCTCATCACCTTGTGGGTCATGGACCTTAGACCGTCCAACCTGTCTTGGGAGAGGAAAACCCTGCACAAGCTGGTATCTATCACCGCCCCCAGGTGTACAAGTCTGGTTGTTGGAGTGAGATGGCTCTTCTCTATGTTTAGAGTGAAGCCGTGATTCCTGAGGGATCTCATGGTGGTTTGGAGATCCCGCAAGGCCTGCTGCCTGGACGACGACTGGATAAGGATGTCGTCCAGGTAGCACTGGAGCCTTATGGGTCTGCATCTTAGCTGGGCCGCCACTACCGCCAGAACTTTGGTAAACGTCCGAGGAGCAGACGAGAGGCCGAATGGGAGAGCTTTGTACTGGAAGTGGCGACCGGCATAGTAGAAGCGCAGGAACTTCCTGTGCTGGGGACGGATGGGAATGTGGAGGTATGCCTCTTTGAGATCTATAGATGTGAGGAGATCTCCCTGTCGAATCCCCGCCAGAATGGTCTGCAGGGACTGCATCTTGAACCTCCGGTAGGCGATGTGCCTGTTGAGGCTTTTGAGGTCCAAGATGGCTCTCCACCCCCCACCCCCCGAGTTCTTTGGTACCAGGAAGAGGATGGAGTAAAAACCCCTCCCCTCTTCGCCCTGGGGAACGGGTTCCACGGCCCTGATGTCTAGGAGATGACTGACTTCCTGGTCCATGCGCTCCCTCTTTTGAGGGCAGGATGGGACGGGGCACCGGATGAAGGTCCGGGGGGGGAGGGACAGGAACTCCAGGGAGAGGCCTTCCCTGACTATCTGCAGAACCCAAGCATCCTCGGTTGTCTGGGCCCAATGGGAGGCAACTAGCTGGAGCCGACCCCCGATGGGCGCCGAGCCCGGGCAGTCACTTTGACTTACGGAACGGCCTGTTGGAGGCCACACCGCAGTTATACTTGCGGAAGCCGAACTGCTGCATGCCTCTGTCCCGAAAGGGCGCCCTGTCCTGGGACCTGTCGCCCTGCTGACCGAAGGACCTATTGGAGGGAGAGAAGGAAGAGGAGGAGTTGGAAGGCTCGGAGGCACGAAAGGACTGCCTCCTGGAATAGGGAGCGGTCTTACGTTCCTGCTTCTTGTTTAGAGAAGGGAGGATCTTCCTCTTGTCCTTGGACTCAATGAGGAGAGGATCCAGGGACTTGCCAAATAATTTGGACCCCTTAAAGGGGGCGGAAGCCAGTTTCCATTTGTTTTTCTGGTCCGCTTGCCAATGGCGGAGCCAGATCAGACGGCGAGAAGTAATATTAGAGCCGAGTGCCCTGGAGGCGAATTTAGTGGCGCTAAGGGACGCGTCAGCGGCGTATTGGGAGGCCGCGATTATTTTGGACACGTCCTGGTGGAGGCGGACGTCTCCCGCCGGGAGCTTGGTCAGAAGCTCGCGCAGCCAGATAACTGAAGCCCTATTAAAAAAGGAGGCGGATGAAGAGGCCCTGATGGCCCAGGCAGCCGCCAGATGGGTCTTGTGGCACGCCTTTTCCGCCTTCTTGTCCTCCGCCTTAAGGCCTTCCAGAAGGTCGGCCGGTAGGGAGGAATTAGAGGTGAGTGCAGCGATGGGCGGGTCGACAGTGGGAAGGGCCAGAAGGTCTTCCAGCACTGGCTCCATAGTATAAAGCTTCCTATCTACCCCGCTAGGAGAGGACTGCGTGGCTGGTTGAGCCCACTGGCGCTGGATGAGGTCGAGAAACAGCCCCGGGAAACAGCTGACCACCGAGGACTCCAGGGAAGGATGGCGGGCACGCTTGCTAGGAGGGGAAGCTGCCTGATCACATTTGGGGCCCCTAGGGGCCACTGCAGTGGGATTCTTAAACTTCATGGCTTCCGTGATGCCCTTAGCAATGGCACGGGCCATCAGTTCCTGCATACGGGGAGATAGCTCTTCTGAATCAGAGTCAGGATCTAGGCCCTCCTCCAGGGGGGGGGAACCTCACCCGGCATGTCATCTATGCTAGCATCTCCAGGGGGAGGGGCCTGCTCGCAGGCCCACAAGGGGACCGGGGAAGCCGGCTCCGCAAATGACCTGTTTGGGGACAGGTCCTGGGACTCCACCTCCTCGGCAAGGACCAATTGGAGATCCTCCCGGGAGGGAGGGATTCCGGAATGGGACTGCTCCCTGCCTGCCTGGCGTCTGGCCTTCTCAAATTGCTTGTCAAGGGCCCGCTGGCGCCTTTCAGCATCCTTGGCCTCAGCCACAGAAGGGGTTCTGGAACGCTGTTTCCCAGAACTACCCCCACCACTCTTGCCCGCACCCCCACTCCCCGATGAGGAGGAACCCTTGCTAGGGGCCTGAGAGAGGCTCGGCCTAGTATCTTGGGAATCGGGGGGACTGGGCAGGTCCATAGTCAATGACCACACAAGATGGAGCAAGGCTATGACAAGGCAGAAGTTAGAGAGAGAGACTGGTTGCTGCAGGGGGAACAAAAACAAAAAGATTTGTCAAAATTGTTCTATGCACAGTAATTGAGGCAATACGTCTGAAATCATCCCATGCTTAATACCAGTCAGAGGCCCAGGGGTAGGATTGGGGCCTGCACCGAGGCGCAAGGCTCCGCAGGAGAAGCAGGGAGGAGAATGACTTGAAAAAAGGCTTTGGCCTGCGCTTACTTAGGCCTCCTCCCTGAGCCGGTATAATGACCGTTGGTATGGCCCAGGAACCAGCACCGCTCGCAAAAATAGGTAAAAAGACGAAGGTGGTGGCCCCAGCCTGAGAAACCCCTGCCAGGCCCTGCCACCTCCAGCGGTCTCCTGATAACGAGGCTGATGCAAAATGGCGGCCATGGCTGGGCGCGCTTTTTTCACGCCTAAAATGGCCGCCGCAACAGCGTGGGGCTAAGGGAGAGCGAGGAGCGAACGCGCCTCGAATGGCGACGATCGCTCACTCCTCCCTGCGGCAGAGGTCCTCTAGCAGGCCGGGGAACGAAAAAACTGCGTCTAAAATAACAAACGAGGGGCCTGGGAATGTAGGAGCCTCGCCGCTGCAGCCGCGCCATTTTAAACGACAAGCGGCAGGCCTCCGAAGCCGTCCCATAGAGATCGGCTGAGGGGCACCCCCCACCACCTTCCAGCTTACCTCCTGGCCTTCAAACGAAGATTCTGCTGGAGAGAACGCAGCAATGAGGAGAAAAACGTCTCACAATGTTGGGGAAATGTTAGGAAAGAGGAAGAAAACGCAAATAGAGAGTCCAAGCCAAAAAAGGATTAATTCAGCTCAGAGCCCTAGCTAATTACGTCCAAACGGGCTGACTGAGGAAGAATTCTGGGGATTGATCACACCAGGAGGAGGTGTGGCTAAAGGAAAAATAGTTCCTCAGTCCTAAGGGCAAGCAGACTGAATTAACCCATTGCTTGGACTCTCCAAGCGGTGTACAGGAAAATATATTCTCAGCAGGATCACTCCAAGTGTAAAGGTTATTCCAGTTGTTCAGTTAAAGTAAAACATGCAGGTACCTATATTGGGCACTAACACCATAGAACAGGGGTGTCTAAACTTGGGAACTTTAAGACTTGTGGACTTCAAATCCCAGAATTCCCCATTCGCATGGCTGGCGAATTCTGGGAGTTGAAGTCCACAAGTCTTAAAGTTCCCAAGTTTGGACACCCCTGCCATAGAAGATGCTAACGCAAATGGTCACTTTAGTGACAACAGCAATTGATATTACATAGAAGAAGGCAATGTGAAATCACTTCCACATTTTACCACGAAAACCACATGGACAGACAATGAAAAGTGGTTTATGATATAATGCCAAATGATGGACTTCTCAAATGGGTGGAATTTAAGAGCAGAAGATCTTTCAGAACACGATGGTGTTTATGAGGTAGCTAGAGTAAAGGTTTCAGGACAGTCAGTTGCTGTTGTTACAGTACAGGAAAAAAACGTCTGGAGCTGTAAAGACAGAATTATAGCAGGAACGTGAAATGTACAAACACGAACACAAATCAATTTCACTCTGATGTTTCAGGCATTGGCAAATTGTAATACCCCTGATAGTAGTAACCGTCATTTTAAAAATAGCTAAGATTGTGTGAGAACTCCAAATCTGCAAAGATTTCATTGCTACTAATCTGTTTATAAATCTGAAAGAATCATTGTATTGCAAACGTTTAAAAAGCTTACAAAAATATCCTTTCTTCGTTTTTTTTCCTTTCATGCAATAAAGACACACGGCTAAATCCCAAAACTTGCAACAGAACCCCAGGCATCTCTTATTAAAAATTCTTTCAAATGCAACAATTTTACCTTTATTTTAGTAGCTTTTTAATTTTAGCTTTTAGTTATTAAGAGCTCTTTCAAATACAATGATTTTAGAAACAAGAAAGAATGGATGCAAGAATTAGGATAATTATTTTTATATTGTGGAGCTATCACCAAGAAGTCTTATATTAGACAAGCCTCTGTCTCACTTTTGAAAATGGGGGCAGTTAAAGATCAGCTTAGGATACTCAGTAAACTAATGAGAGGATATTATCCTTATAGCACCCTGACTATAATCCACTTACATTTTTTGTAAGTCAATACTAGCACTTGGAATTGTATCCAAAAGCAGAGAGAACTGCTAAACAAGTCGGATTGATTTTAGAAGGCAGAAGCAACAGCATACATTGCTTTGCAAAATGCCACACCATATCCCTAAGGACAACACGTTTTATCACATCCAAACATGGAGAATTCACTTTAAAGTTTTTCGGACAGGACTTAAGAAACAGACTCTGGACAGGTATCCTTAAATCTGACATCTCCAAAAGGAACTGATCCCTGTGATAGTATGTATGTATGTATGTATGTATGTATGTATGTATGTATGTATGTATGCATGCATGCATGCATGCATGCATGCATGCATGCATGCATGCATGTTATGTATGATCTGCCCTAATCTGAAAGGATTTGGGATCCTTTCAGCAATACTGCAGTTGCACTGTAAAGGGTGTGAGAAAAAAATAGGTTATTGCAATACTTTTATATGAACCCCATAAAGATATATGAGATTTCCCAAAATGTGAATATGACAGAGAGATCCCAAAAGAAAATAACAATCCACATAGTTCAACAATATAGCAGTGAATCTCCAGGATTTAAAGCAAAAAACAATTGATCTTTTCCAATTCTACTAACCCTATTGTTTTAAAATGCAACATGTGGACAATACAGGAGCAGGTCCAAGATATATCAAGAAAACAGAATGCTATTCCATAAGAAGGCACATCTTTCTAACAATTCAGGAGATTTATGATTCTTAGAAACGGTCTAAAAGACACTATTCCATTAGACCACAATGACTGGGTAAAAAGAGCATTCCATCTCAAGAAGCTATAGTTTATGGCACATCTTCCCTCTCAATATACTATCATTTCTTCATGGAATCACACCAGAGCCCCAGAAAACAAATATCTCCACTGCAATCTTTTGACATCTGTCACCATTCTTTCTCTCGCGGAAACATACGCTCCTGTCAAGAGTTTGGGTAAAAAGCTGCGGCCTCTGTGGTTATTTCTAGTTGACAGAATACACCAACACTGCAAAGGGCTCTCACATGCATTCATCATGGCCTCCTGCAAATCAGTGCAGCAACTCTGTCAAAGAGCAGCTCTCCGTTGTCAAGTTCACTTTGTGTTTCCCCTGCAGTTAACGTTAGTAGCAGATTAGTGTCAGTAGTTCAAGAAACCAGCATAAAACAATACATTAAAAAAAACCATCACAGACAGGCAAGTCAATAAATATCACTTAAGAACATTTAATACCAAAGACTATCCTTTTCTAACCAAGAGAACTATTTTATTTATTTTATTATTCATATTTATAGACCGCCCCCTCTCCCGAAAGGGACTCGGGGCGGTGTACAGTCACTAAAATACGTTATAAAATACATACAAAACAGTTAAATAATTAAATACGTAGGTGGAGGAGGTTGCAAGACTGTACATAGAATAATAAATATTAAATATAGTATATAGTGTATTAAAAACTTTTTAAAACCCCAAACCCAATTAAAATGAATAAATCCCCGGGAGGTAGAACTAAGAAAGTGCCAGGCCAGCTGATTGAAATAGGTGAGTCTTTAACTTTTGCCGGAAGGAACGGAGGTCGGTGGTAGTTCGAATGTCAGGGGGGAGGTCATTCCAGAGGGTTGGGCCCATCACAGAGAAGGATCTACTCCTAGGTGTCGCCCGCTGGCATTGACTAGCAGACGGCACCAGGAGGAGCCCCTCTCTGTGTGAGCGGATAGGTCGCAGGGACGTGTGTGGTAGGATGCGATCCTGCAGGTAACTAGGTCCACTGCCATGGAGCGCTTTAAAGATGGTGATCAATACCTTGAAACGCACCCGAAAGGCCACAGGTAGCCAGTGCAGCTCGCGCAGGAGAGGTGTTACGTGGGAGTAACGTGTACTTCCCATAATAACCCGCGCGGCTGCGTTCTGAACTAGCTGCAGTCTCCGGACGCGTCCCAAGGGAAGCCCCATGTAGAGAGCATTGCAGTAGTCCAGGCGAGACGTCACCAGCGCATGAGTGACCGTGCGCAGGGCACTCCGGTCCAGTAGGGGGCGCAATTGGCGCACCAGGCGAACCTGGTGGAACGCCCCCCTTGCCACGGCTGCCACATGGTCCTCCATTGACAGCCGGGCATCAAGGAGGACGCCCAAATTGCGCGCCCGCTCCACAGGGGACAATTGTTCGCCCCCTATGGCCAGCGATGGAGTCAGCTGGCTGAACCGAGGCGCCGGTAACCACAGCCACTTGGTCTTGGAGGGGTTGAGTTTAAGTCTGTTGTCCCCCATCCAGACCCCGACGGCTTCCAAACACCGGGACATCACTATGATGATCGTACTATGCCAACTCAGCCAAGAGATGGCTTAATTCCTTATCTGCAGTAGCTTCTTATACAATAATACAATAATACAATAGTAGAGTTGGAAGGGACCTTGGAGGTCTTCTAGTCCAACCCCCCGCCTAGGCAGGAAACCCTACCATTTCAGACAGATGGCTATCCAACATCTTCTTAAAGACTTCCAGTGTTGGGGCATTCATAACTCCTGGAGGCAAGCTGTTCCACTGATTAATTGTTCTAACTGTCAGGAAGTTTCTCCTCAGTTCTAAGTTGCTTCTCTCCTTGATTAGTTTCCACCCATTGCTTCTTGTTCTACCCTCAGGTGCCTTGGAGAATAGTTTGACTCCCTCTTCTTTGTGGCAACCCCTGAGATATTGGAACAATGCTGTCATGTCTCCCCTAGTCTTTCTAGAGTCTCAACATCTTTTTTACATCGTGGCGACCAGAACTGAATGCAGTATTCCAAGTGTGGCCTTACCAAGGCCTTATAAAGTGGTATTAACACTTCACGTGATCTTGATTCTATCCCTCTGTTGATGCAGCCTAGAACTGTGTTGGCTTTTTTGGCAGCTGCTGCACACTGCTGGCTCATATTTAAATGGTTGTCCACTAGGACTCCAAGATCCCTTTCACAATTACTACTGTTGAGCAAGGTACCACCTATACTGTACCTGTGCATTTCGTTTTTGTTGCCTAAATGTAGAACCTTACTCTTTTCACCATTTAATTTCATGTTATTAGATAGTGCCCAATGTTCAAGTTTGTCAAGATCCTTCTGTATCTTAAGCCTATCTTCTGGAGTGTTGGCTATTCCTGCCAGCTTGATGTCATCTGCAAATTTGATGAGTTCCCCATTTATTCCCTCATCCAAATCATTGATGAAGATGTTGAAGAGTACTGGGCCTAAAAACAGAGCCTTGGGGTACTCCATTGCATACTTCCCTCCATGTAGATGCAGTGCCATTGAGGACTACATGTTGAGTCTTGGGTAAGGAAAACTCTTATGTCACCAGGCCTGGCTCTTCACCAATAGCAAAACATGACACTAAATACTGTACTTTATAAAATATTGCACAAAACCTCAGCCTTCAGCTTTCTAGGACCAAATCACAAAAACAGAATATAGCCTCAAATGACCCTAACAGTTATATGACACCTGAGGAGGAGGGAGGCAGTATTTTCAAACAAATTAAAACCATCCATATGATTCATAGGGATGAAAGGACATCAATACCACAGAGCATTTGTAGTTCTAACTCTTCAGGAAGGCTTAGCAAGCACTTCCTAAGAAATGTCCTTTCTACACATAAATGGAGCCTCAGGTTTCCTATCAAATATTGTTTGAAGTCAAACACAGCATCAAGGAATTACAGCCAAACTTCCCTGAATAGTATGAACTAACAAAACATACACAGATTAAATGTATGTTCTATTTTTGGTGTACACCTAACATCTGATGTGCAAGCCCAAAATAACAGTAACTATGTGGCACTATGATGCCTGCCTCACTATTGCTTGCAGAATTTTATGAAGTGGGGCCAATGTGTTCTGAGTTTTGCATGCATAATGGCTACTCAGCTAGGAAATGATCTAATGAATACTTGATTTGCAAATACTCCATAATTGAAGGTTTCCATTATATAGAGATGAATATTTCCATCTTTTAGGTGTGGGAAATTAGGAGGTTTCCAATAGCAGAAAAATTAAAAATCATCTACTCTGCCCTGAAAAACAAAATCAAGAGGAATTAAATGAGAAAGATTGGACATGGGACCATGCATCCTTCCTCAATATGGCTCTGTAAATGTACTAGTCTACAATTCCCAAAATCCTGTGCTAACCTATCCACTGGAGATGATAATATTCTAAAACATCTACAGTCAATATCTCAGATACATTGGATGAAACAAGATAAAAATTATGAATTAGAAAAGTCATCATAATGGTGTATCTTGTCTTGGTCCAGGATTCAGTTATGCTTCCTCTACTAATCAAAGATACAGGAAAAACGTAAGAAAAATTATCTGAAGTAGCCTCCTCAGATTTTACACAACAGTCATCAATAAATAAAATTCATTCTAGCCAATTCAGTCAAAATCCCATTGAAGTAATTGTAACAAATGTAGTAAAAGGGGAAAAAACATGTTAGCTATAGGCCATAGTTAAATCTTGAGGAACTGCTACAGATATTAATAATTGGGTAAGGAACACAGCTAGATTTTACTGAATTCAACAAGAGACACAGCAAGTGTGACACGCTAATGTTTCCCAAATAGACATGAGAAAACGTAAGTACACTCCCTGTAATTTTTTTAATGTATGTGGATTTGCCAATAATAAAACAAATCTAAAATTGTCTTTACAGTAATTATTCAACAAAAACATAAGAAATGATTCCATTTCCTTCTGTAGAAAAAGTACACCTTTGGCTCTAATACCTGGTATTGTCCCTTTTGGCCCAAATAACCTCAAGTAGGTGTTTTTTTATAACTGTCTATAAGCCTCCGAGAGTAATTCAAAAGATTTTTTTCCTATACCTCCATGCAGATTTGTTTTCAGCTGTCTAATGTTTGAGGGATTTCTTTCATGTACATCCCTTTTCAAACATCACCATAGATTTACTAAAATGTTTAAGGTCACTGTTAATGCTGCAATGTTCACTTTCAGCTGAGCTTCAATACTTAAACAGATGGTTCACAACTTCCTTAAGAATCTGCTACACTGAAGAAGTCATGGATGGTGCACTGCTCAGGCCTGCTGACTCAGCAAAGCAGTCTCAAACCATGACAATGGTTGGTATCAGGTTCTTCTGGTAAAATGTTGTCTTGAGTTTTTCCCCCAACATGTTTTCTGGTACTGTGACCATAATTCTATATTTGCCTTGTTTGTCCAGAACAAACTGTTCCAGAACCCCAGGTCTTTTCCTAGTTGTTCATCTGCAAATGTTAATCTTGCTCTGATGTTCTTTCTGGACACCTGATTTTTTTTCCCTGGTAACCTGCCATGTAGATCTAATTTGTGCAAATTCTTTCTAATTGTTAACCCATATAATTTGACATTAATAGTGGTGAGAGATAATTGTAGGTAACATGATGAAATTCTGAGGTTCCTAGAGACTTTTTCAACTTCTTGCATTCTGGTCTTAGGCTGAACTTGCTGGAATGGTCTGGTCTGAGCAAGTTGGCAGTTGTTTAAAAACTTCTCCACCTGTAGATCTTCCAAACAGTGGAATGTGTCAAATTGTTTGACAAACTTTTCAAATCCCTTCCAGACTCATAGGCATTTTTAGCCTTTTTTTCTGAAGGCTTCAAAGAGAGAGATGGTAATACCACACACTTCAACAACAAAAAACAAATTAAATGAAATGCCTGAAGTTTCAATAAAACAGATTCTTCCCAGATCTTCTCTAATGTTCTAATCATTTGCATCTGATCTGGGGCACCTGATTCTAATTTTACGAATTTGAGGTAGTGATAAATGTAAGACTATACTTATTTTTTTCCACTAGCAAAATTTGCATTTATATTTTTTAAATTTAAAAATGTAAGGGGTGCATGATATTTATTAGATCCCTTTTCTCTATCAATATTGTTGAAATGAAGATCAAATATCAACATGTTGAAAACACCAAAATTTTCAACAGGATATATATTTGCTTTTTCACATGATTGTAGAGGTATAATGTAATCTGAAATATCCTATGCAATGTCACTTAATAGGCCAAATCACATAGATATGTCTCAAAATTATGTCCTCAGGCTCTCAGTTACTTAAACTGTTATTACTAAATCCATTTTATTACTAAGACATAAGTATGCATGCATACATTCTAGAGACATTTCCAAATAAGCCTTTATTATTCTATCCCATTCATGGAATTTTACAGGTTGTCCAAGCTTGGTATCAACTTTCATTTCGAACAATCCTGTGCTTTCATACCAATTCTTCCTCTTTCCCTACCCCCTTAGCAGAGAACATTTGTTGAGGGGAAAATATGGAAAAAAACTATGCAGTGTGTTTGGCCCAATAACAGTAAGGATTACCATTGAAAATCTTCTGAGATTTCAATGAATAGAAACATGAAACAGCTGCCGGAGGTGCCTTCATGTTGAATTAAAAAACTCAGATTTACTTCAAACAGGGGTGCGTTCTTTAAAAGCCCCATATGCAAGCACGCCTTCCCCGCTTTCCACCCTAAACCACGCACACAAATCTTTTAGAAAATATGTCACTTTTGTTATATTAGTTTTCTATCACCATAATATTAAAAATATAATTATTAAAAAATGCATTTAACAACAACAGTAAAAACAATGTAAATATCTACAAGAATGACAATAAAATAAGTCTCTATTTCAATTCTTGTCACTCTGCAAAAGCCTAGTGAGTGATGGTGACAAATTCAGAACTCTCATATGTGGGTCATTGAGATGTGGAGAGAAGTGGAATTTTTACCTTGGAGGACAGAAGTAACTGAAAAAGGTCTACAATATGTAATCTCAGTTCATGGAGAGATACAAATACACTAGCAATGTATTTTTCAATCAATGTGGCTAGAATAATATAGCGTTTCCTGCTTGGTAGAGGTAGGGAAGTAGGGAAGTCTGGGGAGGAGAAAGATGTACAAAGATTTAAGCAGATTATACCCATTTCATATGTTTCGAACTTTAAGTTCAGAGTCATCCTAGTTTAAGATTTTTCCAATCTGCCCACAACTTTTAATAATCATGGCCTCAGTAAAACATAAAATTCCTCTATATCTGCATTTTACAAAACAGTCAAGAAGCGGTACGGAAAAACTAAACCACAACCTAATTATCTGTAAAAGGTACTTTAAGGGCATCACAGACCTAATCAATTTAATAGTAATTCAGTTGCCCAGCCTAGAAGAGTATTCTAGAGCCACAATTCTACATTGGGTATGTATGTGTGTCAGGCCTTTAGCACACAATAATCAGCATCTCCCCTAATTTCTAATCTCTAAATAGTACTGTATCAATAGACATTTGTGGTGGCAGGAAATTCTCCAACATTGTTACTCAGTTACTTTTCCATTCGGTGTATTTTGATTATACCTTCAAGTTGGCGTTGATTCTTAGCAACCAGTCACTTTCTTCAGAATGATCCGTTTTCAGCCTGATCCTTCAGGACTTCCAATGGTGCAATCCATCACTAATGTAACCGGACTACCTGCCCTGCTGCTGGTCATCCTCTTCTTCAATCCCTTCCACCTTTCCTAGCATAAAGGAATTCTCAAGGGAGCTGAGACTTGGTATAATGTACCCAAAATATACCCAAATTGGCATAATTTGAACCTGGTCATTTGTGACTCATGTGAGACCTCTCGATTAATTCCTTTTGTGATCTCTTTGTTTGTTTCTGTGCCTATTCATAATTTTCCATTAAAATTCACACAGCACAAGTGAAAAGGCAAAGTCTCATACTACAGACAGACATGGATCCCAAGATTTTCTACATCTTAATAAAAAAAACTTTTTAAAAATGCTGAGGGTAGCATAATGGATTCCCAAATTTTAAAAAATGGTTGCAAAATATTTGGTATGCAGAACGAATGATTGTAGACTAAGTCCAGAATAATTTTCTTTTAATTGTGGAAGATTTGAGATAGGCAGCTTGGCCAGTGGATATAGAAAATGACCATTGGCTTACCTGAAGGGTCCTTTTCTGTACACCGCGGGAGAGTCCAAGCAATGGGTTAATTCAGTCTGCTTGCCCTTAGGACTGAGGAACTATTTTTCCTTTAGCCACACCTCCTCCTGGTGTGATCAATCCCCCAGAATTCTTAAAAGGAGTCAGTTCGTGCGGACGGAGCGAAGCGTCCAAGATGATGTACTGTTGACACGAAGAACCCGAATCCCGGCCTTAAGAGCCAGGGTGGGTTGGACTCTCCCGCGGTGTACAGAAAAGGACCCTTCAGGTAAGCCAATGGTCATTTTCCTGTACACCGCTTGGAGAGTCCAAGCAATGGGACATACCCAAGTTATTGTCCATCTGGGTGGGCAGAAGAAGGCTCCTGGGATTCGGTCTCTGACACAACCGCCTGGAGCACACGTCTGCCGAAGGACGCCTCAGCTGAGGCGAACATGTCCAATTTATAGTGTCGCACAAAAGGAGAAGGAGAGGACCACGTAGCGGCCCTGAAGATGTCCAGGATCGAGGCCTGGGAGGCCCAGGCAGCGGAGGTAGCAGCACTTCGTGTGGAGTGTGCGGTGATGCCGCGCGGAACGGCTTTGGATTGACTTTCATAGGCTGTCGCAATGCAGGCACGAAGCCACCTGCCAATCGTGGAGGAAGAGACCTTCTTCCCTAGGGAGCCAGGCTGGAAGGAGAGGAAAAGAGCCTCTGACTTCCTGAACTCCGCAGTACGAGCAATGTAAACCTTCAGGGCCCTCCTGACATCAAGATTGTGCCAGGAGCGCTCTCTGGGATGCGACGGATGAGGACAAAAATTAGGCAACACAATGTCTTGCGCTCTATGGAACCATGAGTTTACTTTGGGGGTAAAGGTCGGGTCCAGCCTCAAAATGACCCTGTCAGGGTGGATGACGCACAGGTCCTGGCGAACAGAAGAGCCGCCAGCTCCGAAATCCGGCGAGCTGACGTGATGGCAATCAAGAAGGCCGTCTTCAGCGTCAGGAATCGAAGAGAAGTAGTGCGTAGAGGTTCGAATGGAGGGCCGGAGAGGGCCCGCAGGACCACGGACAGCTGCCAAGTGGGGTAGCGATGAACGGTGGGAGGGCGAAGGTTAGAGGCGCCCTTGAGGAAGAGGCGCACCTTCGGGATTTTGCTGAGAGGCAAAAGATGGTCGCCTGACCAGACGGTGGACAAGGCCGCCACTTGGCGTCGAAGGGTGTTCGGGGCCAGGCCCTTGTTGAGTCCCGCTTGAAGAAAGTCAAGGACTCTGGAAACAGGCGCGGTCGTCGGCTCGATGAGCAGCTCCTCACACCACTTTGCGAAGGCGGCCCAGGACGCATCATAAATCCTGGTGGTTGAAGGGCGCCTTGCCGCCTGAATGGTGTTCACTACCTCCTCTGACAGGCCTTGGCCTTTCAGTTGGTCCCCCTCAAGTGCCAGACGGCCAACTGGAGCCACTGGGGCTCTGGATGAACCACGGCCCCCTGGCTGAGGGAGATCTGGTCCGGAGGGATGCGCCACGGAGGAGACACCGACAGGTGGACAAGGTCGGCGAACCACGACCTGCGGGGCCAGTGCGGGGCCACGAGGAGGACTTCCGCTCCCTCTGCAATGACTTTGGAGATGAATTGAGGAAGGAGAGGCAGGGGAGGGAAGGCATACAGTAGCTCGCGGGGCCACTTGCAACGCAGTGCATCTGTCCCCTCCGCCCCCGGGGTGAAGAACCGGGAGTAGAAGCGGTCGAGCTGCTTGTTGTCCCTGGACGCAAACAGGTCTACGGTCGGATTTCCGAATCTGTCGGACATCTGGTGGAACAGGCGAGGGTCCAGTTTCCACTCCGCAGGATCTATGGTTGTCCTGCTCAACCAGTCTGCCTGTGTGTTGTCCACTCCGGAGATGTGGTCGGAGCGGAGGGATTCCTGATGGCGCTCCGCCCAGCGGCCCAGGGACTCCGCCTCTCTCATCAGTGCTCTGGATCTGGTGCTGCCCTGGCGGTTGATGTGGGCCTTGGTGGCCACATTGTCCGTCATCAGAAGTACATGTTGACGATGAATGGACCGGCTGAAATGGCGCAGGGCCAGGCGAGCAGCTCTCAGTTCCAGCAGGTTGATGCTGTAGCTGGTTTCCACTTGGGACCACTTGCCCTGGACAACCAGGGAACCCATGTGGGCTCCCCAGCCGGAGAGGCTGGCGTCTGTGGTGATGATTAACCTCTCGGGCTCCTTGAATAGGTGGCCCTTGAGGATGGCCGGAGACACCCACCAGCGGAGAGACCTCCTCACTTCCGGCGTAACTCGAATCGGCCTGGGAGAGTTGCTCCTGGATGCCCTCTGGTGCGGCAGCAGCAGCCACTGAAGCGCCCTGGAATGCAGGCGGGCCCACGGCACGATGGAAATGCAGGAGATCATTTTTCCCAGCAGCTGCGACAGAAGGACCACTGGAGCCTGCCTCAAGCTCATCACCTTGTGGGTCCTGGACCTTAGACCGGCCAACCTGTCTTGGGAGAGGAAAACTCTGCACAAGTTGGTATCTATCACCGCCCCCAGGTGTACAAGTCTGTTTGTTGGAGTGAGATGGCTCTTCTCTAGGTTTAGAGTGAAGCCGTGATTTTTGAGGGATCTCATAGTGATTTGGAGATCCCGCAATGCCTGCTGCCTGGACGACGACTGGATAAGGATGTCGTCCAGGTAGCACTGGAGCCTTATGGGCCTGCGTCTTAGCTGGGCCGCCACTACCGCCAGCACTTTGGTAAACGTCCGAGGAGCGGACGAGGGACCGAATGGGAGAGCTTTGTACTGGAAGTGGCGACCTGCATAATAGAAGCGCAGGAACTTCCTGTGCTGAGGACGGATGGGAATGTGGAGGTATGCCTCTTTGAGATCTATAGATGTGAGTAGATCTCCCTGTCGAATCCCCGCCAGAATGGTTTGCAGTGACTGCATCTTGAACCTCCGGTAGGCGATGTGCCTGTTGGGGTTTTTGAGGTCCAAGATGGCTCTCCACCCCCCCGAGTTCTTTGGCACCAGGAAGAGGATGGAGTAAAACCCCCTCCCCTCTTCGCCCTGGGGAACTGGTTCCACGGCCCTGATGTCTAGGAGATGTCTGACTTCCTGGTCCATACGCTCCCTCTTTTGGGGGCAGGACGGGACTGGGCACCGGATGAAGGTCCGGGGGGGGGAGGGACAGGAACTCCAGGGAGAGGCCTTCCCTGACTATCTGCAGGACCCAAGCGTCCTCGGTTGTCAGGGCCCAATGGGGGGCAGACAGCTGGAGGCGACCCCCGATGGGCGCCGAACCCGGGCAGTCACTTTGACTTACGGAACGGCTTGTTGGAGGCCCCACCGCAGTTATACTTGCGGAAGCCGAACTGCTGCCTGCCTCTGTCCCGAAAGGGCGCCCTGTCCTGGGACCTGTCGCCCTGCTGACCGAAGGACCTATTGGAGGGAGAGAAGGAAGAGGCAGAGGTGGAAGGTTCGGAGGCACGAAAGGACTGCCTCCTGGAATAGGGAGCGGTCTTACGTTCCTGCTTCTTGTTTAGAGAAGGGAGGATCTTCCTCTTGTCCTTGGACTCGATGAGGAGAGGATCCAGGGACTCGCCAAATAATTTGGACCCCTTGAAGGGGGCGGAAGCCAGCTTCCACTTGTTTTTCTGGTCCGCTTGCCAATGTCGGAGCCAGATCAGCCGGCGAGAAGTGATATTAGAGCCAAGTGCCCTGGAGGCGAATTTAGTGGCATTAAGGGATGCGTCAGCGGCATATTGGGAGGCCGTGATTATTTTAGACACGTCCTGGTGGAGGCAGACGTCTCCCGCCGGGAGCTTGGTTAGAAGCTCGCGCAGCCAGATCACCGAGGCCCTATTAAAAAAGGAGGCGGATGAAGAGGCCCTGATGGCCCAGGCAGCCGCCAGGTGGGTCTTGTGGCACGCCTTTTCCGCCTTCTTGTCCTCCGCCTTAAGACCTTCCAGAAGGTCGGCCGGTAGGGAGGAGTTGGAGGTGAGTGCAGCGATGGGCGGGTCGACAGTGGGAAGGGCCAGAAGGTCCTCCAGCACTGGCTCCATAGTATAAAGCTTCCTATCTACCCCACTGGGAGAGGACTGCGTGGCTGGCTGAGCCCACTGGCGCTGGATTAGGTCGAGAAACAGCCCCGGGACCGGAACCAGCTCTTGTTGGGGTGCTGGGACATCAACATGACCGCATTGGGATTAGCCGGAGTGGCATCCGCCGCCGGCGCGGCCGGTTTGGGCTTGATCCCCACCCTGGTGGCAGCCTTGACCTTGTGAAGGACCGATTTGAAAAGGCTGGGCTTGAACAGACCCGCAAAGGCGGGCGCCTCAGGGGGAAGGTCCTCGTCGTCCGAGAGACCTAGCACCTCCGGGTCAGGGTCCTCAATGGCAGAGGCCTCGCTGACCACCGAGGATTCCAGGGAAGGATGGCGAGCACGCTTGTTTGGAAGGGGAGCTGCCTGATCGGGTTTGGGACCCCTAGGGGCCACTGCAGTGGGGCTCTTAAATTTCATGGCCTCCGTGATGCCCTTGGCAATGGCACGGGCCATTAGATCCTGCATGCGGGGAGATAACTCCTCAGAGTCAGAATCAGGATCCAAGCCCTCCTCTAGGGGGGGTGAAGCCTCACCCTGCATATCATCTATACTAGCATCCCCAGGGGGAGGGGCCTGCTCACAGGCCCAAGAGGGTCCCGGGGAAGCCGACTCTGCCAATGACCTATTTGGGAATAGGTCCTGGGACTCCACCTCCTCGGCGAGGACCATCTGGAGATCTTCCCGGGAGGGAGGGATTCCTGAAAGGGACTGCTCCCTGTCTGCCTGGCGTCTGGCCTTCTCAAACTGCTTGTCAAGGGCCCGCTGGCGCCTTTCAGCATCCTTGGCCTCAGCCACAGAAGGGGTTCTGGAACACTGTCTCCCAGAGCTACCCCCACCACTCTTGCCCGCACCCCCACTCCCCGATGAGGAGGAACCCTTGCTAGGGGCCTGAGAGAGGCTCGGCCTAGTATCTTGGGAATCAGGGGGACTGGGCAGGTCCATAGTCAATGACCACACAAGATGGAGCAAGGCTATGACAAGGCAGAAGTTAGAGAGAGAGACTGGTTGCTGCAAGGGGAACAAAAACGAAAAGATTCGTTAAAATTGCCATATGCACAGTAATTGAGTCAATATGTATGAAAAAACATCCCATGCTTAATACCAGTCAGAGGCCCAGGGGTAGGATTGGGGCCTGCACCGAGGCGCAAGGCTCCGCAGGAGAAGCAGGGAGGAGAGTGACTAGAAAAAGCTTGGCCTGCGCTTACTTAGGCCTCCTCCCTGAGCCGGTATAATGACCGTTGGAATGGCCCAGGAACCAGCACCGCTCGCAAAAATAGGCAAAAAAGCGAAGGTGGAGATCCCAGCCCGAGAAACCCTTGCTAGGCCCTGCCACCTCCAGCGGTCTCCTGATAACGAGGCTGATGCAAAATGGCGGCCATGGCTGGGCGCGCTTTTTTTCGCGCCTAAAATGGCCACCGCAACAGCGTGGGGCTAAGGGAGAGCGAGGAGCGAACGCGCCTCGAATGGCGACGATCGCCCACTCCTCCCTGCGGCAGAGGTCCTCTAGCAGGCCGGGGAACAAAAAATACTTCGACTAAAATAACAAACGAGTGGCCTGGGGAACGCAGGAAACTCGCCGCTGCAGCCGCGCCGTTTTAAACGACAAGCGGCAGGCCTCCGAAGCCGTCCCATGAGGATCGGCTGAGGGGCACCCCCCACCACCTTCCAGCTTACCTCCTGGCCTTCAAATGTAGATTCTGCTGGAGAAAAACGCAGCGATGAGAAGAAAAGCGTCTCACAAAGTTGGGGAAATGTTAGGAAATAGAAATAAAACGCAAATAGAGAGTCCAAGCCAAAAAAGGATTAATTCAGCTCAGAGCTCTAGCTAATTACGTCCAAACGGGCTGACTGAGGAAGAATTCTGGGGGATTGAGCACACCAGGAGGAGGTGTGGCTAAAGGAAAAATAGTTCCTCAGTCCTAAGGGCAAGCAGACTGAATTAACCCATTGCTTGGACTCTCCAAGCGGTGTACAGGAAAAGAGCATGATTTCCCCCCCACTTCTTTTTCAAAAACCAACTCATCTAAAATCAATTTCAGAATACATACAGGAAGATTAATTTTTATTTTTTTACAATTAGGTCTAGTTGTTCTAGTTATCAGATCTATGATATGTAAGGCAATCAGGGTTCTCGGGGCTAAGACAACATAATAAAATGCTTAAAAACACATATAAATATTTATGTTATGCATAATAAAGACCAAATGGAAATATTTGTACATGTTCTGAATCATTCCTCAGCACGGCTGAAATACCATATTGCAGATTTGCATAATTACATTTTATACAGAAATTCACCATGTTCTAAAAGATACCATAGAAATAATCTCTTCTACGTTTATGGTCTAGCTTTCAGTGTACTGCACATAAAAATAACTAAATAATTAAACCTCCAGAAACCTAATTCATACAACTTTAATAGTTTTACCAGTGGGTCACAGGTAGGAAGGCAACATTATTCCAAGTTCTTCACCAGCAGGCTCTACATCCTTTTTAAAAAATCATGCGATGTCTTAAGGTGCCCCTACAAATTCTTTATTTTGAATAAAATCTGAATGGAGATTCATAGCATGTTTTCCATTTGTAGGTCAAAAGCAACACTGTAAGCAAATTCCAAAACCTGCCTACTAAATAAAACAATTGTTGGCTGAACAGTTAGCTGATCTTTGGTTAGCAATAGCATTGTATGCAGAAAATATCAGCATACAATTATTGAAAAAGCTAAAAAGAAATCAGATAACATCTCTGGAAAAATTCTGCGGTAGGGATAGGAAATTTATTGGAGTTACTGCCAGTTACATATCATATTTTTGGACTATAAGACGCACCAGTATATAAGAAGCGCCAAGATTTCAAAGAGGTAAGTAAGAAAAAAAAGTTTTTGTCCTCCCCGGCCCCCAGGAGCACTCTGCAGGCTTCAGCAGGGCTGGGGAAAGGCAAAAATGCCCCCGTTTTTGTGAAAAACGGCCCATTTTTTGCCAGTTTTTCTCAAAAACAGGGGCATTTTTGCCTTCCCCCAGCCCTGCTGAAGCCTGCAGAGCGCTGCTGGGGGCTGGGGGAAGGCAAAAATGCCTCAGTTTTCTTGGAAAATTGGCTATTTTTCACAAAAATGAGATCCAGGGGCAGGGCTTCAGGAGGCAAAAAATATGGCTGTTTTCAGTGTATAAGACGCACCAACATTTCCACGCTCTTTTAGGGGGTGGATAGGTGTGTCTTATACTCCGAAAAATACGGTAATCATATTTTAAAGAATAGATAAAAGAACCTAAGAAGACAATTCAAGTCCAGTGAACATAATCTTGATCAGCCCCCAAGGGAAGTATTGCAGTTACCTTAAGTGTGTGTATGGACACAATATTTACCTAACCTTTAGATTCATTCCTTGACAGGACCATTCTGAAACATTTTACATTGCCTAAGACAAAAGAGAGAATGATTGCACCAATAGCAATGCTACAAAACTTAGTTAGATTAGCAAAATCAAGAGAAATTGAGTTCCTTGGAAGAAAAAGCAGTGAGTGTGATTTGCAGGAGTGACCTGTGGCCATCCCTGCCAGCTTCTTCATTTCTTTGCTTATAGGTTGCAAATGACAATCATACGATTTCAGGACCTTGCATCTGACCCTCATAAGTGTCAGATGGTTACCAAGCACCCAAATCACAATCATGTGACTGCAGGGATACAGCAATGGTCCAAACTTCAAGGAACTGTTGTAAGTACCACTTGTTCAGGGCCATCATAACTTTGAATGATGGCTGAGCGACTGATCATAACCCAAGAACTATTAATTTTAATCAAATGGAATTCCCACAAACTCAATAATTATAGCATCTAACTATAACTATAGCATCTAACAATCTGACTGATTTTACCTTCAACCTTTCGTAAACGTATTCATAATAGGCTACTGAGATACTAGTAAGTAAATTATGTCAGGAAGCAAAAGAATGAACATAACATGCACTATGGGTCTTGCCTCTGCAACTAGAGACATCAGTGCTCTTCACCGATATCTGACAATGAAATTTCTGAATGGCACTTGTTAATGAATATAATACTAAATTATATGCCAGGGTGTAGTGCTGCAACTATACAAGTAATGTTTTAAAATTAGGTAAGTGAACATCTAGCATTTTCTAAGAGGAGCTGGTACCATTTATTGCTTTGCATTGTCACAGTATGAGCCAATCTGGTGGAGTGGATAAGGCCTCAAGCCAGAAATCTGGAGATTATGAGTTCAAGTGGCACAAATCCAGCGGGGTGACCTTGGGCCAGTCACACAGTCTCTGCCCTAGGAAAGGCGCAATGGCACACTACTCTCCAAATTGTGCCACGAAAACTGCAAGGACCTGTCTAGGCAGCCACTGGGAATCAACATTGACTCAAAGGCACAAAACAAACAGTTGGTATAACATCAGGAATGGGAAGTGATTGTGAACTGTCAGTTAGCATACACATACACAACACAGTTCTATGTTATTTTATCCAAAAGAGGGCTACTCTACAGCAGTTTATTCTGTTGATCCATGGGAACTATTTCACTTTCTGCCACTTACTTCACCAGAGAGGAATTCAATGTGCTTTATTTCTGACGTTTCTAGAGACTCTAGGGTAGCCCTGTGTGTACCATCCTGTTACTCCTTGCGCCTTATTCTCCTCATTGGCAGCTTCAAAAGCAGCAGGACTTCTTAGCAAGTTTTCTTCTCCTTTTCTAACCATATGCTCTTCTGTTTTCCATTTCCACCAAAAAGCATTCTCTGTTTCTCAGTATTTGGACCTAAATGTGATGGCATCTCTCTTCTATCTCCTCCATCGTCATTTGAGCATAGCTCTTTCTTCTTCTAAACGTGATGGCATCTCTCTTCTATCTCCTCCATCATCATTTGAGCATAGCTCTTTCTTCTTGTCTTGCCTGGCAACCTCCGTATCCACTTACCTTAAATCAATGTGATTTACACCTAAGTAACTTTTTGCTTGAATTCACTGACAGCCTTGAGCGAGAACCAGAAAATAAAGAAGATGTTACCTGGAAGAGATTTAGAGCAAGAAATCCATTTTTTTTCCCCTTTAAAAAATTAATCAGGAAGGGGAAGGACAAGACTACGTTCCCTCCTCTATTTCACTGAGCAAGGAAGAAAGTGAAGGAAGTCCTTCTGTAGGAGAAGAAAAGCTGCCAAGAGTGACTGATTAAATGCTGCCCTCAACCCTAAATCACATTTCAGAAGCTCTGGATGAGTCGCTGAGGCACTGGTGTTTTTTTTCCTCCATCCAGCTTTTGGGATAGCAAACAAACTCATCTTACACAGCTTCATAGAACTACTTTTCTAAATAGGTTAATATAAGTGCATAGATAATTATAGCTGTAGATTCTGCAGGTGCATTAAAATAGTGTTCATATATTTATCAAGTAGCTGAGCATCCATCCTGGTCAACAGTGGACAGATGAAAGACATCCACCCCACCCCACCCCCTTTTTTTGGCAAAGCTGTTCTTACGCTTTCCAAGGTGAAGAAAGGTTACCAGACCAGTTATGTAGGCTGAAGCAATTTCGCTGGCACTGATCAAATAACACACTGCTTATCCATAAAAATATCACTAACCCAGAGAAAACAGTTTAAAATAGCCAAAACAAGGCAGATGCGGAACAAAATACCAGAATAAAGAGTCGAAGTTGTGCAAGACTCCTTGGTGAGAGTTTCATGCGGTACAGGGGGGGGGGGGGGGGGGCAGGATAAGAATAAATTGGCCTCAGCACAGAACAAGACTAAAAGAAAATAGAGCTTGGACATTTAGTGGTTTAAGCCATTCATTTTGCTATGTCAGAAGGGGAAGTTTGGAAAATCAGTATAAGCTTCATCAGCATTCCGCTCACTTCTCTAGCCTCTCCCATATTCTGATCCTTCCACCCATCCGCATGTCTTGCCAAAATTGTAGGAGAGATCGGGGGGGGGGGGGGGGACGAACGAACGCTATTCTACTCTGTTTTCACACCAAGGTGCCCTTGGTCAGTTTGCCAATTTTCCAACTTTGCAATTGAACTCCAAGCTTCTGTTATTCTCAATGTAACAGTCCAAAAGCCACAAAAACGGTATATATTTAATGTTTACACACAAACTAGGGCATCCTGTTCAGGGCACTACATGACTGCAGAGACTGTCAGCAGGAAAGATCTCCAAGGATACTGCTTGCCTAAGGAAGACACCGCATGGATTTGCTATTTAGAAGTGAAGAGTGACTCCTCCAAATGCTGCTCATATCTGCAGCTAAGGTTACCGCAGGCTAGAGTTTGCAGGCCTAGAAATATTTCTTCAGCGCTCCCCACCACTCTTCCTGCTTTTTCCCCCTGATATATGCAGATGAAACCATGTGAACTTTTATTTAAAATAATAGATGTGTGATTAGTGTTGTTGGATAAACTTTTTCCTTAACAAGCAGAAGGCTGCAAGATTACATCATACTTTAAACTGTTGGTGCTCCAAAATAGCCAATCAACTTCAACAGATTCTCCCTGCAATCATTTTCTATCTCAGTATAAGTGATCTTTAAATAATCTTGCTTCTCATTGCTTGGACTCTTTTAAGCCAATGCTGTTCATATAGCGTAGATATTTTGATACCCCAGGTAAAGTACCCTTTATGCACAGCACAGTTGCTGAGCAACTGCTTTTTTTTACAAAGCAAATTCCAGGCAGTTTAAGTATTGAACATAAAAAAGGAATCACATGTTCCTGTTTCCCATTAAACGCGGTCCACCCTGGAAGGGAAGATACTGCTGACTGTGTTAGAAAGGTCAAACAATCTGTCCCAATCTCATTAGTATCTCTCAGCTTTCACACATAATCCCCAGATATTGTATAGAGCATACTGTGGCACAATGGAACTCACGGCATCTGCTTTTTCTGCTGAAAATAATTAGCTACGTATTGAAAAGGAGGAAGGCTCTTACGGTCATTACATTCACTGATGAGAAGCAGAGTAAGTAAGTGTTGAAAAGAAAGACCTGAGCAGTAAATGCAAATGGCTGCAGGCATCACTGCTGCAGTCTGGTTGTCTTTGAAGATTTGCCTTGCTTCTTTCCTTGCCCCTCCTGGTTTTTCTTTCTTTCTAATTCTGCTAAAAGAAGGGAAGGGAACTTGTCTGTGTGTGTACATGTTGAGTGTGCGAGTGTGTAGTATGTATTTGCATTTCTATGTGAGAGAGTGGTTAGTGTGAGAAAGAGAATAGTTGGTACACATACAGTAGATGGGATTTAGCACAAAACTGGGATTATTTGATCAAAAGTGACATAGTTTCTTTTCAAAGGTTGGACGGGGGTTGGGTGATTATTTAGGGGTTAGATAGGAATCAGCTACGTTGACCGATAGAATGATGGGCACTGTAGCACATTTTTCTCTGTAGATTCCTCCCCCCTCCCCAAATCTATTCTAGGGGAGGAGATCAATCCTAAACTTAAGGCTGCCTTTCTTTCAAGTAAGCATGATGGGCTTCATTTAAAGACTTTTAAAGGAGAAATCCAATACATACTATGGGGTAGTATATTTGTTCATTTATTCAATTACTTTACTTAATTCAAGGAACTGGTGCCTAGTGTTAAAATTCTTGATGGTTATGGATCCCAAAACTTGACGCATCATCTCTCCTACTCCCATTTCCCCATGTTCTAAATCTAAGTGGACAATATTGTGCTGACTTCTTCATCAGGGAAAAACTAATCAGATCTTTGCTGTGTTGGCTGCTTATCACTGATGGATCTTTCCCTTTGAAGTTAACTGGTGCCAAGGATCCCAACACCTTTTGGCATTGGGTTAAACTGCAGTGACAAAACGAATAGGCTATAAAATTGTATGACCTACCTGATGGTTTATTAGTAGGCAACAACATCATTAAGGGTGGGCAGGGGTGAGAATTTTTGAAGTAGGGAAGAATTTATAGGTTGATGGAGGGGCCACATATGATTACCCAGCAGGTTCAATGTGGCAACTGTTCAATAAAAATGATGCGTCAAAACTGAGCTTACCAACTCAACTACTCGTATATGCAGGGGTGGGCTTCAAAAATTTTAGCAAGGGGTTCTCTGCCCGGTTGGTGGTTGGGCGTGGGCGTGGCCATGGTGGGCATGTTTTTACAGGCTCCAGAGGCCCTCTGGAGGCAAAAAGCAGGCCCGTTTCCTGCCTTCCTAAACTTCCGGTAGGCCCATTTTTCGCCCTCCCCGATCCTCCGCAAGTGCCCTGCACTTACCTGCATCCAAAACAGGCCGCGTGGGGACTCCTGAGGACGGCGGGGGGCAGCCAGGAGTGGGATTTGGGGGTTCTCAGAACTGCACAGAATCTTAGCTAGAGGTTCTCCTGAACCCCTGTTCACCCCCAGCAGTCTACCCCCGCATATATGTATAACGATATAGAAAAAAATAATTTAAAAAATGCCATCAATGAAGTCAGATTTTATCTTTCTGACAAACTAAGGATGGAATCGCTGTAAAAACTAGTATCTTATTTTAACCTAAAGATAATCTAAGACTGTATCTCTCTATATGTACATATATATGGAATAGAAACAACAGAATTCAGTCAATTACATATACCCCTATTTCCCTCTACACCAGTGCTTTTCAATCCTGGCAACTTTGATGTGTGGATCTCAACTCTCAGAATTCACCAGGCAGCATCTTAACGTCTTAAAGTTCCCTAGTATAAAAAAAAAATACTGCAGTACACATTTCATTCCTCTTCTCATTTGCTTCTACCATCCCCTCGCATATTATACTGTGTACATTCAGCTAGTTTGAAGCTTCTTTGACGTTAATGTGGATTCTAAAAATCCATTGCTCCTCTACCAAATCTGCTCTCTTTCCTGCACAAATGGCACCATTTACAGGATAAGCATGATGGTAGCAATTTATAAATCTAATCAAAGGACTGGTTCCCATGTATAATATTATGAGCTTTTGCAAAGGCAAAAGTCTTAGGCACATTGTTTCTATTTAGCTTAGCTTTACCTAACTGTATCTAAGGAAGTAATTTTAATAATGTAACCTAGTATATACAAAGCAAACAAATTACTTGACTCATAGGTTTAACCCTGATAAGTCTAACCAGATAAGCTCAGATTGTAAAAGTTAGGTAGGTTTTATTAAACTATACTGTCAAATAGCTTTCCCAACTTTAGCATTTTGGTAAGGGAAAATGAGGTTTGCAGTTCACTACATGTACAGAACAGAAGATACCAGTGAAGTCCTTGGTGCTCTCTAAGTACCAAGGACTTGGTAGTTTGCTTGCACACATTTAGTTATCCGATTAGGTAACATCTTCAATGATGGAAGGGAGTGGCAATTGGTCTCTGTTTATACAGAGCAGCTTCCCCTGCTCAGCATTGATAGGAGTGTTATTTTCTCCTTGGCAGTTCCTTGATTAGGCTGTTGCCTACTGGTTCATTGTTGGTGGTTTCTTGATTAGGGTATTGTTTACTGCTTGAGTGTTTGTCTGGTGTTAATCCTGGTGTAAATGCCTGTTTATTTGGGTGTTGCTTGCTGGTGAGGGTGTGCTTACTGCTGTTCTTTTTTTGGCCTTTTAACTTTTTTCAATTCTCCTTATTAAATGCTATGTAAATATTGTTGCGCCTTTTAACTTTTTAAATCTCTTTATTGAATGCTCTATAAATATTGTTGTGTCTGTTGGAAGGCTGATTTGTTGAGAGTGCTTCAAAACCCCTCCCAAATCATTACCTCCCCGAAACCACCACCCCTGCTAAACTCTGTTGCTTTACACAAACATCTTAGCACAGCAGTTCCAAATAGAATCTTCAACTAACAAAATAGCTCCATTACCCCCAGGATATGCCCAAATTACCCTTAGTGATAAATACCCCCCCCTTTGAAAAACTACTAAACTACAAAAGGAACACTACAACAGGTTTGTCTGCAAGCAAACAATCAAGCTCTGAGAGCACCAAGGACTTCACAGCTAAATCTTGAGCTACATATAGTCTTTTCTATTGGAACTAACAATGAAGATTTGTTTCCCCAACCTGTTTTTTCAGATCTTCCAATAGTGCACTTATTGTCACTATTGGAGTCCATCCACCTTTATTGGCCACCAATCTTATAAACTGGAGCTTGTGAATGGCAACCAACAATACATTAAAGCAGTAAAACATGAGCAAAACATAAAAACCCAATATGGCTCAGTGGGCCATCTAATTTACCAACTCCCGTGCCCTGGAGCACATCCAGAGTCAGAATCTTGGGGGCGGGGGAGGTATAACATGTTCCAATGGCAGGCGGTATGGGTTAAAGACCACTTTCTTTAACCAAAGAGACCCAAAGTACGCCCCTCTTGTTGCATCTAGTATTGGTAAAAGTGCTCCCATAGTTTTATCCCATTAGTTGTGGCTAACTATAAGGGGCAGTGCTCATCTCCATTTCTTAAGCCAAAGAGTCAGGTTGTCTGGAGAGGTTCCCATGGTCATATGGCTGGCATGACATTACACTCCAGTACAGAACATCAGGACGCTGTTACCTTTCCACTTGCTTATATGCGGTACCTATTCATCTATTTGCATTTGCATGCTAGGTTGGCAGGAGCTAAATGATAACACACTCTATCTCATGGCATTTGGGTCTCAAACTGCCAAGCTGTAGACTTTAACAGTCTAAGACTCAGCATCACCACTGCCTGGATGATTCTGACCTCTGTAAGCATAGACATGTCGCAACATCTGAATATCCTTTACAAGAACTTTGGTGCTACTCTATAAGTGCTAGTCTGTGGCTTATTTCTTGACTGGTGGATCCTCTACTATTGATAGTTGAACCTAAAAAGTAGCAGCTATCCAGCTTTTCAATTGCTTCACTGCCAAATTCTACAACTGGTTACTATACCTGCTGTTATTAGTTTTGTCTTCTTTATAGTCAATCTTAACCTTTCTATCAGACAATATTATCTTGTTGGATACTGGATCTGTGCCTTCTCAGTGGCAGCACCTGCCCTATGGAAGAGCATCCCTCTGGAGATTCAGATGGCCCATCCCTTTAGCATTTTGTAAGTCAGCATCAACCTGGTTGGTTTTTTTTTCAGGCATTTGAGTCAGATGATTAGATGAGCTCTGCTCTTGTTAGTTGAGCAGGTTTCATTGAGAGAAGTTATTATTTATACTTGGCATCAGAGATTTTGAGTTGTTATTTTTTTTAATCTTATTCCAGAGTAAAAAGTAAACTCCAACAAAGCCCTGAAAGAAAAAGTCCCAACCACAAGGCATTACTGCCTTGACTATACAGCAACTTTACCACTGGAGGAAATTAAAAAGAGTAAATATCAGCTTATTAAGAAGTGCCTCTGGAAAATCAAACAAATGTAACAGGCATTTCACATCCCCTCTCATGCGCTGTGTTAAATTATTTCCTTATCAGTAATCCTCTCAGTTTGACATAATTCCCGCAAATCAGAATGAGAACCAATGCTGACCACAATCAAGAAACAGAAGCAACAGTGAACTGCAAATATTGAAGTCAAAGTGTAGCCCTCAAATTTAAGAAATGCAGCTATACATTATAACAGAGGAAGGAATTAATGAGCTTGTGATTAATTTTTGGAGCTACAGTAAAGAATTCCCTCAGATGAACACTAAACACCGTTAGTGGCCTTGGCCTAGGCTCCTTATGCAGCTGCAAGCCAATCTTCTTGAATCATAACATTTTTGGAAACTACAGAAATCTCCAAATCTTTCCAGGGGTGCATGTCAGATAAATACCTAAGATCCAGGAAAACACACCGATAGATTCAAGCAGAGAATTTTACCTATTCTGCCACCTGTCATATAAGTTTATTCAACAATGCAAATAGAAAGCATGTCAATGTAAGCTAGGTGTGAGCTAAAATAACCCCAGCAAACAACTATTTTCAAATATAGACTTGGATGAATGCAGGATGGACCACAGGGATGGGTTTCAGCAGGTACGCACCGGTACGGGGGTACCGGTTGTTAAAATTTAGAGTGCCTTCCTGTATTCCGTACCGGAACGCTCCCTCCCCTGTCATGCCCCCCTTCGCTCCTCCTGCCCACCCGGTCGCCACTTGCTCGCTTGACCTGCCCGTCCACACCATGCTTGCCTCGCCCACCCACTTCCTTTGCCGGCCCAGCCAAGGCTCCGAGGCTGCAGGTGGCTGGGAAGGTGGGGGGAATGCTGCCCGTCTGCCTGCACCCTCCAGAAGCAACCGGGCAGGCCCTGGGACAGTCAGCAGCCCACAAGCCACTGCCATGTGACTGCTCTGGGGCGCAGCACCTGCCCGGATGTGGCTGAAGCCAGCAACAGGACACGAAGGAGAGGCCATCCAACAGAGTGTTATGAGGTCAGTGGGTTGGCGGGGAGGTTGCGCAGGGCTGGAGGTGGCAGGGAGGTGGGACATCGAGGCCACCCTGGGTGCCTGCAATGGGACACGGTAGCTGCTGGGCGGCTGCTCCTTTTTGCCCCAGCAGTTGGCTTTCTCCTGCCGATCCTTCCTCTCCAGGCATCTGGGCGGGCCCTGGGTTGGTCAGCAGCCTGCACGCCGCCACCATGTGACCGCTTTGGGGGCGCAGCCAGAAAGGATCACTAGGAGAATGCCAACTGAAGCCAGGAGTGTCCCCAGGTCGGTGGGGTGGTGGGGAGATTGTGCGGGGATGGACTGGAGGCAGCAGGGGTTGAGGCTACGCCCCCGTACTGGTGAAAAAAAGAATACCCTGCCGATACCCTTGGTGGCAGCGGTGTTCTAATGCGCGCCTTTCTTTCTCCGTTTGCCCAAACAAGCAAAGAAGGCGCTGGCCCCAAACCGCCCACTCGCCCGTATTCAAACCAGCCCGCCTGCCTCCTGTCTCCCAGCATGGGCTCTCTGGAGGGGGAGGGAAGGTTCTTCCCAAAACCGGCTTCTTTTCTTCCCTCCTGCGGCATCAATCCATAGGGGGAGGGCCAGCTGGCAAAACAGACATTTTCACAGCAGCAGCTGCACAATCCCATGCAGTCAGTTCTGGCTCTCCCTTCCTCACGCATGTCTCATTGCTGCTGGAGCCGCTTTTGCTGAATGCAGCGGGGCGGCAGTGCTCTTGCCATTGCTGAGAGCTTCGCTGGCAGCCGCTTCTTGCCATCGCCACCGTGCTGGATTCAGCAAAATCCAGCATGAACTGACTGCTCGGGATTGTGCTTCAGCCGCCGCTGTGAAAATGTCTGTTTTGCCAGCCACAGGAGGGAAGGAAAGAAGCCAGTCTTTGGAAAGAACCTTCCCTCCCCCCGCCCCCGAGAGCCCATGCCAGGAGAGAGGAGGAGGCAGGCTGGTTTGAATGCGGGTGACTGGGCAGTTTGGGGCTGGCGACTCCTTCGCTCGTTCGGGCAGGTGGAGAAAGAAAGGTGCACGATAAAGCACCACCACCACCAAGGGCGAAGGGGAGCGCCTTCGCCCTCGGCTATCGCATGCCTCCTTTCTTTCTCCGCCCGCCCGAATGAGAGAAGGAGGCGGGCCACTAAACCGCCCACTCACCCACATTCAAACCAGCCCGCCTCTTCTTTTTCAGCATGGACTCTCTGGAAGGGGAGGAAAAATCCCTCCCAAGACTTATCTTGTGCTGGTGGCACCCCAGCGATAGCAGCTGAGAGAGGAAAGGAGAAATTCTGGGAGTTGAAGTCCACAACTGGACTTCCTGCCTGAAGCCTGGAACTGACTGCCCGGGATTGTTTTTCAGCCGCCACAGCCACTTCTGCTGCAGCCACCAGAGACTCCTTCCTCGCCGCCACTTTGTTTCAGGCTGAGAAGCGGGAAAAAAGAGCAGCTCCCCTCTCCCCTGTCACTTTCCTCAGCCTACGTGCTATTGGGGGGTGGGGGGAAGCACCCGTTGGCTGCCCCTCCAGGAGGACCACCGCGTATACTCCACAGATGGGAGGTTGAAGAGGTGACCACAGGTGAGGGGTGCCGAGGGGTTTTGGCAGCATGAGAGAAAGACTTCAAAGTCAGTGGAGGAGGTGTGTGGCTTGTGCGCCGTTCCAACTTTCCCCGGGTGCAAAATGCTTTAAAAAATAGAGTTTTAGCTTTTTGGGGGGGTGTAAAGGGTTAGGGATGCAAGGGTCTTGTAACTTGACAGCTTTAAGACTTGCACACTTCAAATGCCAGAATTCCTCAGCCAACATTTTGGTTGCTAAGCAAGAGTGTTGTTAAGTCAGTTTCACCACATTTTACAAGTTGGCCACGCCCATCTGGTCACATGATTGCCAAGCCACTCCCACAAAACAGGCCACACCTACAGAATAGGTTCTAAAAAATTTTGAAACCCACCACTGATGGGCCAACTGGGGACCCCTTTGGATCTCTCTTTGTCAATGAATCACTGTTTGAGAATCAGTGCACAATGCACTTGGTATAAGGTCCTTTCAGCATCAGAAAAGATCTACCACATTTATATACTAGGCTCTAATAATATTCCAGCATTTTTAAAGTAAATATTCCTATTAAGACTCTTAGAAATATTTAAATTCTGCTTATTTCTTGCACTTTTAACAATCTGACAATATTACTTTAATTCAGCTACATTTTATATTTGATTTTATGGCTTTAATTTGTATGCTAATATTTTATTACTGCAAACAACAGGAATTTTATAACTGGGCAGTGTCTAAATGCTCCAAGTACATCAATAATATATAATCATCTATTACTAATGTTGTAGTCACACTGGTAATTTGACATATTGCGCAAAATTGTCACAAGATTGTAGTTCATACATTCAGTTGCTGTTTAACCTTATTGTTAAATCAAGTTACTCAGCTGTACAGTTCTTTAAACCTTTTTATCCTCCTTCGTATCTATCTATTTATTTAATAATTTTTAATTGTTTAATTTTATAGTGATTTATATGATGTATTTCTGATATGGACTGTACACCGCCCCGAGTCCCTTGCGGGAGAGGGGGCGGTCTATAAGCGCTCAGTAAATAAATAAAATAAAATAAAGTTCTCCTACATCAGGGGTGTCCAAACTTGGAAACTTTAAGACTTGTGGACTTCAACTCCCAGAATTCTGGGAGTTGAAGTCCACAAGTCTTAAAGTTCCCAAGTTTGGACACCCCTGTCCTACATCATTGTATGGTTGAACACCAACTAGATTGCTGAATCTGATTAAGAAAATTTATTTCATAATGAATTTTCTAATCTTTATGTATGACACAAATTCCTTTTTTTTTTTTTTTTTGCTATGGCCTAAATGAAACTTTAAATCCAAACATGTATGCCGATCTTGTACTGAATTAAAACCTGGAACACCAATACTTTTCAGACTGGATTGGCCGCTTGATTCAATTCCAAAAATAGGCAGTTTTAATGTTGCCAAATTCACACAGTCACCATTGCTAAGCTGGAATGGAAGAATGGTAAACAAATGAAACACAATATTGATCAACACACAGAATGCAGAAGGCAAAAAGGATAAATTGATGGTGTAAAATGCTGTCAAAACTAATTAAAATCTGCAGTGCGCTGAAACCCATGACCTTGATTTAGGCCATAAGCAATAGCACTATTGCCCTGATAAACTTTGTACAGCAATTTTATGTTGGAGACTCCCATTGATGTTTTTAAGAAGAGTGGCTACAAATATTGAAATACAGATTCCAGTCCACAACGGCGTATGGCAGTGATGGCAAATCTTTTTTGCCTCGCGGGCCAAAAGTGGGGGAAGCGTAGGGGGTTGTGTGCGTGCGTGCCATGCCCATAATGCAATGTGCACTACCCCAGCGCACATGCATGCATGACCAGCGCTCCCCCCACATTTTTGACATGCTATTTTTGCCCTCCCCAGGCTCCAGAGGCTTTATAGGAGCCTGGGGAGGGCAAAAACAGCAACCCCCCCAGAGGCTTCAGGAGCTTCCCTGAAACCTCCAGAGAGCAAAAAACCAGCCCTACGGGCAAACCAGAAGTTCAGGAATGGACTTCCATGTTGCTTGTAGGGCCGTTTTTAGTCCTCTGGAGCCTTCAGGGACCTTCAGGAGGCTTCCCTGAAGGCTCCGGAGGACAAAAAAAAATGGCCCTATGGACAAACCGGGACTTCCGGTTTCACTTCCGGATTCACTTCACGTCACCTTGGCCCTCTGGAGGCTTCAGGAGCATCCCTAAAGCCTCCGGAGCGCAAAAAACCAGCCCTACGGGTAAACCAAAAGTTCAAGAATGGACTTCCGGTTTGCTCGTAGGGTTGTTTTTTGCCCTCCAGAGCCTTCAGGGAAGCCTCCGGAAGGCCCCTGAAGGCTCCGGAGGGCTAAAACAGCTGACAGGGCAATGCCTCGCATGCCCTGACAAATGGCTCCGCATGTTCACCTGTGGCATGCACGCCATAGGTTCACCATCCCGGGCTTATGGTATAATAGTTTTTAAGGTACCACTATTCTATTCTATGTTGTCTTGCTATAAGCATGGTGGCTATCCTTCAGGAAACAAAATATTTCCAGCATCAAACATTTTATCTACTCTTGCTGGGACTAATGGACAGACATCTAAAAAAGACTTACGGGAGACTGTTTTTGTACATAGTACCTACAATGGGATTATTATTATATGGACGAAGATGGGAACATTCTGAAATACCTACAATGGAAGAATAGTTGGTAAAGATTTCAGAATTTGCAGAGATGGTAAAATTGACTTATTTAGTTAGGGAAAAGGCAATAATTACATCTGCACTCACTGGAAGCCCTTTATTGACTTTTTTTTTGCTGAAAACAGAAATAAATAAATTTGTGATTTATGGGTTGATTATTAGAAAGGTTGGAATATGGAAAGAAGGGAGCCACGATGAAACCTTAAAGAACAAGCAAAATATAAATGCATTTATGATTGCTGTAAAGAAGATCAGAAATTACTATTTTGTATCTTTTTTCCTTTTCTTTTCTGCCCTTTGTCTTTATTTTCTTACTGCTTTTCTCTACTTTTCATTTTTAAACTGTGTATTCTTTATTCTCTAATAAAAATTAATTTCAATTTTTTTTTAGATTTACTTAGAGCAAGGGTGAGCTAAAGGGAGGATGGGATCCAAAGGTAGGATGACGTTCATGAAAACAACGGCTTCTTAATTTCTAAAAGTCTATTCATTTACATCTCTGAGTAACTAAATAAAGAAATTTGGGGTAGAGAAATAAAAAATTGATGTGTAAAATGTACTGTAATTATTGAAGGCTTAGTCTTTAAATAAAAACCAAATTCCTGAACAAACCCTTTGCTCAGAGATATTTACCCTTACCCTTTAAAATGCTAACCCACCGAGCCATAATAAAATTCCTTGGGACCAGTCAACATATCTTGAAGTGCTAATGAAACATATAGTGCAGAAACCTCAAGTCTGCCCACACTTGAATTACAAAAATTATCCATTATTTTCCCATGAGACTAAACCAACACCAAAGTACAGATACTAAAAGTAACATAGGCATTGATTTCAGAATAAAAGCTGTTGTGGGTGATGGGAAGAAAACATACCAAGGAAAATTACAATAAAAATATAATAAGATATGTCTTCCTACATCAGCAATTGAAGACATGCATAAGCACAAATGCATATTTTTAAAAACAATCAGGAATCCAAAAGAGAGACCCCTAAGAATATCAAAGTTTAAGCCCAAGGTATTTGCATATGACTTGAAGATTCTAATTAGAACTAACTGCAGACTGGCAATCATGGGAAAGATTACTCAGCAAAAAAAATTTACTCAGCAATTTTTTTTCCAAGGACTATATGTTTTTATTCAAAGCTTTTCTCAGTAACTGTTCCGGAAGAAAAGTAGACTCTCCACATTTTTGGGGTGGGTGGTGGGATAAAGTTCTCTATTCTCCATCCTGTGTTGTTTATGACCGTATTCATTTTCAAATCTACAAGGCTAACATTCAGCTCCTTTTATCTATTTTTAAATCTCATGCCCTCATGAGTTTTACTTTCTAAAGGAAAATTCAGCAACATTGATTCTTTGGCCGAGATTTGCATGACTCAATAAGTAACTTGCCCTTTCCCCAGTATAGTCAATTGCACGAGGGGCCTAGAGTGATGTTTGCCAGCTTTGAGTGCTGACCTGCTGTGATGAGACACCATTTGCTAAATAACTCAGCCATTGTTTCCATATGCAAAGCAAAATGTGCCAATGAGCTAACATGACCAAGAAGCACAAATGTTTGAAATTCTCTGTACCACTTTTCAGTTCTCTTGAAAGAAGAGCAAGGCTTCTGAGGCGACAACAGCTGCTTCTAGGCACTCTATTTGGTTTTTTGAAATTCCTCTAGAAATACGTTAAAATGCTTATCACAAAATAGTTACAATCTGTCCATTTTCTGGTAATTTACTTTTTTAATAGAGCAAGAAAAATAGGAGTCACTAAAAATTCCCATCCAAAAAGTGATGGCACATTAAACTGTTAATCAAAAATAAATAAGCTTCCTCTTCTTACCAAATCTATTGTTTTTTTTTCTATTTATTTTGTAAAGCAAACACTATTTTTGACCCTATGGCACCTTTATTTCCCTTTGTTGGAAGAAATGTCCTTCTGGGTTCGGCTCCAAGTGGGGAAAAAGACACTGGAGACATGGAGGCTGCTTGGAAAGATGGTTTTAATGGTGGACAGGACCACATGGCTTGAGTCCTGAACAGAAAAGGTGATCACATGCTTCAATGTTGGTGGAGAAGAAGAGAAGGGGAGAGGAGAGAAGAGAAGAGAGTGAAGAAGGGCTTGCAGGGCTTTCTGTAACCTGTTCAGCCCCACCTATCTGTTTCCTGTTCCTGTGTAAGAAATGTATTCTGATTGGTTGTCAGACTCCCATGGGGCCATGCAAGGGCAACCCTCTAGGCTGAGTTTTGAATCCAGGTTTGGTTGAGTTCTCAGATGCCATGTGGTCAGTTGAGTAAAAGGCAATATTATCCTGCCTTAATCCCATCCCCCTGGAGCTGAAGAGGAGAACTCTTTATTATGTAAAGTGGACTAGCTTGGCCTTCTTAATGGCCCATTGACAAAGTGGGGATGGGCAGGAAGTTGCAGGAATTTACTTTGTGTTTAAAATGTGTTTCTCCCTTTTTCACATCCAGGAAAATACAATATTCTGCCTTTTCAATATTTCCTAGGATATTTCATTTTTCTGGGAGAGGGCTGGGTGATAACTTCCTACACCAGGGGTGTCCAAACTTGGGAACTTTAAGACTTGTGGACTTCAACTCCCAGAATTCCCCAGCCAGCATGGCTGCTGGGGAATTCTGGGAGTTGAAGTCCACAAGTCTTAAAGTTCCCAAGTTTGGACACCCCTGTCCTACACCTTCAAACCATCATCTGTGTTTGAAATTATTTATTGATTTGTATCCCACCTTTATTATTTTCTTTACACTAATTTGCTCTAATCTAATTCTTTATTATGGTAATTGTAGACCACCTACATCATAAAGAAATATTTATTATTATATGTTCACAAAAATATGAAGTCAAAGTTGCCAATCGTTTAGCTGGGGTTTTGACCTTCACACGCATCAGGTTCTTCCCAAGAACCTACAATGTCATAATGTATTGGCGTTGTATATGCGCAAATCCAAGCACTGTATCCTTTTCCAATTGACAGATGGAAATTGTGGGAATGCTCACATTTCTGAAATGCCATCCAATATTTTTTGGTATGCTGATAACCAGTTGATCCAGGTTATGCCATTATTTTTTAACTTCAGTTTTCAGATTTTGATGCTTTGTCTTCTGGTCTATTTTTTCTACTATTCTACTATCTCTTGGTATTTTCCACATCAATTATCCACACTTTCTTATTTTCAGCCACAGTTCAATCTGGTGTGTTATGAGATAAGACGTAATCATTTGGTATATGAAAATCCTGTAATATTTTAACCTGCTCATTTTTATCATTTTTTTCAATTCTATGTTCCCACCAATTTTTCATTGGTAACACATGATAATTTTTATAGATATTCTAATCTAGTGAATCATTTTGGCAACTGGGTTATGTTTTTGTTTATTACCAGTTTATGCAACCTTCTTGCATAAGCTGAATATACGATTCTATTGTTTTTTTCTGCTTCTTTGCATAATCTGCACTTTAAATTATTTGATGGTTTTTCTATTTTGGCCTTGATTGCATTAATTTGAATATCTTGCTCTTCATAGCCTAAATCATTCCTTCAGGTTTTAAGAAAAATATTTTAGCTATAAATCATTGCCAGGTTTTATCTTTATCCACTTTCCCCTTGATCTTTTGTAAAAATTGACCCTGTAATGCTTTTCCTTGCCAACATTCTGTTTGTGTTTTTATTACATTATTTTGATATTCATACTTTGTTTCCTGCACATTCAGTAAGTTTCAATTTTTAACTTGCCTCAATGCTTGTTCTTGGCCATCTTTTACATAATCAGACAATGCATGCTTTTCTTCAGCCGTTTGTTTGACCTGAAGTTAATTCTGCTTCCATTTTTGTGGTACAGGTATAATTTATCAATATCATTATGAGGATGTAACGCTCTTCTTTCTTTTTTTTAACTTACTCAAAATTAATTGCCTTTTCTTTGCCTTTTCTTTTAAATTCACTGTTACATTGTATGAAATGTAAAAGTTTATAAAAGCTTTGCTTGCATCCAAAACCATTTTTTCTTTTGTGCCTTTATTGAAGATTATTCTTAAAAAAAAAACACTTTTAATTTCTTTTTCCACTACTGTTTCCTTATGCAACAACATCTCATTCAATCTCCATCTAAAAGAGCCATTTTTCCTTTTAAAAGTTAAAATCAATGGATTGTGGTTTGAGAGCCATTGGTAATATTTTCTTTTTATGAATATGAGTAGCCAAAGTCTTAGAGATGCAAAATCTATTCTTGAAAAAGATTTCTTTCTTTCAAAAAAAATAAGCTTGTTCATTTAAATTACCCTTTTTATATCTCCATATAGCAACAAGAACGAACGTGGTGACTCAGTGGCTAAGATGCTGATCTTGTCGATTAGAAGGTCGGCATTTCAGCGGTTCGAATCCCTAGTGCCACGTAACAGAATGAGTTCCCGTTACTTGTCTCAGCTTCTGCCAAGCTAGCAATTCAAAAGCATGTAAAATGCAAATAGAAAAATAGGGACCACCTTTGGTGGGAAGGTAACAGCATTCCGTAAGCCTTTGGCATTTAGTCATGCCAGCTACATGACCACAGAGATGTTTTCAGACAGCATTGTTCTTTGGCTTTGAAATTCAGATGAGCATCGCCCCCTAGAGTCGGGAATGACTAGCACATAGGTGTGAGGGGAACGTTTACGTACCTTTCACCTTATATCAACAATCTCTAACTTGTATACTGTCAAGAGAAAAACTTTGGTAGTTTGTCTTGTATCAAATAAATATTCTAATTTGATATTATTATTTTTATTTTTTTCTTAGAAATTCTATATTTTTATGGGGAAACCATTTTATTCCATTCTCCCAGAAAACCCATATTTTCATACATAAAAATCCAACAGTTTATCCATATGTCCTTTATAAAATGCTATTTAATCTTCATTTGGGGCATAAATTCCCAATATCATTGTTAATATTCTAATCTCTGTAGACCTATTTTCACTCAACATATCAGCCATAATCATTAGTCAATATAAATTATGGATATGTTTAATAATTTATATATGAAACAATTCCATTTCTTTTTTTCAATCCTGCTGAAATAAATTATTCACCCACATTTTTTTTATTCAAATATTTTATGTTTTTCCTAATATGTGTTTCTTTTAAGCAAATCATATCTTGTTTTAGCTTTTTCTTTTTTGAGGAGCATTTTACTGTATTTATATCCCATGTTAAGCATTTATAAACCATAGTTAGACCAAGATTTTTGAAAACTTGATATTCTAAAGTGCCCAGTGTGGTAGCATCTTCAGCATCCCATTGTATCTGTTTAATCACATTTGTTTAATCACATCTGTCATTGTCACTTCCATTTGCATTTCCTCCAATTCTTGTTTAACTTAACTTTAACTTTATTCAATTTCTAGACCGCCCCTCTCTCAGAAGGGACTCGGGGCGGTGTACAGTCATATTAAAACAATAAAAAAATAAATATACATAGTATAAATATAAAATAAATATAGGGCTGGAGGAGGTAACAATAGTTCACTGTACAAATTTAGTTTAAGTTAGATTAAAATTTTAAAAATTTAAAATACATTAACCCTAAAAACTATCCCAGATAAAAATATCCGCCAGGAGGTGAGAATGGAACTATATATGGGCCAGGCCGGCTAATTGGAACAGGTGAGTCTTAAGTTTTTGACGGAAGGAGCGGAAGTCGGTAGTAGTTCTAATATCGTTTGAATTTTCCCAGGAAATACCTTGCTTTCTTCACAGAGTTCAGTTAAAAACCTCTACTGTTTAAAAGTAAAAATAACTCATTCCAACATATCCCAACTAAACAGAACCATCTTCTCTTTTAAGTCTGTCAGAAAGAAATATTTCTTTCTCTCATATAGTATTCTAATTGGCATTTTCTTAAGTACCATTACATCTATATTATCAATCCTCAAAGTAGTATTAAATATTGCCACAAAACTTGACATCTAATTTTCTTCCTAACAAAGGGCATAAGGACATCTCTTGGAACATTACTTAATTGTGTAAATTGTGTATTGAACCTATAAATTTCATCGCTATAGATCTTTGTGTCAACTTCATCTAAATAGAAAAAGTTATGCAGAGATTTAACAATCCTTTCTCCGATATGTTTCCTTGGCCTTCTGGAATTGCTCTAAACAAAACAAAATTCTTTTTCCTCTGTTCCAGTAATGCCAAGTTAGTCAAATCTTTCTCCATCTCTGTATTTATAACTTCTGGCTTACTTTACAAAACTTTCACTTTGTCATTAATTTATTTTACATCTCCAGCCAACTGTCCTACAGATTTTTAATTTCTTTAACTTCTTTTATATACTCTTTTATCCCTGTAAATCCTTCTACCATTTCCTTTTTAAAAGCATTCAAACTCTTGGCAACTATTGCATCTTCTTGCCAAGTTCCTCAAACATTTTCTGTAATAAATCTAATAATAAATGCCCATTATCTGTAAATTGTTCTAGTAAACGTCTCCTTCCTTCTCCTATTTTTGCTACTTTTCTTATAGTTGACATTATGATAAAGCATGTCAACTACTAGGGTCAAAATAAAAATAAAAAGCAATATCTTTCACCCCAATTTACTAGCTCTCTATAGCTACAATTACACAATCTTATCCATTTCAAACTTTCATGTATCACAGTCTTGTTAAGCTTTTTGCTCTTAAGTCAAAATCTTTTAAGTTATTTTTTTTTCCTTTCTTAATTCTGAAAGGGTGACTCACCAAATGTGTTTGTTCTTTCCTGTCATTTGGAAGATCTCCCTTAAGTTGTAAATTACAGTGTGTGAAAAAGTCCTGCACACTTTACAGTTTATGACCTTTTTTGGCTAGGCCATTAATTTTATGATATTTTATGCTATGCAAATGTTATATTTAAATAAATACTGGTGGCTTTTAAGTGAAAAGCATAAGCTAAAACAGCAATTTGGTGCTGTTTGGATGAGGATTGTGAATTTTCTTGCATGCTTACAATGCATGTTTACAATGACTATAAAAACAGATTACCTGATGCATAACCAGTGGCATATATGTTGCAATTACTAAGGCTGATGCTAGTGTTTTGTTAACATTTTTATTGTTTGTGGCCCTGAAAAGAACCGTTTAGGTAACCAAACATGGTTACTAATATGAAATTGCCCAGTCCTTATTGCTTATCACTTCGGCATAGGCTGTATAAGCCTTTGCACGTGATCTTTGGTGACAATGTGGTGCCAGGCTGCAATAATGGATTCAATCAGCTCCTGCTTGGTCTTCACATGCTTCTTGCTTATTTCGTAACCAATCTTGGCCCACAAGTTCTCAATTGGGTTCAAATCCGGGCTCTGAGCTGGCCAATCCAGGAGTCAAACACTATGCTTCTTCATCCACAGCTGGACGGACTTGGCTCGATGACAAGACCATTGTCATCCTGGAAGTAAAAGTCCTTCCCTACAAGTTGCTGAGTTGAAGGAAGCGTGGTCTTTTCCTGGACTTCAACATACTATTTGGAATTCATGATTCCCTGCACAATTTGTATCCAACCAATACCAGAAGCAGCGATACAGCCCTAGATCATCACGTGCAATGGATACTTTTAGTACAGCCTAAATTCTTCAGCTGGAAATCTTCTGACATACTTATTGCACTGATACCCAATCAAGTAGAAATTGCTCTCGTCACTGAAAATGACCTTGGCCCACTGTTCGTTGGTCCACTTGGCATACTTCTTGGCCCACGCATGTTGACGAGAGCGGTGAGCGTCTGTGAGGAAAAGTTTACTTCGAGCCCTGCAGCCTTTCAGCCCTCTGGCAAGCAGTCTGCAACACACTGTGTTTGTGCACACTTTTACCTCACATGTTTCACTCCAAATTCTTGTAATCTGAGGTGAGGTGAGCTTCCTGTCAGGCATTGAAATGCGTTGCAGAGCCCGATCTTGCTGTTTTGTCGACTTTCTTGGTCTTCCAGAGCGAAGCCTGTCATCAACTGAACCAGTTATTTGGTATTTTTCAACCACTCTGCTCACTGTGGTGTGATGGCATTTCACTCTCTTGGCTATTTCTGTACAGGAGTAGCCCTCTTCATGAAGCACAATGATGCGATGCCGCTGCTCAGTACTGGTGAAAGCAAAGGCCTTCATCCTTGCCCGCAGCCAAATTAAATTAAATTTCTTGATGCTTTTCATGCCTATTTATAGTCAGAGAGTATGACAACATTCATTGGCTCATAGATTTAGCCTCTGTGCATTTTGATTGGTCAGCCAAAGCTCGCTGCTGATTGGCTACTTTCGATCCTAACATTCTTGAAAATTCAAGTTGTGTTTGTTTTAGCACATAAACTCACTCAAAACCTTAAAAAGACTGGTTATATTAATAAAAATTATGCATCTCAATCCAACCACAGAAATTTTCATCAAAGTACTAATTTTGCGTGGTTTCTATAAGTGAAAAGTTGATTAAACATGTAAATACAGCTTAAAATTGAAAGTGTGCAGGCCTTTTTCACATAGCTGTATTTGCATACAAAAAGTATTTAAGAAATTGGGTTTTGTATAAAAGCTACACAGTAGGTTTTGAGTGTGGTGTTATTTCCTCAGCTACCAAGCTGCTCAGTTTACAATCAACCACAAGCAATTCAATTCTTGTAGTCTCCTTGTGAGAAGCAGCTATCCAGAGCACAACTAGATGATCTTGCAATTTCTCCATTTCTAGAGAAAATGTCAGCAGTCAGAACTTGTCTTTGCTGGAGTACTTATTCATGCTTATGGAGATTATGACATCTAAACTGCCATATGTCCTTACCCAGAAACCTTGTTCAAAAGAAACCTTATTATGGCCAAGAATGAAGACAACACATTATTCAGGCTCACAGAAACTAAAAGAAATGCAAACCATGAAGAAAGTTATCTCCAAAATGGGCAAGTCAGTCTCATAACATCTAACAAATATATATTCTAACCTTTATGACTATGTATAAATGAGCCATAAATAGTTCCACTATGAATTCACATATTTAATATTTAATATTCCCAATAAACTTCATTAAATAATGATATAAGTTGTGGGGCAAAACTAGATATGGGTCAGATGGATTATTATCCTTAAGTAGCTGACATACAGTCCTCAAAAGCTTCTGGCATTTTCTTCCCTAGTTAGGCCAAACAAAGAGTTACATGTTCATTTCTTGCATTTGTGCCTGATCTAGGTTAGTAACATGAAAAATTTACATATAAACAATTTCAAAAGATAACCCTGTTTTCACAGTCTGCAAAAGAAAACTATTTAATAAATACGTGCATCTTTCCTCATTTTCTAAATTTCTGACTATGCACCATTTCTCTAGGAACTTTCGTCAAGAAAAATGGAAGCCATAATTGTATTGGAATCCTTCCTTTGCTTATAATCTAACAACATTCACCTCATTTTTTTTTTGTAACTTCAAATATATAATTTAGGCATTACTAATATAAATGTAATACTTTACATATACTACTAGGGAAAATATTTCCCCTTAAAATCATTCTTTAAAAACATCTGAACCACTTTCTGCTGCAGTATATTTAAAAAGCCATCAGAAACACTCATCCAGAAAAATAAACTGTAAGATTCTTTTAACAAAAAATGTTATGCAAATATGATGAAGTACTGCTCACAGTTTCATCTATAATTAAGATAATCAACGAAACTGACCTTTGGTAATCAGTAGCTTGTTAGGAATCAACCTTAGCCACACATCTGTCTTCCAACTACAAGAACAATTCCAAAAACCTGCTGATGCTCAATAACTAGTCTTAAACCAACCTTTGGTAGCTTCTTCACCAGGACCTACATGGACAGCATGGAGTCCACAAGTCCTCCTCCTCCCATAACTGTTTGTTAAACCCCTGGAAGTCTCTCTAGCAACACTGTCTAATTTTGTCTCCAGAGACCACTGACAGTTTCCCACTGTTTTTAGGTAGAAAAAGTAGTAATACTCTTCCCTAATTCCTAATTCCTAGAAATTGCTAGGAAAAGGGGGAAAATACCCATCAAAACCTAACCTTGAAGAGGTACAGAGAGAACATTTCATGTGCGTTCCATTTCTGCCCAATTTGGCCTGCCACCTCTACTCCTTCTGGGCCATTCTCTCTCAGTTGTCTAAAGTGACTCAGTTGTCTAAAGTGACTGAGATGTAGCAATAGCACTTAGACCTATATACAGTGCTTTACAGCCCCGTCTAAGCGGTTTAGAGAGTCAGCATATTGTCCCCAACAATTTGAGTCCTAATTTTACCCACGTCGGAAGGATGGAAGGCTGAGTCAACCTTGAGCCTGGTGAGATTTGAACTGCTAAATTGCAGGCAGCAGGCAGTCAGCAGAAGTAGCCTGCAGTATTGCAGTCTAGCCACTGCGCCATATTTGTTGATGTTAAGTGCAACAAAAAAGTAGCCTACATCTTAGTCACACAGTAGCTAGATAGGCAATATTTGCATTAAACAGTTGTACCATAATTGTGATACTCTTTTAAACTGTGAACTAGAAACTAAAAACGTGGACCCTGCAGATAAGATATATTTCCTCTGGCATTAATGTTATTTTCATATTCGTGCTCATATCGTCTTTGGATTTATACAATAATACTGAAGTTCATTTAACATTAGAAGAAAACCAAAAGTAATTTTAAAATGTAGAAAGATCCCATTGACAGAGTGGGTGTTTCTGAGCATGTATGCTTTCGGTAAATAAATGTATTGTGACAGCTGTGGGGGTTATTTCTTGAGATCATTCAAGACATGTTGTTACAAGTACATTAGCAGCAGCAATATTTCTAATGCACTCAGCATCCATAATTCCCTATTATAAAGCTTTTAAAAACATTCAAAGCAATAGTAAAGGTAATCATGAAAAACAATTAATAGATGTATAAGTAGTACAGGAAAAATAAAAACATAAATATCACCAATAAAATGAGGGGGGAAGAGGATGTCTTAACGACATTAAGAAGACATTGCAAAGTATTAGAAAGCCTTGCTAGGGAAAGAATTGTCATAAAGAAAGTTCCATAATTTTAAGCACACTCCCTCATGGCTGTCTACCTACCATCAGAAAGAGAATGGCTTCAGAAGATAACCAAAATGCCAGGACAAGTAAAAATAGAATATTCTGGGTCAAAGATATTCATCACTAACAACTGATTTGAGTCTGAAAAAGATTCGCAGCCTGATGATGATAATTTAAAAGCAGATAAAATGAGGAGAAACTCTACAGCAGGGGTGTCCAAACTTGGGAACTTTAAGACTTGTGGACTTCAACTCCCAGAATTCCCCAGCCAGCTGGCTGGGGAATTCTGGGAGTTGAAGTCCACAAGTCTTAAAGTTCCCAAGTTTGGACACCCCTGCTCTACAGTATCTGCACTTATTTTTATCTGGAGTAACGTACAGGTAGTCCTTGACTTACGACCTCAATTGAGCTCAATATTTCTGCCCCATTTTATGACCTTTCTTGCCAGGGTTGTTAGGTGAATCACTGCAGTTGATAAGCTAGTAACCTGGTTGGTAAGTGAATCTGGCTTCCCCATTGACTTTGCTTGTCAGAAAGTGGCAAAAGGTGATCACGTGATCTTGGGACCCAGCAATGTTCATAATGCGAAGCAGTTGCCAAGCATCTTAATTTTGATCACATCATCATCATCATCATGGGGATGCTGGAAATGTCGTAACCGTGAAAAACGCTCATAAGTCCCTTCTTTCAGTGCCATTGTAACTTTGAACGGTCACTAAGCAAACTCTTGTAAGTCAAGGACATTTACTAAGTGAATTTGCTCCATTTTGTGACCTTTCTTGCCACAGTTGTTAAGTGACTCTCTGCAGTTGTTAGTGACACAGTTGTTAAGTGAATCTGGTTTCCACATTGACTTTATTTCTCAGAAGGTCGTAAAAGGTTTTCACATGACCCAAGGACACTGCAGTGGTTGTAAATATGAGCCAATTGCCTAGTATCCAAATTTGATCACGTGTCCATGGGGATGCTGCAAGGGTTGTAACTGTGAAAAACGGACATGGATCACTTTTTTCAGTGCCGTTATAACTTTGAACAGTCACTAAACGAGCTGTTGTAAATTGAAGGCTACCTGTAGAAATATAAAACCAGGTACAGTATGAAAAATACAGATATAAGAATCCCCCATTCTTTAAAGGAGCATTTAAGGGCAGCCATGAGAACGAGAGGCTTCTGGGAGTCAAACTGCTACCTTTCCTATCCATAAAAATCTACTAGAACCTCCCCCGCGAAATGCTGCTAAATTTCAGCATCCTAATCTAGGGGTTCTGAGGTCTTGAATGGACTGGAATTGTGATAGGATATTTGCATGAGGCTTTTGGACTGCCCCTTTGGTCTATATGTAATCCATTTTATGGCTGTAATTCATAAGAAACTAAGATGATACATCCATTCTATATCCAAAAAGTCAGATTATTGGCCAAATTTGCTGATTGGAAGGTGTGTTAGCAATATTTGAAAGGTCTCAGATGACCTATTTTGTCCAAGCAGGACAATACGAAAAGAAACTGCATGCAGCTACTTCATCTTCGTCTTCTACATAATTGCTGGTTTTTAATACAAGGAAACAAAACAAGCTATTATGGATTCAGTTCCTATAATCCAATGTCACTGGCTATGCTTGCTGGGACTAATAAGATGTTTTCGCTGAGAGCGGATATTCAAAATATCGGGAAGGCACCACGTTATCTTAGTTATCTTCCTTGGACAACAGTATGTACATAAACTGAAGATAATGATAATTTTGATTTAACCTTGCGTGTTATTGTCAACAGCAACTAGCATGCTTCTGAAATGCTCTAAAACTGACCAAAAGTGAAGGCAACCATCCAAATGTTTCACCGCCCAGATTGCAATAATAAAATGCATCCTAATTTATTGTTATTTACTATGGCTTATATACAGCTCAGTTCCCAACAGCTGTGAGAGGCTTACATCAAACAACAAAATGAAAAACAGAACCATAATGATCTAATCATAAAATATTTCCTAAATGCAATCCAACTGGAGTACATTAATTCTCATTGTCCTCAAATGATTTCCTGAAGCGTCGTATCTTGAAAGCTCTTCAGAAGCTCCAAGAAATAGGGTAGTTTGAATATCAAGAGAAACTGTTTCATGGAAGGGGTGCTATCATGAGAAGACTCTGCTATGGGGCCCCAGTCAATGGCACTCCTTTAGAGAAGAGATCATTAGCAGATTTCAGCTGTTATTGGAATCCCAGAGCAGGTAGTTTCAAAGGTATCCAGGCCCTGGGTCAAGTATGGTTTTAATGATAACAACTGGCACCGGAATTGTATCTAGGAGTGGATTGACAGTTAATACACCTATAAAGAACGTGGTGGCTCAGTGGCTAAGATGTCGATCAGAAAGGTCAGCAGTTCGGTAGTTTGAATCCCTAGCGCCGCGTAACGGAGTGAGCTCTCATTACTTGTCCCAGCTTCTACCCACCTAGCAGTTCGAAAGCATGTACAAATGCAAGTAGAAAAATAGGAACCAGCTTTGGAGGGAAGGTAACTGCGGTCTGTGCCCTCGGCGTTTAGTCATGCCAGCTACATGACTATGGAGACTTCTTCGGACAGCGCTGGCTCTTCGGCTTCGAAACGGAGATGAGCACCGCCCCCTAGAGTCGGGAACAACTAGCACATATGTGCGAGGGGAACCTTTACCTTTACCTTATAATGTTACATAGGTTAATCGAGGCATACCTCTAGCTATCTGGACTGCTGCATGCTACATACAGCAAAGGTTTCAGATGATTTACAAGAGCTGCCCCATCTAGAAAAATCCTGAACAAGAACATTGCATTATTATTTTTGTTTACCTATCAAATTTTGAAGCCACACAACTCTTTGATGACTCTGAGTGACTAATAAATAGAAAGAAAGTAACGCATATAAAAAAGATATAATCAAGCAGAAAAACAGTATACCAACTATAATTTATGAATTAGTTACATCTCAAGTCATAAGCTGAATTTCTCTATCATCAAAAATGTATTTGCATTTTTTTTAGCATTTCTATATTCACCAAATGAGCAGTACTGAAAAACTCAGTATTTAACCTATAATTTGCTCTTAGCAATTCTATTATTAAGGACAGGCTTTCTTGCCTTGATTCATGAATCCTATAATTTATTTATTACTAAATTAAACAGCAAGTACTTTACAATCATCACTGTTGAAGCACTTCCAAGGAATAGTAGCTTTCACATTGTTTTACAATATAATAAATACAATACAATACAATACAATACAATACAATACAATAGCAGAGTTGGAAGGGACCTTGGAGGTCTTCTAGTCCAACCCCTGCCTAGGCAAGAAACCCTATACCGTTCCAGACAAATGGCTATCCAACATCTTCTTAAAGACTTCCAGTGTTGGGGCATTCACAACTTCTGGAGGCAAGCTGTTCCACTGATTAATTGTTCTAAATGTCAGGAAATTTCTCCTCAATTCTAAGTTGCTTCTCTCCTTGATTAGTTTCCACCCATTGCTTCTTGTTCTACCCTCAGGTGCCTTGGAGAATAGTTTGACTCCCTCTTCTTTGTGGCAACCTCTGAGATATTGGAACACTGCTATCATGTCTCCCCTAGTCCTTCTTTCTCTTAAGCTAAACATACCCAGTTCCTGCAACCGTTCTTCATATGTTTTAATCTCCAGTCCCCTAATCACTTTGTTGCTCTTCTCTGCATTATTTCCAGAATCTCCACATCTTTTCTAGATCGTGGCGACCAAATGCAGTATTCAAAGTGTGGCCTTACCAAGGCATTATAAAGTGGTATTAACACTTCACGTGATCTTGATTCTATCCCTCTGTTTATGTAGCCTAGAACTGTGTTGGCTTTTTTGGCAGCTGCTGCACACTGCTGGCTCATATTTAAATGGTTGTCCATTAGGACTCCAAGATCCCTCTCATAGTTACTAGTATTGAGGAAGGTACCACCTATACTGTACCTGTGCATTTTGTTTTTCTTGCCTAAATGTAGAACCTTAATATTTTCACAATTGAATTTCATTTTATTAGATAGTGCCCAATGTTCAGGTTTGTCAAGATCCTTCTGTATCTTAAGCCTGTCTTCTGGAGTGTTGGCTATTCCTGCCAGCTTGGTGTCATCTGCAAATTTGATGAGTTCCCCATTTATTCCCTCATCCAAATCATTGATGAAGATGTTGAAGAGTACTGGGCCTAAAACAGAGCCTTGGGGTACTCCACTGCATACTTCCCTCCATGTAGATGCAGTTGCATTGAGGACTACACATTGAGTGCGGTTGGTCAGCCAGTTATGAATCCATCTGGTGGTGATGCTGTCCAACCCACATTCTTCTACTTTATCTAGTAGTAGGTTATGGTCTACCTTATCAAATGCCTTACTGAAGTCCAAGTAAACTATATCGACAGCATTCCTCTGGTCCACTACTTTTGTCACTTTGTCAAAGAATGCAATAAGATTAGTCTGGCATGATCTGTTTTTGACAAACCCATGTTGGCTTTTGGCTAATACTTTGTTTACTTCTAGGTGTTCGCTAATTCGTTGCTTGATTATCTTTTCCAGAATCTTTCCTGGTATTGAAGTCAGGCTGATAGGTCTATAGGTCTTGATTTCTTACAACTGACAGAAGGCTCAGAAACTGCACTTATCAATAGAGTGCTCATTGTAGATCTTCATCAAACTGAAGGGAGGTATCCAATGAGGTGTGACAAACCTTAGTCCTGGCCGGTACTCTTCAACATTTCAATTAACAATGAAGAAAAGGTAAAATGTATTTAATTTATACATGACATAAAACAGTGGTTTTGACAGGCTAGACTAGAGAATAGGCTAAAGATGACAAAATGAAATGAAGTGTCCAATACATAATTCAATGCTCCCCTTCACTGGATGTATGCAACTGAAGGGAAGACAATGGCCTAGCAGGCATGCTTTAATTTTCAGAGAAAGGAAAAAAACACAAGATACAAAATACAAAAATACATACATAATAAAAAAGAAAAGTTCTTAAAAATAAGCAAAAAATACAACAAAAAAAACAAAACATAAATTATATGTCATTACAGTAAATTATATATTTCTAATGGAAACATTTTGTATGTATAGGTAAAGGTAAAGGATCTCCTCACACATATGTGCTAGTCATTCCTGACTCTAGGGGGTGGTGCTCATCTCCATTTCAAGTCGAAGAGCCAGCACTGTCCAAAGATGTCTCCATGGTCATGTGGCCGGTATGACTAAATGCCAAAGGCGCACGGAACGCTGTTACCTTCCCATCAAAGGTGGCTCCTATTTTTTTCTACTTGCCTTTTTTATGTGCTTTTGAACTGCTAGGTTGGCAGAAGCTGGGATGAGTAAAGGGAGTTCACTCCGTTACACGGCACTATGGATTCAAACTGCCAACCTTTTTGATCGACAAGCTCAGTGTCTTAGCCACCGCACCCGTGTAAGTATGTATAGATATCTGTATATGTGTGTGTATACTCATTTGTAGTACAATTATATATTATCATATTTGTATGTTTGTGTTCTTCGTCTTTTGTTTTTCTCTTTTTCTTATTATTTTAAAAAGCAGTTAAAGATGTATGTTTTAATTTTCTTTCCTAAAGCAGATAGTTGGGCTCAGTGGTGAAGAACTGAAATTTCTATGATTCTAAAGTCAAGAACTCTATCTCAGGGTTTTAGGAAGGCCAAGCTATTTTTCAGTGCCTGTTTCAGAACTGTGAACAATGTAATTCTTTCTTAGCTAGTTATAATAACCTTAAAATTAAATATTTGTCTTCAAGTTTCCTTTTACTATTTCTTTTTCCTCTTGTGCTGAGTATTGGGAGTCTGTGCTTCCAGTAGTTCATGCTTATTAATCTACAAAGCTGCTTTGAAGAGCTTTTCAAGTTGAATAGCAGAATAAATATAAATGCATATTAAATTATGTTGGCTTCATCTACAGTTTTTGTCTTTCAGAATAAACATAAACTCTTCTATGGGATCAAGCCAAATGCTCACTTGGTCCAAAATTCTTTACCACACGTAGTATTTGGGAAGCTCATAAAGAGGAACAAGAGGGTAATAATTCTCCTCAGCAGCTGGTATTTTAAATATGCTGCCTGTGGTTCAGGAAGTAATTTAGCTGGTGGAGGTAAAGAGCAACTGGGGCTAGAATCACATCCTTCCCGAGATCCACCAGCCTGAAGTGGGAAGAGAAATACTATCATTTGTGCTGGATATTTGAACGGCCCATTCACACACTACACCGAACAAGGCAAGTGCTTTATGTGGTCCAAGATTACATAACTTGTCCATTTCTGCTTTAAAATAAACTTAAGTAAACCTCAGCTTTCCATTAAAAAGACAAAAAAAAAAAAAGCATGAGCGAATCAGTCTATCTACCGAAAAAGAGCTGGGAATCTTCAAAATCTTCTCCAGGCTGAGTCAGTCCACTAAAGTTGGGGAAAAGTCCTCACAGATGTTCACCCCACTTATTTGTGTGAGAGCAAGGGCCCTTTCAAACTACAGGCACTGTAAAAATTCGACAAGTAGCTCTTTTTGATTAATTGCATTTGCAAGTGAAGGCTTACGTTTAATGACTGAGATGCAATGATTAGTTCACAAATACACACCCTGTGCAGTCCTGGAATGGATGAAATAACTGACCTTTTCCAAGAGGGCAACTCCCAGTTCCTCAGGGCCTCTAGGGGTGAACTGCACTTCCTTTTAAAACACCATGCGCAAAAACTGAAGTCTGACATAACAAGTGTAAAATCTGGCATTCGGACAAGCATAAAAGTGGATGTGGCTTTCTTCTTCCCTTTTAAGTGAAGATGGAGACAAAAAAATGGAGAGGAGTAGGACTTCTTTGGAAGGACTCATGCCACATTAAAGCTATGCATATTGAAGGCAAATGCACCTTTCTCCTTCAGAATGAAAGTGAGAACTAGCTGCACCTTTGAAGGAAACTAAGCGGTGACTTTGAAGGAGAAATCGGCTGTCAAAAGGCATAAATTGGCTGTTCTCCCTTAAGTTATTAAAAAGGTTCTTCCTCCCATGTAATTAGAGTAGATATTTAAAAATAGGTATTGCCAAAACTAATTAATAGATGATGAATTATTAAAAATATACGTGTGTTATTTTTGCAGGGAATAAAGCTGAATTAAGTATGAGTGAAGTGATAAAACTATTAGCAAAACCAGATTCCACATTCAAGTATATATAACTGTCGATCGCATTGCAATATGAGGAAGCAGTTGAGTTCACGAGGACTCCGAGAAACCTATTAAGATTTCTGTATTTATAATGGAACTCCTTTGCATTTGCTAAATTTGTAATGTTGAATTATTGGCAAATTTTACACTACAAAAGCAAACTGTCTTTTAAAGAATGTCTTCTAATGTGTTAACACCTTCATGCTGTGAAAATGTACTTGAATCAAAATACTACAGAGAGAAAGTTCAAATTGGGCTGCCAAGGAGACATTTGCAAGTATTCATTGCTGTAGTGCACAATCCAAGATTCATTAGCTAAGATCACACGTTACATTAAGCCATTTTGTGATTTTCATTCAGTTAGAAATGTAGTATGAACTTGCTATTGTGGTATGTAAATCATGATTTATGACTTAACATTATATATGAATTTGGCCAGGGGCCTATTCACCCAAAAATGGCATAAAGCAAAATATAAACCTAGTAATACAGTAATATGCATAAGAAGTTAGCTTCCACCTCTCTTCATCTGAATGACCCTGAGAGAATTACAAGATTGCTAAAAACATTTTAATGCCCCCATGAAAACAATTCTATGCTAAGGCAATTCTTGAGAATGGATTTAAAAGCAGCATCAAATCAAAATTGTAGTTTTATCATATTGGCAATCTTGGTTAGCTTCACAATTCCCTTCTGAACTAATTTCTACACCATATTGTATGGTAGCCATATGCAAGGATTGCAGTAATGCAATTGAGAGCTTGCCAAAGCATGTACAACAGGCTATATCAGTCTAGTTATCCCTACTCTGAAATATACTGATATTCTGTTGCTGCTAGTATATCAAGTTGATAAAAATACAGTCTTAGTCACCAAGGATTCATGTCTCCTATGTCAGTGATGGATACAGAAGTACTTCTAAACGAGATTCCAGGTCTTTCAAGATAAGTGTAGTTTTTCAAGAATACGACTTATCTGGACTGTTTCATTTTTTTCTTCAATTTTTTGGCTGTTTGCAATCCTAATGTATTCAAACCTTGGGTACCCATTGCTTCATTTAATGAAAAGGACGGATAAATTTCATCCTCCTATTGATGACTACTCAGCACATGACCCTATACCACTGATTGCGAAACTTTTCATCACCAAGTTCCAAAAAGGTCGTGTGGAAATGTCGCCCATGCGTGCCCGCGCTCCTTGGGAATGCGCTCCGGAAAAGCCGAACTTCTAGGTTCTAGCATGCCTGCACACCCGACGATCAGCTGGCTGGCGAGCATGCGCAGGCCGGTTTTCGGCACTGCCATACACGCAAGGGACAGCTGATCATCGTGTGCACATGCGCACCAGAAACCTGGAAGACAAACAGGCAAGGCCGTGCATGCCGGGCGACATGGCTTCACGTGCCACTTTACCATAGGTTCGCTATCACGTTCCCATACAATTCCCATTACAGGCCCATTTTTTTTTCAAAAAAAAGGGCATGCATAGTCTTTAGGAGGCTTATAGAGTGCTCCTCTGGGTGGGGGGGGAGCAAAGTTGAGCAAAAACTCACCAGTTTTCTGTTCATTTCTGCCCTCCCCAGCCCCCAGGAGCACTCTGAAAGCCTCCTAAAGGCTATGCACAGCCATTTTGGTGAAGGGGGTGGGGTTTTGGGAGGCAAAAAAATGCTGTATTCAGTGTACATATTTTCAGCCTCTTTTTTGAGGGAAAAAGATGTGTCTCATACTCCAAAAAATACGGTACTTTTACAATCTCACTGTACAAATAAAACACAAAATCAATAGGAGTAAAATCCTTATTCTTATTGAATATTCTCAGATTGTAAAGATCAAGAGCCAGTTTGGTCCAGCGGCAAGGGACCAGGCTAGAAACCATGAAACTATCAGCTCTAGTCCAGCCTTAGCTGAGTGACTTGGGCCAATCACTTTCTCTCTGGACAGACAATTTTGTTGCAACCAATGGATCAACACTAAGTTGCTCTGAAAGAAAGACGACCCTGTATTTGCTGAGTTGGGGGAGGAGGAGGAGGAGGAGGAGGAGGAGGAGGAGGAGGAGGAGGAGGAAGGAAGGGAAGAACAAGATTCTCAGATCTTCTGGTGCTACTGTATATGATTCAATTAAGAGAGAAAAAATGTTGTTTCAAATATATATTTCTTCTAATAATAAATCCTCTAATGCAATACATTCTTTAGACTGAAGATACATTTTGTATTTATTTTTTTTCCAATATTCTTCGTTTAAAATGTAACATTGCTTTGTAAATAACTCCACATACCACCAAGCTTGCATAGTTGTTCAGCTTCTTTTTTGCTTCTTTTGATTAGCTTGGTAAAAAAAAAAGGCTTCTTTTTCATACTGGCCATGAAGAAAAATACAAGACAGTTTTGCCAAAGACAATATTAAGATACTAAATGATAGCTGTGTAAGAAAGTTTAAAAGGGATGAGAGGGATACCAAGGGAGTGTTCAGGAAGATGGAAGTTCTGGTGTGTGTTTTGTGCTGCAGAGTGTAGCCCAAAAAAAAAACACCCCAAAACAAAACAAAAAAAAATCCCCAAACCTGCTTATATAAGCAAGATAAATGTTGATTCAAAGGCATTCTTTCTGTTTTGGATCTGACTCGTTCTGCTCTTTGTTCAGGGTTTTTGTCCAGAGCTATGATATGCTTTCTACTATTATTCTTTTTCTATGAAATGATTATTGAGTATTTTGCAAGTGGCTGCAGGTACCACAACAGCTATTTTGTAAATTAGCATTATCCCATGGCTCTCGATTGTTTCTCAAAACTCCAAATTTGTTGATAGGGGCGATGAAAGGGGTCTTGTGGGTTAACCTGGGAGACTGGAAACTTTTGTAGGATGGGCACCTCTAGACAGAATGAAGGACAAATACGGAAAGTAGAGGTAGCCCCCAACTTACAACAGTTTGCTTAGGGACCATTAGAAGTTACAACAGCACTGAAAAAAGGGGCTTCTGATCATTTTTCATACTTATGACCACTGCAGCATCCTCATGGTTATGTGATTTACATTCGGATGGTTGACCCACATTTATGGCAGTTGCAGTAGCCCAGAGCCATGTCATCCCCTTTTGCAACATGCTGACGAGGAAAGTCAATGGGGAAACCAGATTCACTTAACAATCATGTTGTCAGGCCTGCAGCTGGTTCCTTTTAGGGCAGGGGTGTCCAAACTTGGGAACAGGGGTGTCCAAACTTGGGAGCATGGCTGGCTGGGGGATTCTGGGAGTTGAAGTCCACAAGTCTTAAAGTTCCCAAGTTTGGACACCCCTGTTTTAGGGTCTTTGGCCTCTATTATTTTACTATGCTGTTTCATTAGTGGGGTAATTGGGAGGGGGAATAGTAAGGAGTATAACATGTTGCTGTCAAAATAAAACATTCCTTTCTAGAAGCCCAAGGTCATTCTTTGTCTCCCCACCTCTGCACCTGACCGGAACTAGATGGATGGAAATGCCAGCATGGCAGTGGAAGATTGGACCATGTGATGGACTTGTGGGTGTGGAGCAAGATCATGAACTTTCAACTGGGTGGAAAACCCAGGAAGCTTTCAGATTCGGGTTTCCACAGATGTACCAACATGTCTCTCTTAATAAATTGGAAGTTTGAGGAAAGTTCTGCCTTGGACTCTGATTTAATTTTGGATGATATTTGGAACGCTGACACATGTTACTAATTTAACAACTGCGGTGATTCACTTAACCAATATGGCAAGAAACTCTGTCAAATGGGGCAAAACTCACTTAAAACTTTCTCACTTAGCAACATAAATTGTGGGCTCAATTGTGGCCATAAGTTGAGGACTACATGTAAAAGGTTAGATGGGATTTTAGTCCATTTTTTAAAAAACCTGAGACATTCTGAAGAAGGGGTTGATTCATATGATAAAAAAAAATTCACAGAGATTCATAGTTTCCTGGCATCCACCAACCCTTCTTCCTTTGTGCCCATTTCTAAATACAAAGTTTTTAATGCCTTTAACAAGAATAGAGCTCAGTGTAACAATGGAGTCATGTTAATGTAATCCCCCTCATCTTTTAAATGAGATAGCTTGATCCTCAACATTCCCTCCCACCCATTAGCACTGTTAAAAGGAACCAAAGACAATTTCTGCTTTTCAACTTGACAGTCAGCAGAACTTTCTGTTTATGGTCACAGTAAATCCTTACAGCTTTCTGTTCTCTACTTCCTAATTTCTGAAATATTTATTTTTGCGACATAACTTTCTGTACTAAAATATGACATCTCACAGTTTTTAAGAGTGTTGAGTTTTGTGTATAGTGAGGGTTTTGTTCATTTATACAAATGTGTCAACCTAATCTACCGATACTTCAACCTACCATGCATACTACTTTGAATGAGAGCGGGCAGGGGGAAGAGGAAAAAATAATGGAGGAATGCAAGCATGTTTGAGAAAGATGGCATTTCTCCAAGTGCCTTTCCCAGCAGTATATTTTTTAACACACTCGGATCCAATGGATTTTAAAATATTTTAAAAACAACTTCTAAAAACCTCAGGATGAAATCCCACTTTCCCTTCAAAATAATGCTGCAAATCTTTTGGATTACCCAAAGATTGAAAATTGCATCTTAGCCAACCAATCTCACTGGAGTGAGAAGACTCACTGGGGAAGAGCCTAATGCTGGGAAAGTTTGAGGGCAAAAGAAGAAAGGGACGACAGAGAATGAGGTGGATGGATGGAGTCACCAAAGCAGTAGGCATGAGGATGATAGAGGACAGGAAGGCCTGGAGGAACATTGTCCATGGGGTCGCAATGGGTCGGACATGACTTCGCAGCTAAAACAACAACAACCACTCCAGTTTGTAACCACACTAGCATTCATGTTCTTTGAATAATTTCCTGAAATTAAGGATAATATCCTTTGGTGTAAGGATATCACAATGGTGTTTCTTATATCCATTCCTCAGTATATTTAATGATACTCCACCTGGAAAATGACCATACAAAATATGAGAATCATAATTTCCCAAAAAGACCAACTATATTTCTTAGCCTATGAGTTTCCTTCAATATAGGTAGTCCTTGACGTACGACTACAATTGAGCCCAACATTTTTGTTGTTAAGTGAGATTTGTTAAGTGAATTTTGCCCCATTTTATGACCTTTCTTGCCTCAGTTGTTAAATGAATCACTGCAATTGATAGGTTAGCGACAGAGTTGTTAAGTGAATCTGGCTTCCCCGCTGACTTTGCCTGTCAGAAGGGCGCAAAAGGGGATCACATCATCACGACCTTGGGACACAGCAACGGTCAGAAATATGAACCACTTGCCAAGCATATGAATTTTGATCACATGATCAAGAGGATATTGCAAATGTCGTAACCGAAAAATGGTCATTAGTCACTATTCTCAGTGCTGTTGTAACTTTGAACGGTCACCAAATGAACTGTTATAAGTCAAGGACTATCTGTACAGGGTACACCAGCTCGTGGAGTGTGACAGTGTGTGAGAGCTAACTAAAATACAACAGGTTTTTAATAGTCCTCTGCCTCTGAATATTATTTATACTTCATCTGTCCATCAATCCCTGATCCACATCTGACGTGTTAATGTGTGGTCACAGGTAAAATAATTAGCTTGTCGCAAGCTTTAAAATTGAACTAAGTTTCTCTGTCATGAGACGCTTACTTTAATATTCACTCCGTATATTCTGGACAGGATGAGAAGAAAATGAAGGACTAGAAACAATAAATACCAGAAATACCAGGAACTGAAAAAGGGATATGGGGGAAGAGCCAGACAGAAAACTACATGGCAATTTAGTGGACCTGAAACTGATACATCAGCCAATAATAGTACTTAACTGTACTATCATTTTTACCCAGAAAGTAAAGAACCTAGAATTTAGGAAATCTCCTCAAATGAAGAAGAGCAAAGGGGGGGGGGGGGGGAAATACAAGCAAACCAATACATGCATTTAACTCTCTCTTTCCAGCAGAAATGGCAACAAAGAATAATAAAAGGAAGCAAATGCTGAAAAAGGAAGAGAAGCTCTGCTTAAACATTACAATAAGAATTAGATTCACCAGGTAAACAGCCTCTTCCAAGCAGCAGTAAATAGTCTTAATCTTCAAAGGCATCCAACCTAAGATGACACCATCCATTTGCAATTCACAAGTTGCTTCACTTTCAATAGCTTTTTTTAATTTGCTATGTTCTTAGCAAATATACCGTATTTTTCGGAGTATAAGACACACCTTTTTTCCTCAAAAAAGAAGTTGAAAATCTGGGTATGTTTTATACACTGAATACAGCATTTTTGTCTCCCGACCCCTTCATAAAAATGGCCATGCAGATCCTTATGGAGGCTTTCAGAGAGCTTCTGGGGGCTGGGGAGGGCAGAAATGAGCAAAAAACAGGCTGTTTTTTGCTCAATTTTGCCACCCCAGCCCCCAGGAGCACTCTATAAGCCTCCATAAGGCTATGCATGCAATTATTTTGACAAAAAATAGGCGAAAAAAAGGCCGTTTTTTTGCTCGTTTTTGCCCACCCCCCAGGAGCACTCTGCAAGCCCCCCCCCGGCTATTCATGTCTTTTGGGGGGGGAAACAGGCCCATTTTTATGAAAAACGGGCCCTTTTGGGGAGGTTTGCAGAATGCAAAAACTTTCCCCTCCCCTTTCGGAAAGCTCTTTAACTGATTGATGAGAATTACATTGATCAAGTGCTGTGCCAGCAAAAACAAAGTCTTAGGTGATGCAGATTGTCAACGATTTCCTTCTCCAGCACATGAATGGAAACATCTCCCTCCCTACCTACTCTCTCTCCCTACCTACCTACTGTATTTCTCTCTCTCTCTCCCTCCCTCCCTCTACCTACCAACCTACCTTCTCTCTCTCTCTCTCTCTCTCCCTACTTATCTGTATTTCTCTCTCTCTCTCTCTCTATCCCTCTCCCTACCTGCCTACCTACACACTCTCCCTACCTACCTACTGTATTTCTCTCTCTCTCTCTCTCTCTCTCTCTATTTCTCTCTTTCTCTCTCTCTCTCCCTTTATCTACCTACTTACCTAACTACTCTCTCTCTCCCTCTCCCTACCTACCTACTGTATTTCTCTCTCTTTCTCTCCCTCTCTATCCCTCTACCTACCTACCTTTTTTTAAAAAATTGCCTTTTCAAAACCTTGGTGGGTCTTATACTCCGCTGCATCTTATACTCCGAAAAATACACTGTCGCTAAGCTGATCCTTCCCTTCACAGAGAATTATTTGGAGAAAAATCTGGATGCATTTAATAAAAGGCATATGAAGGATCTTGAAAGACAAATACCAAGGTTTTGTAACAACATTGATGAATTCAAGTCAGTTGACAGTTTTCTTCCAGAGCAACACATTAAGCATGGCTTGTTTGATCGCAATATGTTGAACAAATTAGAAACCTGCCTGAGTCAGTTTTGTAGGCAAGCAAAGTATTCATGGATTACTTGCTAATTCCTAATTTGTTTCCCTTCTTTTGTTTAGATTGTCTTAAATCTGAAATTCTGGAACTCCTCAGAATCTTTGGCAGAATATTAAAAAACAAAGCAGAATAACCCAGAAAATCAAAGAAGAATTAGGTTCTGTGCACATAATACCAAGTCAACAGGTTAATTAAAGTATGATTACTTCCCTAAAAAGGTAATAGTTTATTCACTGTCCAATCGTGTGAAATGAGATTGCTACACTGCAGTTTAGTACAACCCAGTCAAGAAAATACAGTAAATTGAAATATATCAAATATTATCATCTGAACATTCTCTGCATTAATTGGCAACAGTGATATACGGTAAGCATTTAGATAAGGACCAAATAGTATTTGGTAATGTTGGATATTGGAATTATAGTTCTATGAACAGTGCTAAATTCTGGTCAAACACTTTCCTTCTATCTACACCTAAGACATTCAGGTGAGCTGAATATTTATGCTCCCCAAAATTCACTCACAGACAGAGCTTGGAATGAGTTATATTTTTAAAAATATCATAAGAGAGCTTACAAACAAAGGAACTCCAATAATATTTGAACAAAAGTGTTCAGGACAAAATTGTTGTAGCAGCAAAAAAGAAGTCACCAGATTCAAAGAAAAATGAGAAAACCAATTACAGCCACCTGGCCACTCATTGCTCATATTTAAGCAAAATGACTGATTATTTTTTAAAAATCTTCCTCAGGAATACTTACTATTCAAATAAACGGAGATATACCCCTCTTACCTGTTGCTGCCAGAAAATTATTAAATGCTGAAAATCAAGAGAAGATTCTATCAAAACTGCTGAGGGCTATAATCTGAAATATGAAAGACACACTTACACATGTATCATTCTATTCCTTTTTGGGATAAGCAATATGCATAGCACAAAAAAGGAATAATAAATAATAATTAAACTTGTGTGTCTCCCAACTCTCAAGGACTCTGGGCTAAATACTAAATCTAAGAAATCAAAGGCACAATATCTTTTTAAAAAAATAGCTAAAACTAGTTAGTACGCTTTTCGTTGGTACCTCAGCATTTCTGTATTAGAAAAGTACTTTTTTCTTTCACAATGTTCACACACCGCTTCATTTATGGCTGCCTGTCCTTTCTGGCGATTTCATCGTGTGCATCCAGCATAATGCTCTCAACTGCCATTCTGTTTGCATTTATTCAGCATCCATTCATTCTTGAAACATACAACATGTTTTACCACAGACACATAAGTAACTCATCCCTATGGCATTTAACTTTAATATTTCTCTGGACATATCCAACTCTCATGTATTACACCCACAATGTCTCAATGATATGAGGAAGAACAAAAACAAACTACAGGCTGTTTTCTCCAATTTTTCCCATTTCTTGTACTCTTTCCACAAGAAGCTTGCCAAACACCTTCCCAGGCATACTTAAGAAACTAACCCCACTGTAATTATTGCATTCATTCTTGCTGGCTTTAAATTGTGTACGGGGAACAATAATGGCATTATTCAACAGATTCAATGTTCTCACACATTGAACAAATTTCATGGCTACCCTACAGGAAAACTACATCCTAGTTTTAGAATTTCTTCAATTAAACCACCTGCACCTGTAGCCTTACCATTTTCATAGCATTTAATCAGTATCTTCATGGCATTCATTTCAATTCTTTATAAAATATCACAACATTCCAATACAGAGCTCTACAACACTCCTTCCAGCATTCCTTCACTTCAATTTCATCCAAAATTATATACTTATTTTTATTCATGTTTCCACTCACAAGAGAATCGTTTATCCAGTCATTTTTTTCCCATCAAAATCAGTATTTCCAATCAAAGTCGTTTTTCCATCCAGCAATTTTGTTTCCATCAAAATCAGAGTGTAATCTTAACTATTCCTTGCTTGACTATATTCTTTGAAACTAAGTTTTGTCTATATATTAGCCAACATATTTTGTTCACCTTTTCTACAGCAATAATTTTATGCCTTTTTCATCACTCCATGAAGCATCCTTTTATATATTTCCAATTAGCATAATGCAACACAATCTGTGACACTATTACATAATTATTTTCCCCTTTCCCAGGCATTTTTCACATTCCCTTTTTTATTCATTCTCTAATTTTTCATGATTAAACTATCAAATCAATCATGCATTTGGATTTTTTCCTATCATGTGCACATATTAATAGATCTGTGTTTAAACCATATATTTGAAAGAAAGAATCCTTTTTCTAAGCAGATATTTACCAACGTTCATTCTAATTAATTTTTGAGTCTTCATAGAGCTTAATCACGTTCCCTGTACTATTCTCATCTTATTATCAACCATCTATTCATGTCCCCTAGTATTTGCTAAAAATATTGCTTGCTTTTCCCAAAAAATCTTTCTATTACACTATTCACCTGAGCATAACATACAGCTAACCCACACTTTTGATTTCCCAGGTTCATATGCATAATTAATCTAGGTTATCTATCAATCCTTAGTTTCTGATAATATTTCAGTTTTTCATTCATAATTAAATGTAGATCTTGACTTTTCATAAATTCATCAACTCCACTCAAGAGCAGACCACCTTAATTATTAATCCTTTTCTTATTTTCATAGACTCAGAACACACCTTTTTTCTTTCATTTCATTCATTAAGTTATGCTTTTCATATATTACCTTAGCTTTGGTCACAAAATTGTAGTTTTTACGCATTTATCATAATATAAAATATTTCCCCATGCAATTTTTCTAATATCTATTAATAGTTGTAGTTTTGATATTTCTTTTGCAAATGTGTGGTACTTTTACCATAAGGATTTGGTGCACTTTTTCTCCTGGAAAAGTGTACCATGAAATGCAGAAATATGCTAAAATGTGAAGGATAACTGTGCTATAGCTTGCTAGTTGGAGATATATGAATTGGATAACTATGTTAAAGTGACAATTGAATAAACTTATCCACATTCCTACAAACAATATATACTGCTTTCTATATTAAGCTAAAAAATAGTTTGAAATTTCAGCACTTGCTCATCTTTCTATAAAAGAACTTTAAAGTAATATTTTGGAACCTTCACTAGTAATAGTAATTAAATATTATTCTACATCCAATGATCTTTTTGAGTAGCTATGTATCATATGAGCTACAGACAAAAAATGGAATTAAATTAATTTTGAAAGCATACTAACATAACCCACACATTCCTAACTATGCATATAGAACACAATTATCCTAACAATTCAACATTTCTCCGAATGCTATATCGCAGTTTTCAGCTTTATACATTAATGTCTTTGAACTGTCAGAGATTTTATTAAAAAAATAAAAAACACAGATTAATACAGGAAGAGGGCTAATGAAAGAAGACACGGAAAACTCACATAGATCATAAATGATCAGCTCCATCCATCCATAACTCTGGATCATTCCACAACAGGAAAATGTCCATGTTGAATAAAAGACTCAGGAAAGTCTCCAAACTGTCCAGGTGAAGGATTGAATAGCAAGATGCTGGGAAATTCCATCACTATATAATGCCAGACTGGATTAACAGTATCACATATTTTGTGGACAACCTCAAAACAACTGACCCTTCCCCACAAGTTCCTTCCATTCATGTTCCCAAATTTTTATTAGTCTACATATTTATGTGTCCCACAATATAAAGAGGATTTCTGACAACATCTCCATTTTCATTCTCAATATAACTCCGACCTCTTCTGAATTTCTCTGCAAAAGTTTAAGTAATGATTCCAATCCTGAGCTTTTAGAGAGAAGGAAATGGGGAAGCTAAAGAAGAGGTGGAAGGATGTGCTTTCATGTTATGCAAGGATGAATAACGATGTTTTCCTCCATGGTGTTTGGATCATTGCAACAGGCCACTTAATATTGGCTTTGTCTTGGACTGCAGAAAAGATTGCCTTCTCTGAAAAAAAAATATGACACTCCCTACTCTTTCTTGATCTTCTTTTTCTCCTGTTTCTAAGCAACCTGAAGTGCTCCAATATATCTGTATTTCAAAGATCACAGTTTGTGTTAATTCAAGCACTGAAATACCACCTGATAAAACAAAACAAACAAATATAATTTGATCACAAAAGATTGGACAGAAAGGCCCAACAAAGCCAAGAAAAGACTCATTTACCAACCATGATAAAAAGGAATCTGTTCTCATATACAATTCAAAGCAACTTATCATTGTATCTTTCAACAACAACAAGAAAGAGGGCACTTTGTAAGAAGTCAGCTGCTTAGGCATCAGCTTAGTGGTAAACAATGTCTTCAATCTTCTGCAAAAAGCAGACCCAGTTCTCAAGCTTAGCTTCCTCTCTGGTAACATCTAGGTTTCCTGTGATCCCAATATATTTGGAGGATAACAGTTTAGAGAAATCTCCTATTGTTCCAAATATTGGGACAAGACAGTAAGGATACAGATTTTGACACATGTTTACCTGCCAAACAGGCCAACTGCTGCAGAAATGGGAACAGCTATTTCACCAAGTATAGACCAATGCAAACTGTTCACTGAAACTACAGCAATGAGACTCAAACATGCACTTTCCAGATCCATTAAGGAAAGCACAAATTATAAACACCATAACCAAATAATAATCAAATATTATAAAGTACATGCATGTAAATAAATTGCTTGTCCAAAATTGAGCTAAATTAAACTACACCAAGGACCTCACATCTTTCCCAGAAGCTTGAGAAGTTTAAAGAAGCTGGAGCAGTGTTGAATAACGAAGCTTTTAGATGGATACCTTCTTGGGTTTTTTTTTCTACTTCTCATGACTTTAATTCTCTTAACAAAGACAGTAACAAAGCAAACAACATATTAATAAAAAAAAAGAAAAAGTATCTATTTCCTTTGTAAAAAAGGAAATTGCAAAACAGGACATACTGGCTGAAAAGCAAGTCCAAAGTATAACAATTCACATTGGTATTACAAGCAGGATTCCAAGTCATGATTTCTTTTGCTTAGAGACAGTTGCCATCAGTTGCCATGGAATGACACAGAGCCCATGGATACACAAACCCTTTCAGCAGCAGCTTGCCTTAGTAGTCTACCGTCTTCTGCATGTACATGGGCACTTGTTTACCCACTTAGTCCTTTCTCACTCATCTCCGTCTCATCAAATTTGTTGTTGTTGTTGTTGTTTTTATTGGTATTATTACTATACAAAACATTCTTTGTCACTTGTTTCCTCCAAAAATGTGTCTAGTTAATACCAAACAATATGGAAGAAGAAAATTTCTTCTGTGTATCATTAAGAATAGCCAACTTGCATATACCTATCCAAGAGAAACACAAGATTCCACTTTTTCAACAGATTTATACAGGCTACTTCCTCTATAGTTAGGTGCACCTTGTCCAGTTTGCGACTCTTTTACAACGGATCTAGTACAGCTATGGACAACTCAAGCAGACTTGTAGCTATACTTTAATATAATCAAATAATGTTAATCATCCAAATGAATCCCTAATGTGCATACAGCTGATCTCAGAACAGCCACAACAGTTGCTGTCTCTCAAGCTAATAGCCAAGTAACCTGACAACACTAGTTCCCTAATGCAGACTTAGGTGTGTCTAAAGCGTTATATGTTAACACATGCTAAGGTAAACCTCATTCTGCTGAAACCTCTTTGGAGAATGCCAACATATAGATGTCATTTTTTTCTCTTTCTGGCAAACTGAACCAATTAACATTTATGAAAACATTTTCTCCTGTAAGCAGCCAACTTTATTGATATCAGGGCCCACTTCATATCAATAAGGAAGCACAAGTAGGTGGGAATAAATCCCGGTAACCAATACAAAAATAGAATATGCTGGGCAAAATTAACTATATGAACATGTGAGTATTATTGCAGTGATATCATCTCCCCCACTCTACATAATTTACATTGATGTTTATTAGCAGCATGTGTTCCTTGGGCAAGAATATCTAAGACTGTAGTCTCGCAGAAAAGTTAGGAAAAGCCCATTTAAAGCAGATTATTAGGGAATCATAAGGGAAATGGAATTAAGGCTCAATACTGAATATAAGAGACATTTTCAAAATGCTTCTATATTCAAATCAAGGTTTTTGTACCCTAACCCTTAAAATGTTATTGTCTGCTACCAGATTTTTGGGACAGCTGCTCTGACAAAGAGCTGAGAAATATAAGCCAAGATCCAATGGACTATCACAAAGCCCAACTGCTCATCCACACTGTTGTTTTGTCTTTGAAATAATTCAGGGCCAAATATCACCACTCAGTCTATTTAGAGTCAGGATTCTCTCACATTCATTGGAATCCAAGGCAGGAATCCATGAACTCTCTTCGAGACAAAGCAACTGATTAAAAATACCCAAACTATTCACTTCTCACATAGAGTTCCCACATGGTGCTCTTCCCAGATATGTTCAACTGCACTTCCCATCATCTATAGAAGGGGGAGTCTAGAGTGTATAAAAGACACTAAGGTCTGGAGAAGGCTATACCAAACCAGGGTGCTGTCCTCCTACCTAGACAGAGACCCATCCCTACCCAAACTTCCTGAAGAACCTCAAAAAATCAGAACGAAGCTTCAGCTTTCCATTGGGCAGGTACAACGTGCACATTCTTTTTCCCGGTGGTGTGTGTGTGTGTATGTGTGTCAAAGGAAAAGCCCTGGAGGCGTGCCCCCGGAGTTCACACCTAATATCTACCACACCCAGTCCAAGTCTGCTGCATCTCTGAATCCCACTTATCCCACGGAGATGATGCTCTTCCCATCTCCCCTCCACCCGCTTTCCAGCACCCCGTTATGTCAGCGCCGCACCGCGCCACGCCTCCATAGCATGTTCATCCCCCCGTGAAGCCCGCCACGGCCCGGCTTCTCCTCTGCATCCGTCCCCTTCCTGGACCCCGCGCCGCACATCCCTTCCTCCCCTGATGCGAGGACCCCCACCGGATCCCGCCCATCTTACCTGGGCACGCAGCTGGGCGCTGAGCGATCGATTTCCCAGGTGGCGAAGAGGTTCATGGGCACCGGGACCGGCCCGAGCCCCCCAGAGACCCCCGATGCCGCCGCGCAAGTGCCCATCGGGGGAAAAGCATTACTGGCCGCCCCCCCGGGCCCGGACCCGGACCCCAGCGAGCCCGCTGTCGTCGCCGCCGCCGCCGCCATCGCGCCGCTACCCTGGAACCTAAACTGGGTGCGGTGGGAGGGAAGGTAGGGGGGCGGCCGGGACCCTCGGCCCAGCCCCGATCCCCTCCTCACGGCACGATCGGGGCGGAGCCTCTAACGAGGCAGCCAATCAGGAACGACGGAGGCAAACCTTGCCGCGCCGGTAGGCCAACCAGCGTGCAGGGGAGAAACTGTTTCCACAGCATCAGCCAATTCCGACGCGAGGGGCAGGCTTTGAAAAGGGGAAGGCTTGAACGAGGCGTGGCCTGGGGAAAGAAGAGTTTAAATAGGGAGGGGAAACAGACTTTAAGGATTGGAAAGAACTTGAGTGACACGTAGTTTACCCAATAAAGAAAGAGACTACTAATAAAAGCCTTCTTCATGGTTCTGTCTCTGTTGTGACTGTGTTATCTATTTTTTTTAAATAGTATTGATGTGTACTGTGGGATTTTCAATTCAATAAACAAACGTGTACGGAATCGGTGAAGTCATATGGTACTATGGCCAGAACAACCCTGGTCACAAATTGTACATGGGAAGAAGGGCAATTGAGCTGCTGCTGGACCAAAATTTGCTCATGATCTCCAAAGATGTGGGGGGGGGGGGGATTCCCCAAAGTTAGAGAAATGGCTGGCAAACATGCACCCTCACACTTATCCAATGGGAGCACATGGGCTAGTCCTGGAGATGAAATCTAGGGCTCTATAGTTAGCAGGTATCTAAAATGCCCTTTCAGGGTATGGCAGATAATGGGCAAATGAAAGCAGACCCAGTACCAATGAAGGCTATCCAAGCAGTGTTTCTCAACCATAGCTGCTTTAAGATGTGCGGACGTCAACTCCCAGAATGCTGGTTGGAGGCTTGAAAAATATCTCTTTTGCTGACAATCTCTGGTCATCCAGATTTCTTTTTTCCCCCCTCTTATTTATTTAATGGGAAGCCAATACAATCTATGTCCATTGAAAAACCACATTCCAGGCAAACAGGTACAACATAAAAATGATAACTCTTGTTGCATGAAGGTGTACATTAGTTAGAACTTTCCTAGGATCTTCTGTTGACAAAAACCACAAACAATTTCCATGTTAACTTCAGTGAAGCCATTTCAAAGATAATGTTACCATAAAGAAACTACATTTTTGCCATCAGTATTTGGATACTTCCCAATAAAATCTACAGAAAACTCTTCTTAATATTAGGACACAATCCTTCCGTTTATATTTCAAAAAGTTTCCATATCTTCTTCTCTTAAAATCCACAAATAAAAATTCACACACCTAAATTTCAGGCCAACGTGAATAGTAGAAACCTCTGCCCACTGCCAAATAGTCAAGGCTTGGATACATGACCCTTGCCAACATGTAACTGCAAGTGTAGACAGTTGCTTTTCTAAAAAGGAAATGGGAAAAATTGGGAAGCACAACGGCAGTAGGATCACAAAAGTCTGACACAATTGACAGTGTATAATGAGCACAAGAATTCAAAACAGACAACTGGAAATAATATTTAAAACATAGGAATGTGGTGTTGGTTTTAATTCAGTGTTATATACCACATTACAAAAGAACTATTATTTAAAAATAAAAAAGGAGAAAGGGAAAGGGGGGGAAAAACCAAACATTCTAAATTGTTGAATGGCCTCCTGTCTGTTCCTGATAAACCTCAATCACGTCTTCTTCTTCCATTCCAAGCTCTTTTAGAGTATGAGTATCAGTAATTCTCTGACCCTCAAAGAGAAACCTGAGTGAATTCATTGGGACTCCCTGTCTCTGACAGTATAATTCTTTAAGTCAGGCATGTCCAAAGTGCGGCCCGGGGGCCAAATGCGGCCCTTTTTCAAATTGCAAGCGGCCCGCAGCCTCTTCTCCCCACCGAGTTATTTGTTTAGTCTTTCATAAAATACCGTAATTTTCGGAGTATAAAGATGCATTTTTCCCCCTCAAAAAAGAGGCTAAAAATCTGGGTGCATCTTATACACTGAATACAGCATTTTTTGCCTCCCAAAACTCTGCCCCCTTCACCAAAATGGCTGTGCATAGCCTTTAGGAGGTTTTCAGAGTGCTCCTGAGGGCTGTGGAGGGCATAAATGAGCAAAAAACGGGCCGTTTTTTGCTCAACTTTCCTCCCCCCCCAGCCCCCAGGAGCACTCTAGAAGCCTCTTAAGGGCTATTCATGCCCTTTAAAAAAAAGGCCCGTTTTCACGAAAAATGGGCCGTTTTGGGGAGAGTGCAAAAACTTTTTTTTTAATTTGCCTCTTCAAAATCTTGGTGCGTCTTATACTCCGAAAAATACGGTAGTTAATTCACATTTAATGTTAAGGGTTCAAAGAATGTCAGGCTGAATGATCGGCCCCACACATTTTCACCTCACCAAATCTGGCCCTCCTTGCAAAAAGTTTGGACACCCCTGCTTTAAGTGGTCATCCAGATTTCTGTTGCCCGGATCCCTTAACCCTACAACCAGTATCAGCATAGAGAAAAGCTAGGGTTTGACACTGGATTTTAGCAATGTCTCTATGTTCAGTAAGCTAACTCCAGACTTATTTCCAAAGTAAGTGTGGAAAGCTGGCTATATATTTACCTTTAAATGGTATTCTTGTTAATTGCCATCCAGTATTGATTGGTGTCAGTGGCGGATTAAGGCTCACTGGTGCCCTAGCACTCACAAATCTTAGTGCCCCTCCTTAGTACATACTGTACAAATCTTCATTTGTTTTTTTTTCTTTCTTTCTCAACTTTGTGGTGCCCTCTTTGGGCCTGGTGCCCTAAGCACGTGCTTAGTCTGTTTAATGGTTAATACACCACTGATTGGTGTTGATTCTTAGTGACTACACAGATTTTCTTCTACACAATCTGTTCCAACGCGGTCTTTCAAGTCTTCTAGTCTTGCACCCATTGCCACTGTAACTGAATCCATCCAACTTTCTGCTAGGCGTTCTCTCTCTTTTTTTTTTTCTTATTCCTTCCATCTTTCCGAGTATTATTGGGTTTTTACATGGTATACATGTTTTATGTTTTATATACTCCATTGTACGCCGTCCCGAGTCCTGTCTGGAAAGGGAGCGGCTAATAAATTTAAATTTACTATTATTATTTTTTTTATTTTTTTGTTATGATTTATTTATTAAACTATTTAAAGGACCAAAATAAATAGGTACATTAAAAAGAGACATTGTGTATAAGGAAAATAAATAATTAAATAAAAAAGTAAATAAAATATTTACAAATACCATAACTTTTTAATTAATTAATTAAATGACTAGATTTTTCTTGCAAGTAATTAGTTCATTATTTCTAGTCATTTAATTAATTAATTAAAATGTTATGATAGTAAGTTCATTATTTAGGGACGCAGTGGCTCAGTGGCTAAGACGCTGAGCTTGTTGATCAGAAAGGTCGGCAATTCGGAGGTTCAAATCCCTAGTGCTGTGTAATGGAGTGAACTCCCGTTACTTGTCCCAGCTTCTGCCAAACTAGCAGTTTGAAAGCGCATAAAAAATGCAAGTAGAAAAATAGGGACCATCTTTCGTGGGAAGGTAACAGTGCTCCATGCGCCTTCAGTGTTTAGTCATGACCACGGAGACCTCTTTGGACAGCGCTGGCTCTTCGGCTTTGAAATGGTGATGAGCACCGCCCCCTAGAGTCGGGAATGACTTGCACATATGTGCAAGGGGAACCTATACTTTTACCTTAAATTCATTATGTTATCTGAAGAAAGAACTTGAAATCTCTATAAAACTGTATTATATTAATATATTATGTTATATTGTATTAGAGTTTAACATTGACATCCCGACTTCCGGTTCCGGCTGCGGTTCGCGACGGGCAAGCTTTGCTCGCCCCGCGCACTCCTGGTGGGCTCCCCTTTGATTGGGGGGGGCACAGGACGCCTTGGAGGGGCTCCTGCCGAGGGGGCGGCGTAGCGGGGGACCCCCTGTGTCGGCGGCAGCCGGGGGGGCTCCCCGCATCACCCTAGGCATCGGGAGGCAAGAGGGGAGGCACTGCGGTGTCCAGGCAGCTGGACATACTGAAGATTTGAAGGACGCAGTTGCAATGCGGTGAGATGGAGATTCCCCCCGTTCCCTTTCATGAGTGAAGGAAAATAAAAAGACTGTCAGCCTTTTGAAAAAACTTTCAACCTGTCCCTGGGAAGTGTGATTGGAGGGAGGGGGGTTTCCCCCCCCCCTTGGACAAGTGGCTTTAAACTGTTCTGCTCTCTGCCCCCAGAGGAGGGGGGGGAGCCCGGAATGAAATCACGCTCATAGCAAATGCAGATTTCTTTTTACTGTAATTGTGAAAATGAGGTGATGATCTGTTTCCTTCTGAAAACTTTGAAAACTTTTGGTCTGTTGCTCTCTGATCCCGGAACTGGCAGGGCAAGATGGCACACTTCCGTCGTCTTCATGTACTTTGAAATTTGACTCCACCCACAGAAACTGCTGGCATTTGTCTTTGTCTCCATGACACTCAGAGAAATCTCTTGTTACATTTTACCCTGGACTTGGAACAAAGGATTTTATTGCTTTATTGCCTGGAACTAGAATTGAGAAAAGGTCCTTATCTGTCTGGACTTCCTGCCTCGCGATCTCTCTTGGCTATCCACCTTCCCAATTGTTTCCTCTCTGTATTGACATTGTCATCTCTGAGCTTTGCTTACTACAATGCCACCTAAAAGACCACCACCGGGGAAACCGGGTTTTGCTGGCTCCGCCCCAGCATCTTCAACGTCCAGCCCCAGCGGACAACAGACACCAACTTCTTTGTTCCAGCCTAAGCCCCCTAAGGTGGACTTTCAACAGATGTTTCAACAACGCTTAAAGGGGCAGGAGGACTTAAACAATCAATTGAAAGAAATGAACAAGCAGCTCAAAGAGAACCAAGACCAAGCGATCCAAAATTCACGAAGATTGATCTGATATTGTCAAATATTGACACTGCCAGCAAAATATTCAGCCAAATTTTTCCTCATGACCCTCAGTATATAACTTTTTAAAATGTTCTTATTTATTTGTTCTTTTAGGAACAATTTGTAGTAGAAATCAAGGTTTTAATTCAAACTTTGTTTATTTTTTTAAATAACGTTTTATTTCTTTCAAGGACTTCTGAACTGTTATATTGACCACCATGTTTGATAAAACGTTCTTTCTATATCTCAATATTTCCAATATTTTTAAGATATAATTTATCAATTTTTAATTTATGTTCCATCTGTACAATTTTCTATATGGACTGTTGCTTTATGATTAAGTTTTATATGAGGACTGTAAGATGTTCCGGGATCCCATCTTTCTAAGGTTATCCCATAGTTTCACATGGTTGACCTAACTGAAAGCCTTTCTCTAATCAGTGAAGCATATTTTGACTTGTAGGGTCTGGTCTTGGTTGGATGAGTCTTAGCATTATTTATTTCACTGGTATGTGATGTTAGGAATATTGTGTTAAGTCTTCTTTCTTTGATATGTAAAATGACCTCTTCCAATCTATTGGCTCTTATGTATTGTTCTCCTTTGATAGTGTAGCATGGTTAGAACCATCACTGATTCTTCTTCTGTTGCTTGCCATATTTCTATAGATATTCCATCAATCTTTTTAACTTGGTAATAGTCATCTCATATACTAATACTAAAGGTTCCTGTAAATATTATTTTCTAAGGTATCTTGGATGTTGACATCCATATTGTAGAGGATTTCACTATATGTGAAGGAAATCCTGCCATGCGTGACCCTAACTACTTTAAAGGATTGACAATAACCTTGAAATCCTGTTAGTTTTTCTCCATATTATATAAAAAAATTCTAATGAATGTTATTTGATCACCAACTGCATTGTAGCCAAGTACTTTTGCTATATTCTTTCTGACTATGAAAATGACACTATCCCTTTTTTCATATCCTGAGTAGTAAATAGTATGATTGAAAGTGTCAAATTCTCTTTCAATTCATTGATGCCTAAGCTGTCAATATGTAGTTGACTCATCTTTAGCTACACTGAGTTTTTCCATATTCATGCTTCTTACATTATATGTTCCCCCTGAGACTCTGCATCTTTGGATCCCCCCCCCCTTTGCATGGCAACATCAGCTACTAGATGTCCTAAAGGGCTTGAACTAGCTGCACGATTTATCACCATTAATAGCCAATTTGGTATAGTTATTAAAAGTATTGCCCAGGTGACTGATCTACTCCTACTGGAGGCACAAAACCATCTGGATGACTTTCAGCAAATCGCCTCTTTCAGCCTAGGAAGAAACAATAATAAATTAATCCTGCAAATGTTGCCAAGAAAACTGTATAGCCTTGTCTTGTTGTTGCCAGGAGTCAAGACTGATTTGAGGGCACAGGAATAATAACAAACAATATTAGTACACCCAAAGTTGTTCATTCAATCTGAATCGTGCATCATCTGGCACTATATCTTTGTTTCCTAGGAACATCCCATTGCATTACAATGAGGTAGAAAACCAGGACAGAATATTCATCTATCAATAGTCTCAATCCCAAATTGTATATATAGAGATCTGAATGTCTTGCCCCCATCATATAAATAAATATTTTTTTAAAAAACCCTCCTATTTGCAAACATTACCAATCGTGGCTGAGCGGCAATGACACCTACCGAATCATCTATAGGGAGGAGGGGGAGGAGTGGATTTGGAGAAAAACATGTATGTCCAACGTCCTTTCCTGCATCTCAACCTGCAAAACATGCATGTGATGGAAATGAAACCCCTAATCTTCAAGGCCCAGTAGCTCAGTCAATCTTCACCTGTCAGGTCTTAATCCCCTTATATTGTGTGTGCGTGTGTGTTCCCTGCTGAATCACAAACTAATCAGTCACACTTTTAGCCTGGCATATTCTACAAATTCAATGGCACATGATCAGTTTATGGTTTATGGTAATTTTATGGTTTATAGTTCAGTGAGTTCTGCAATGCCACAAATATTGAAGTACTTGGATAAAGATAGCCATGGGAACACAGTCATAAAATATGCTAACTCAGCCATCAAATGAAAAGGAAGTGGTTCTATACAACACAACACAATGTGTATACATATGTATTTCTGTATAATTACAATGTATATCAGAAATGTAGTGGATATTACTGATTGAGATTCTTAACAAAAAAAGATATAGCAAAAGAACTTTAAAACTTTAACTTTTATCAATAAATCTCAAAGCCTTAGTTTAATCAATATCTAGGTTAATCAGTATCCAAAGTATTATTCATTGGCTGCTAAAAATTGTACAGATTTTGACTACTGTAAATACCACAATTAGTCACACTTCTGAAACCTCAAGATTGTTTTACTCCAGTAATGTATAAATACATATAATCAAATGCCAATATGTTCTTTTACAAAGTTTGCTACAGATTGAAAAAAGGAGCTAAACTAAAAATAATTATTTGGACTGCTGGGAAAACAAAGTGATAATTAAAACAAAATATATGGGAGAAATGATCAAAAACAAAAGTAGTCTTTGATATAATCTGATTTTTCCTCATTTCATTACATCTTATAAATGGAAGGTTGGGGCAAAAATATGCAGCACTACTATGTATGTCTCTCTTCTAGCTTTATTTTTGATGCTTTTTGCTAAGTATAAATGTTCACCTCTTTTAAAAGAGCCTTGCTACTTTTAATGAATTTACTCCCTTTGAGATGAAACTCAATCTATGAAGTTAAATCAAGATATCTTTTACTATTTATTTGCTCCCATACTCAAAAGGAGCTAGCTATGTCAGTCAAAAACGTTTGGTTCCCGGGGAGGCATGTTTAGAAGTAGATACCTTATCAATTCTTAAAATGTAGCAGAGTGTACTGGTGACAATTAGATGATGGCACATCTTGCCTCAAAAGAGAAGAGAAGGAAAACCAGCAGCAATGTGGGTGGACTCAGTTACATTGGTGATGAGTGCACTATTAGGAGACTTGAAAGAAAGATTAGGAATAGATTGTCCTATAGAAAATCTGTGTACCCCATAGGTCAAAAACAACTTGATGGTATATACTCAATTAATTAACATCTTGCCTCCCCGTTCCATAGTGACATTAACTCTTCAATGTGATAATAAGTAATAGCAGACAGAAACTGCCTCAAAGCAGTCACAAGTCCCCCACATTCTATAAGTTGGTGAGTTTTGTGTTGTTTTTATCTTGATCTCCTTTTTCTGCCTTAGACCTTGCTAAGCTAATGTTTCTATGGATCATGAAGTGATTCTGCAGTTGATGTGGAATGCAGAACTAGTTCTCCCAATCTGAAGTCTAGCATGATTTAGTATGTAGTAATTGCTTTCAGCAAGCTTTTGAAAATATGAAACTACCTTATCAGTTGTAATTCAATAAAAGGATACTTGTCTACTGCAGAAATATTGCACCTATAGCAAATTGCCCATACAAACTTTAAACAGGAATAATTTCTAAACTGCATTAGAGGAGAGTTGATCAGGACTTTGGAGACCAGCATTTGTACAACAAGCAATTATCATGAAATAAGGAGCAGATTCTGTGAACTACAGAATCTATGCACCTCATACATCAATAATTTGCTGAAGTGGCAGAAACCAAGAAGGGTTATTGAAGATTTAAGTTTGTTGGCAGATTCAACCCCACAGATGCTCTAATCCAATTATTATACAGAAAATGACACTTATTTTAATACATTTATTTTTGCAGTGATGCTTTATCATTTCTAGTTCTTAGGTTTTTATGCAATGATTATAAGAAAATACTTTAAAATGCTTCCAATAGTCCTTACTTTTAAAAAACAGCAAACATAGAGTCCTACCAATTAACCCAAAAATTAATTTGATGACCTCAATTTCTTTTGAGTAATTTCTTTGGTGCTGCTAATGATATATGTTTCCCCCCTCATTTTGTGCATTATCAATTTTTTTCTACATTGCGTGCCTATGTCTCCTATAAGGTAAGCATACTTGCTGTGATTTTGGCCAGATTGTGGTAAGAAAATGCCTTGTAAGAATTTAGCCATAAAATGATAATGTTCCTTCAGTTGAGAATCCCTGTCCAAACTCATGCTGGCTGGGGAATTCTGAGAGTTGAAGTCCACAAGTCTTAAAGTTCCAAGTTTGGACACCCCTGCTGTAATGAGATACCAATAAACAATCAACGTCTGTTCAGTTTGGCACCCTCCAGCTATAAAAGAGGATCAAAGAAGCAATTTGGAGACAGCTTATAGTTTAAATCCTGGGAAAAGCAAGGGAATATAGAGCTTTGGAATTGTGAATTCAAAAGGGTACAGCCAATTACATGCAAAGTTAGTGGACTTGCTACTTTTCCATGAATTCCCCCAAAAGCAACAAAAGTCAAAACACCATTAAATCTTCAGCTGAAACCTACAGTAAATGAAGGACTTATAGCTGAATATCAAATCAATATTTTAGAAATCTATATACTACTAAAACCCTTGTGTCTGATTGTTTGCAACCTTCAGTTGGGTGAAATAGTTCATCCTAGACAACAATTTTTAAATCAATATATCTCAAATGGGCTTATAGAATATATCCAAAATCCAGGACCCATGACTCCCATGAGACAGAATTTTGACAAAGTTGTCACCATTTCAGTATTGCTGCACTGTAATACTGCAATGCTGCCAAAATCATCCATGGTCACCGGATCATCATTTCCAATACTCCCTGCTGGCTTCCTACAAGGAAAGTCAGTGGAGAAGCCAGTGGGAAGTCAGAGGTTTCTGTTCCCAGTGATTTTTTGCCTGCCTGTGGTCACTCTGTTTCTCTGTTTAGGTAGGGAAATATATCTGAAACAATGATCCAAAGGGTCATGGGTTGTCTATAATATTAAGCTTCTAATTATTTCGCCTTGGTATTTACTTCTGTGGAGGAAAACTAGGAGAAAAACAATATTTTTCATAATTATATCAATCCTTTTAATAGCTGCTTGGGATAGCTTCCATCACACATTTCATGAATTTCTCCTTGTTATTAAAGTCTGCATAGCAGTTAAGATAACAGTGTCACATATTAGCAAGATTTATATTGTTTCATATGTATTATATATGTGCCTGTTTAAGCACATAAAATTTTGAAATAAGTAATGAAAAAAGCTCAGTTAACCAGAGAACAAATGGCAGATTCCTATTATATGTAATCTGTTTTGACAGTTGAAAAAGAGCAAGGCAGCTGAACCTCTGTATCAGATAAGATCCTAAATTTCCAATAGCAAATAACGTCTGGCATATTATGATGCATAGAAGAAAAGGGGAGCTTTAATTAATTCTTTAGGGACTTCCCCTCCATACAGCCAAGAAGGGAATTAACTGCTCTACATTAGAAATAGAATTTGTTATTGGGTAGTGGCTTTGTTTTCAAATTCATCAATATAAAGGTACGCCACTTTACACTTGTCAGTTTACCTTGCCAGTTGAAAAAAGAAATAATAAAAACAGGCCTTCCTTATGGATCAATAAAGGTTAGCTTCTAATATAATGTGCTATTATATATTGGCAAGAAAAACTATCTTGCATTTAATAAAAATGAATATTTTACATGATGCACGTAGGGGAGGGATTAAAGATATTTAGGTAGTCCTTGATTTACAATCACAATATGGACCAGAATTTGCATTGCTAAGAAGGGTAGTTATTACGTAAATCATGCCCAATTTTAGGACCTTTTTGACAGAGTAGTTAAGCAAATAACTGCAGTTATTAAGTGAATATCATGGTTGTTAAGTGAATCCGGCTTCCCCCATTGACTTTGTTTATTGGAAGCCAGCTAGGAAGGTCACAAATGGCAATCGTATGACTGCAAGGTTCTGCAAACATCATAAATATATGCTGGTTGTCAAGCACCCAAATTTTGATCATCTGACCATGAGGATGCTATGAAAGTCTTAAGTGAAAGACGTGGTCGTAAGTAACTTTTTTAGTGCTGTTGTAACTTTACTTTACTTTACTTTGTTGTCATTGTATGTATATACACAGTTTACACATACAACGAAATTCACATAACACCCAAAGACCAGCCCAATGCATATAACAATCCCCAAACACATCACCACCCACCCAAAAAATTCCCCGCCCCTAAACCACCCAAGCATTAACACAACAGACCAAGTAATGCTGTCCAATAGGTCACTGACGGTGGTCCTTTAGTTCATTGTTGACTGCAATTATAGCTCTGGGATAAAAGCTATTCAAAAGACGTGTGGTCTGAATTTTAATTGTTCTGTGTCTTCTGCCAGAAGGCAACAGTCTAAAAAGATTGTAAGCAGGATGGGAAGAGTCTCTGAGAATGTTATGCAACTTCCTCAAACAGCGAGATGCGAAGATGTCATCCAGGGCTGGTAGCTGAAGCCCAGTGATATTTTGGGCAGTTTGAATTATTCTAACGATCATTAAACAAATGGGTTTAGGTCAAGGACTACCTGTATTATTCTATCCTAGGTGACTACAGGTTACTTAATGGCTGTCATCTGAGCTATCTGCCTCTGAATCCCAGTAAGGTAGTCCTTGACTTACAACCATTCATTTAGTGACTGTTCAACATTTACAACGGCACTGAAAAATGTGATTTATGACTCTTCTATAACTTACGACCGTGGCAGCATCCCCATGATCAAAATTCAGTTGCTTGGCAACTGGCTCATATTTGTGATCGTTGCAGTGTCCCGGGATCGTGTGATCACCTTTTGCAAACTTCTGACAAGCAAAGTTAATGAGGAAACCAGATTCACTTAACAACTGTGTTACAAACTTAACAACTGCAGTGATTCACTTAACACCTGTGGCAAGAAAGATCATAAAATGGGGCACTTAAGAAATATCTCACAGCAACAGAATTTTTGGACTCAATTGTGGTCGTCAGTCGAGGACTAGCTGTAGTTGGAACGATAGCTTCTGTGTTCTGACTGTGATTGGCCAAAGTAAAATACAAGAACACTGACAAACTACTTGGTGTAAGCCAGCAAGCCTCACCATATGTTCCTATTAAACACAGATTGGAAATCCTTCAAAATAAGTCTTACCAGTGGGAAACACCAGGCAGTGCATTCCAGCATGCTTAAATGTCCATGTGTTTTTGCATACTCATTTGTATATTATAGATACAACTCGGGTGGCTGTGTGTCGTATTTAAGAGTCTTCTTTTTGAAGGGCTTTCAGAGGACAGTTCCCTATTTTATTTTAAGATATCCTATTTCAGCCTTCCCCAATATAGTTTTCTTCTAATGTACTGGAATTCCCAGTCGATCTGGCAGAAGGGAATTCTGAGAGTTGTAGTTCCAACTTACCGGTATATCGAAGGCAGTTGATGACAGAAGACTGTCCTTTTTGAAAAGCTTTCTAGTCCATGCCCAAATATAAAAAACTAGAACTATAAGAAGAAGTGAAAGCATGTGCTTGAAATTGATGAAAGAACATAGATAGCAGACTAAGCAGGCACAGAAGTTAACCTTGTCATAGTTGTTAGCACTACAATAATTCATACCGTGGTTCTGTTTCATCAAGAAATTCCAGGATTATTGGCTAAACTGAGAAGTCGGGGGGGGGGGGGAAATCAAGCAGAAACCAGTGGCAAACCTAATTATTTAAAGATTTGGAACTTCGATGTAAGCATGTATGTATGTGTAAACATACATGCACCCACATATGTCATGTATTAAGCTGTGTTTTTTAATTCCTTCATGAGGGGGTTAGTCTTAATGCCACAAACGGCCAGTAAGATTTCACCCTCAAAGACATCCTGAGAATGGAAGAATGATAGATGTACTAATAACATTAAAAACATTTTTGCAGGAGGAGAAAGTAGTAGCCATTGGGGAGTAAAAAAAAAAGGAAAGTGTTTATAAGGGACATTTATGGCATGTAAGCACTAACAGTTAAGGTTATTAATTCCAAACAGATATGATTAATGGATACAAAGCAATGTAGCAGCAGTTTTAAAAATAGTTTGGAATTATTCATCGAAGTAACCTAAATGTTTCCCAATTTATTTTTTGCGTAAATTTTCAACTACTGTAGACTTATAAAGATGTGGGGGTGAAAATAGGTCATATAGGATTTATTTAGGATTACCTCAAGAAAGCCCCCTCCCATTCTATGTACAAGAGCTGATCAGTCTACCATCTTAATTTTACTTGCAGATGAGGAATTGGCCAGGAATCAGAAATGCACCTGAGGGCAGAAGCCTTGCTTAGATGGCACAGAGCTTGATTCTCGAACCTCCAAGACAGCAGATGGGCCTCAGAAGGAAGTTCAATAGGAACATCCAAGGATGGCCTGATACTGCCTCCTCTTCACCCACACCCTTGTGTGAGGCAGCCATCTTATTCTGCCCAAGGACATGTCTGGCCTGATTTTCCTCTGAGAGACAATTCCTGAGGGACAATGCCATAGAAAAATAGTCCTTTCTAACTACCAGCTGAGACTCTAATATTTATTCCAAACAGGGACTTATAAGGATTGTTTTAATATTAGATATCCTACATTAGATATCCCAGATTTGTCAATATTTTATTGCTATATGGGACATTCTGTATGTGCAAGTGCATAATACATTGGTACAAATTAAAAGTAGCAGGATCTTGGTCCCTTCTTGTTCTCTCACGTCTGATGAGAAACTATATTTGTCCAAGCAGGTCTTTTCTGAAATAAATTTCTTCCAAATGAGGAAGCATATGGGTCCTTAAAGAATTCCCATTCTATGTCACCCCAAAATATGTTGAAGCATGGAACTCCCAAAGCACTAACCTCAACATTAGAAGCAACTTCATGTTCTACCTCTGGCAAGGAATGCTTTGTTGGTTACATCAGTTTTTCTCAACATCAGAACTTGAAGATTTGTGAAATTCCACTTCCAGGATTTCCTAGCTGGCATATGGAATTCTAGGAATTGAAGTTCATATATTTTAAACTTGCTGGAGTTGTGAAAACTGGATCAGTTTATTAGTTAGTTTAGTTTATTAAATTTATAAACCGCCCCCTCTCCCCGAAGGGACTCACATTACTAAGCAGGTAACTCTACTTCTCATCAGGGGCCCAAGCCTAGAAGAGCCCTATTGTATTTCTCTAATCAACAGCAGAGATTGTCAGGATATCCATGGCAAAGAGGCCCTCCTTATCTATGGGACTTGATCGTGATGGCGAACCTATACCACGCATGCCACAAGTGTCACGCGGAGCCCTTTCTGTGGGCACGTGAGCCATTGCCCAGCTCAGCTCCAGTGCGCATGTGCGCATGCACCTCCTGATGGCCAGCTGATTTTCAGGTTTCTGCCGGGCATGCAGTTCAGGGTCTGGCTGTACTGCACCAGGAACATGTCTGCTGACAGAAGTGTTTTTACCACGGCAAATGCGGCAGCCTCGGCTCTGACCCAGGACCACTTCGCATTCTTCGCCAGGAGATGATGTAAGGGCTCAGCAACAGTGGCTTTCTGTTTAAGAAAGATGCTGTAGAAATTAAGGAGCCCGAGGAACGCCTGCAACTCGGTTTGATTGCGAGGTGTAGGGGCATCTTGGATTGCTTGAATTATTTTAGTGTTTGGGTGAATCCCGGAGCCGTCGATTAGGTACCCTGAGAATTCAACCCTTGCCACGTTAATTTGGCATTTTTCTTTATTGAGGCAGAGGCCTTTGTCTTGAATTCTGGTCAAAACAGTTCGCAAACATTTAAAAGTTGTGCCTCATATGCAGCCGATACAAAGATGTCATCAAAATAGGGGACGACTCCTGGAATCCCCTGCAAAAGCCGTTCCATGATGCTTTGGAACAGTCCTGGGCAATAGTAACTCCAAATTGCAGACGGTGACATTTGAATGCACCCCTGTGCGTCACAATGGTTTGGGCCTCCACCGTAGCGCCATCTACAGGCAATTGTTGGTATGCCTGTGCCGTGTCCAATTTAGTGAATACTTTGCCGGAGCCTAAAGAATGTAATAAGTGCTGTACAATGGGTACAGGGTAAGCGCTTTGTTGTAACACTTTATTGATTGTGCATTTGTAGTCCGCACAGATGCGGAAAGACTCGTCAGATTTGATCGATGTCATTATAGGGGTCTCCCAGCGTGCGTGATCAACCGGCTCTAGGATTCACTGGCCTACGAGCTTGTCAATTTCCGGATCAATTTTTGGGCGGAGAGCGAAAGGTACTCTCCTGGGTTTTAGCCTTATGGGGGCTATGTTGGCGTCCAAATTAAAAGAGATTGGAGTCCCCACATACTTACCCAGATCAGTGCCAAAGACGTCCTTGAACTCCTTAAAAATTGCTTCAGCGCTCTCGTCTTTCAAGGCGTTGATACCGGTCACTTCTAGGCCCAGGGCTTGGAACCAGTCAAGCCCCAGGAGGCTCTGAAGGTTGCCGCTGACCACCATCACTGGGAGCGGGCCGCTGTATTTCTTGAATTGCACCCGGAAGATGCTCTGGCCCACGATGGGGACTCGGTTCCCCTGGTAATTGCGAGGGCGGATGTCAGGGGTGCATAGATGCTGCTTCTTCAGGATAGGGATAGCCCACTTGAGCGTGGACCACGGCATGATAGCAGTGATGACCCCGTGTCGATCTCCATTTCACATGGAGAGCCCTTGATGAGGACTGTGACCTTCAGCTTTTTGGGCTGCCTAGTGCAGACTTGGCCAATTGAGGTGTGGTAGGTGACCCTGGTGTCACCCTCTGAGCACCATGGTGGCTTCTGCCATGCCCCTTGGTTGGGCCACTGCTGGCGGTTAAACTGGCTTCTTGGCTGTCAGGTTGTCATGGGGTGCTCGCTTCTGCAAATTTTGGCGATGTACCCCTTCCGCTCACAGCGCTGGCAGATAGCGTCACAGAAATGGCAAGCTGATTGGGCATAGTCTCCTCCGCAGCTAGCGCAAGGAGGGAATCGTGGTTCGAATTTGCATGCAGGCTTGGCAAGGCTACTGCGCATGCGGCAGCTGTCATCTTTTTCGCCTTCTGAACTCTCGGCCTCTGCAGCCTCGCGATGTATGTGTTTGTTGTTTCGCGTGTCTTGTGTAGTGCTTGGCGCTGCAGGCTTTCTGTTGACTTGACGGCCGATTCTGATGCCCTGGCTTTGTCCAAGGCAATTTGTAGAGTGAGGTTAGATTTGGCAAGTAACCTCCTCTGTAAATTAATGTCCCGCACACCGCATATGATGCGGTCAAGAATAAGCTCGGCAAGGTCTCGGAACTCGCAGTACGCTGCAGCCTTTCGTAGCGCCGCAACGTACTTGTTGATTGATTCGCCTTCCTTCCGGTTGCGAATATTAAATTCGTGCCGGCGGACGTGCTTAGACGGCTTGGGAGCGTAGTGAGTCCTCAGTGTCTGCTGGAGCACGGACCAAGCAACCGATTGTAGCCGTGTTGGCTCTGACAGGTCTTTGGCCGTTTCAAACACTTCCCATCCACAGTAACCGAGGAACATGTTCTTCTTGCGGCCTTCAGAAAGGCCCATGAGGTCATTGGCTTCGAGGAAGCAGTCGAACCTCAGCATATATGAGTCCCAGTCCTTGGTGACTGGGTCATATGGAGTCAATGGGGCGTGCATGGCCATTTTGTGTTCTGAGGGCGTTTTGAGTTTGCTGCTCAAAAATGACTGCTCAAAGCCGCACTGAGTTCTGGCTGGATTTACTTGCTGGATTGCTATACTCTTTTTGGTTTGCCTAGTTGTTTTCCAATCCCACCTTCGTCGCCAGTGTTAGATTGGGTAATGGAAAGGCACACACAGGCTAACGGTAACAACAGCTCTTTATTAACTCATTAGCAACTATATACAATCCAGCGAAGGTTGAGTCTGACAGCAGCCCTTTTATAGGGAGCTGTCAGACCCTTCGACCAATGAGATTAAACCTCTGTTCCTGCCGAAACAGAAGACCTTGGTGGAAACCACTATAACTGAAGCTAGTATCTAACAGAAAGTTTTCCAACTAAGGATAGTCTGAGAACCTTCACAATATGGAGCTACATTTAATTTAGAACAATTGAAATCATACAATAATAGTGGTTCAAGTCAATGGAAAAAAATTTGGATTGCGAGCATAAAAAAATGGATGCTTCTATTATCTTAAGAGATCAGAAATGAGTAAAAATGACACAGCCTGAGATTTACGTCAAAAACATATGTATCACAAAATCTACCCAATTCTAATGTAATGCTTCCCAGTCTGCTAGACCAGTGGTCGGCAATCCGCGGCTCGCGAGCCACGTGCGGCTCTTTACACCCTTTAATGCGGCTCTTCTGTGTGCCAGGCGCCCGCTCCCCTCCCTCCTCTTGGGCGGCCGCCCCAAAAGTCACGAAGTCTCTGAGGCTGTAATTTTCTGAGCTGTGCGCGCGCGCCTGTTTTCCACGGCGTGGAGCAGCGGCGAGCGATGATTCCGGAGGCCATCAGTGGGGGGACAGGGTCCCCCCTCGCGTTCCTCATCTTCCCGGATGGCCCCCGGAATCATCGCTCGCCGCGCAGAATCTCGGCGCTACTCTACGCCGTGGAAAACAGGCGCGCGCACACAGCTCAGAAAATTACAGCCTCAGAGACTTCGTAACGGCGGGAACTTGTTGTCACTTGCCCAGGCTTTTCCAGAAGCTTCCCTCCGAAGCGTTCCGAGGAAGGAAGGGCCAGTTGGGAAAGGGGCTTTGCTCCTGCTCCAGGCTGTAAGCTTCCCTCCGAAGTCTTGGGATGTTCTGAGGAGCCCCCCCAAGGCAAAACGCTGCTGCCAGGTAGTTAAAAATATCTCTCTGATTCTGTCAGACTCTGTCAGTCTCTCTCTGATTCCCTCTCTCACTCCCTCTCTCTGTTCCTCTCTCTGTCTGTCTGTCTGTCTGTCTCACTCACACACACACACTGTGGTCACCTTGTTGAGTGTTCCAATCACATTTGAAACACTCAACAACTGGCCTGCATTTATGGTATTTTGCAGCATTCTGCAGTCATAGGACCAATTTTGGTCCTATGACTGCAGAATGCTGCAAAATACCATAAATGCAGGCCAGTTGTTGAGTGTTTCAAATGTGATTGGAACACTCAACAAGGTGACCACAGTGTGTGTGTGTGTGTGAGTGAGACAGACAGACAGAGAGAGGAACAGAGAGAGGGAGTGAGGGAGGGAATCAGAGAGAGACTGACAGACACACACACACACACACACAGACAGAGAGAGATAGAGAGGGGGAGGGAGGGAGGGAGAGAAAGATAGACAGACACAGAGAGAGACACACACAGAGTGAGTGATTAAGTGAATGAGTGAGAGACAGACACACCCACATACACAGAGTGACAGAGAGAGAGGAAGGGAGGGGAGAGAGACAGAGGGAGAGACAGAGACAGACACACACACACACATAGTGAGTGAGAGACAGACAAACACACACACACACAGAGTGACAGAGATGGGGGAAGGAGGAGAGAGAGACAGAGATACAGAGAGAGAGACAGACAGATAGACACCCAGAGAAAATGACAGAGGGAGACAGAGAGGGAGGGAGGGAGAGAGAGACAAAGAGCCAGAGAGAGAGAGAGAGAGAGAAAGAAAAAGAAAAAAAGAAAGTGGGAGAGAGAGATGAAATTAAAAACAACAACATACAAACCTGACTTACTCAAACTATCCAAGGAAATGCAAGGCCAATGTTCAGATTAGTGGTTGTGACTTTGTCAGTCATTGTCAGGATGTAATTTTCTCTACATTGTAAGGCAAATTTTACGGAATTTAACGTTATCGATAAATAATATCGTTCTAAAGTTTTTGTTTTATTAGTTGTGTTATTTGTATCCTCCCGACCTATGTGGATACTTGCATGCAGAATATTCTCAATAAAAACTTATTGAAACTAAAAACAGTGTACCATCCTATGTATTTTCGGTTTTAAAAATGTGGCTCTCAAAATAAATTTCAATCGTGGTTTTGGCGAGATTTGGCTCAGTTGAAAAAAAAGGTTGCCCACCACTGTGCTAGACCACCTCCTAAATTCCTTGTCAGTATAATTGTATTGGCTTATAGCTGTTTAAATCCTTCATTTCAGGAAGGTTGTAGTAGATTATCCAAATATCATCAGATCCTTGCAACACTATGTTGTTTCCAGATCCAGATCTTACTTAGAATTGAAACATTAAGTCCAATAGCTTAGAGTAAACATATTGAATTCAGGGCATTGTTTTTTGGGGGAAAATCTCTCTCACAACCGGAAGTCTTCTCATCTCTGATTTGATGTTATCTTTGTTGTATACAGTACTGCCTTTTGCCAATATTCTAGTTTTAAAATTCAAAGGAAGAATGGACCCAAGTGACAAAGTCAAAATAATACAATTATCTCAGCTCACGTTGTGATTCTTTCAGAAATTGATCCTGCAAGGTGGGGGATTATAGGGCTCAGCTAATCCTCTTGAGCCTCTAGGGATCTCTAGCCTAAATTCTCGTCTATCTTCACCATACTTGATATGCTCTCCAAAAGCTTCCTTTGTGTTATATTATTGTGCTTGTATGACTGCCCTTTAATCTTAGGACAAAATAAATGAATTTATGGGGAAATCCACATTCAATGAATTGCTTGAACAGTGCATTTGATGTTCTAGAAAGAAAGACTGCAATTCTTGAAATATGTAAGAGATAACTAACGGTGCATTGGATAACTTGCTAAAGTATAGCACTGTGGAAAAATAACAATGCTTTTTTGTTAAGGTTCTCTCTCCTGTACAGCTATTAAAGATAATTGATACATTTTCTACAGTTTTACCTCCAATATTTGGGCATTTCTTTTCACTTGTATGAATAAAAGATCATCAGAATTCCACAGCTCTTGCAGTATATAAAATAGAAATAGCAGTAGAGAGAAAGTACATGTTTGATTCATAAAGTTGCAACAGCTCAAATAGCAAGAAAGAATTGATCTGGTTATATATCTTCCTTAGCCTCTCTAAGCCATATTTTTCTCCAACAAATAAAATAATGCATGTCAGCAAAGAGTCCTGGATTTTTAGTCTCTCCCAAATGTCACTAGTGACTTTCTTGTTAGATCCATTGCTATGATTTTGCTAAGCAAATATTTTATTGACTGGAAAGCTTTATAAATTAGATTGTGTTCAAATAAGATAAGATGTACAAGTGAACAACAATCTTATCTTTTCTTTTTCCTTTCCCATCAGAAATGCTCTCTGCGTCAAAACAACGTACCAAAGATTTGAAAGAAAGGCCAGAAGTCAGGGAGATGTCCGTGGATGGCTATTCCTTGGGGAGTTTTTCAGATGGGGGCACAAGCCAGGCAAGGAGTAGATTTCAGGACGTGCAGTATCTCTTTCCTGCCCCCAAGTACACCCTCGTTCTACAGCCTGTCTGTAGAGACTCAGTGACACCCAGTGGCCACTTTGGTTGAGGCTTTCTGTTAATCTGTGACACACACTGCCTGCATTTGGATGGGAACATGACAAAGAGAATCTTCTCCTAGCCTTATCATCATCTATTGTACAGTGCAGATAGTGCCTGCTTCCGTCAGCAATTTTCAGATGTCATTAAAGGGCAGCCAAATTGCCAATTATTTCATGCATCACTAACTTTTAAAACAGTTTACAGAAATGTAACTGCATTAGGCAACAAAAATGCTTCTGAGAAAATAAATTGATTCGTCTTCAAAGGGGCAATAAGATAGTTTGGATATATATATATATATATATATATATATATATATATATATATATATATATATATATATATATATATATATATATATATATATATATATATATATATATATATATATATATATATATATATATATATATATATATATATATATATATATATACCGTATATATATATATATATACCGTATATATATATATATATATATATATATATATATATATATATATATATATATATATATATATATATATATATATATATATTGAAAGATGTTTCTAATTGTTTGAAATCAGTTGTTAAATTCTGATTTGAATTATTTAGATTTGCTGAGTCAGGTGCTGGTCCTTTTCTGCAAGGCATAGGCTCATATTGCCCAGGAAAAGCTGTGTGATTTGCCAAGAAAGGTTTTTTGGATTATACTTAGTATCAGCATGCAACTTCCTTGGTCAGATATCAGCTCCTGTATAGTATTTATTGTTGTACTTAATTGCCTTTCCAGCATGACGTTGCAGTGTCCTAGCTAGGGGGCATTACCAGAGGTGGTATTCAGGCGGTTCAGACCAGTTCAGGAGAACCAGTAGCGGAAATTTTGAGTAGTTCAGAGAACCGGCAAATACCACCTCTGGCTGGCCCCTCCCTCCCACTCCCGTTGTTTCCTGTCCTGTATTCCCTTGTTTTTTTTAACTCAGCTGATTTGTGCGGCAAAGCAGATTTCCGCACCTCAGCTGAGCTAAAAAAATAGCTCAGCTCACCAGCACTGACACGGAGGGTGGTCTTTGAGTGCTGTGCACGTGTGCAAAGCACTCTTTCATAGAACCGGTAGGACAAGATTTGGAATCCCACCACTGGGCATTACGATCACTTGGCACTCCTTGCAGTTAACACTGTTGCTATCTGCTATTAGGTATGGATTAGATATGGATATGAGTTGTAGCTCATACCTTCTGGAATTGATGTACTCTAACCCCAAATCATAATAGAACTTTATGGGACCACTAATTAAAAAAAAGTATGTTCTCAAATGAAACTAATCATAAAGGGTAGGCCTGCGTCAAGCCCCAGCCGAAGCAAAAAACTGCAGAAAAGAGAGCATTCTGAGTACTGAAGATTTTTGATGGACTTCTTGGCAACCAAAGACTTTGGATGACTGAAATGAAGGATTTGTCTCCTTTCTCTTTTTCCATTACACAGCTAAGAAGCAGCAGCAGGAGAGCATCTTTCAAGGCTAGCTGGCAGCCTCATTTAGGTAACACACACAGCTCCATCTTCTAACAGCTCATAAATGGTGAAGGTTGAGTCTGCTGCTTAATCCTAGATCCAGCCCAGAAATGAATGCAATGACTAGAAGGACATTTAGAGACTAATTGAGGAGAAGTAAAATGTGTCCAAAGTTTTTTATTTGCGTTACAGTTATCCTCAGCAAATATTAAATCAGGCTATTATCTTCAGGCTGGTTTAGAAGTCAGAAGCCTAGCAGATAAGTATTTCTTTCGATTCTGCCTTTTCAAAGTCTCTTGTCCCAGCACCCATGTTACCACAGGAGCATACATTTCCTTAGGTACTTAATGCTGTTTATAGTCTCATTATTTTAATATGCCAGGATGATGATGCTTATCTAACCTGTACTGAGTGTGTTACAAGAATAAATACTGTATATAGGTGGCCTTGAAATGCAGCTTTGGTGCAATTTATGTTAGAAATCAGCCTTCACTCAGGTTTTCTGAGTACTATATGGGATTAAATGTCCTGGCCAAGAGGATACACATGGTATCTTTAGCACATGACTATCATTACGCAGGAAATTTTTATCATGTTCTCGTGAACGAAAGAATAGCTCTCCTGCACAGCTTCTCACTGAAAAGATCAGAGAACGTGGATAGGGAAATATTGGGTTAGAGCCAGCATGCTAAGCTGCATGCCTGAAGCCAGTGGACACATGTGGACTCTGAAGAGCATGTCACATAGGCACTATTACAAAACTGCTACCATAGAGGACATGGCCAGATAAAAACATCAATTAACCAAGAAGCAAACTAGTGAGTTTATTCTCCTCTATCCATCCTACTGCTTCCATCATGCCTTCTAACACTTCATTTTATCTTTTGCCTTTTTAGTGGACTTGGTGACACTTCCAACCAAATTATTGGGCTGTAGCCATCCACTATTTCTTTCACATCTAAGCATGTTATTTTATTACTTTGAAAAGAAACTATACTCAGTCTCCTATGATTCTAGTATGTCTATGTTCATTCCGATATTTTGTGAAATCTGAAATCCACTACCAATTTTGTTTTTGGATACTTACCTCTTTCTATACTTAAAATGAAAAATGTGTAGCCAAATACAGACCTACTACTCCACAAACCATTGGGATTGTAAGCTGTCCCAGAAGAGGATAAACACAGTAGATTGATGTATCATATGGATTACTAAATGGACAATGGAGACATGGAAGGAGTCACCTTCCCTAACAGAGAAGCAAATAGCAAGAAACACATAAAAGATATGTAAGCAGAAATGATGATTATGGACCAAGTCAGGGCTGACTTTTAGTGACCCCATAGACAGATTTTTCTTGTTCTTCAAACCTTCCACCAGTGCATTCTAAGCCTAACCATAGTCCCCCTTGTTGTAATCATCCTTTTTGCTTTCCTTCTGTCTTCCCCAGAGTAATAAACTTCTCAAAATTTCAGGGTCTTTGCATATTCCAAATATGATGAGCCTATCACTTGTGCCTTAATTGAGAATTCTAGGTTTTATTTTACTAAAAATCAGCATAGAAGGACAATATAAAGAAGAGATACTGAGGCAAAAAACAAATTTATTTATTTGTAAAATTTATTGACCACCCATCTTACTCCTTTGTAAAGAACATCAAGAACTGAGTACTGTTTAGGAATTTACTGTATATCATTGGTCCTTCACTGTGCTTGATACAAAGGGACATCAAAAATGTAGGTGTCTGGTATATTTCCATCAGATAGTATACATCAGG